>NC_079412.1:20373410-20443726 GCF_026213295.1 Gadus chalcogrammus
AGCCATGGAGAAGGCGGTACGAGACACAGTGAATAGGCCTGCTACTATAATAAACACACTATAAAACGGCTACTATTGAACCGAAAAGAGGTAATTTAACGATGTAATTAATCAAGGGAGGCCGTTAACAATGAGTACAACCCTAGAAATCAATGTTGCTTGACCAATCAGCCACGTAGTTCGGGTTTTCAACCAGCAGATGACGCTGTGGGCCTCGATAAACAAGCGGCCCCGCTCTGCAGACGATTCACATCGGTGAATTAACAACAATAAACCTAATGCATGTACTTGATCCGTGCTGAGAAAACGGAGATCTGACGTGATCCCCTGCGTCCACAGAGGCGTCGACGGCGGTGGACATGTCCCGTCCGCTCTACTGGAACCGTCTGGACACCCCACTCCCGGACAGGCCCTTCAAGGACGTCCTGAGCGAGGAGGACACGGCCCTCAAGCAGAAGGAGAAGGGCCCCTGGGGCCAGTTGACCAAGGAGGAGAAGATCGCCAGTACGTCTGCCTTCTCCTCCTCTACAGCCGTTAGCTGATAACAACTTCATTGGTACCGCCCTCAAACACAATGACGGTCTGAAAGGGATTCACAGCAGGAGCCCGCTGGAGCACTTGTTCTCAAATGTGGGTGCGCGTACCCCTAGAGGCTGTTTGGAGTACAGACATTTTTTAATTCCTAAAGCTAGACAAAAAGGAAATTGAGAAAGTGGTCGAAACGTAAATCTAGCTACAAGGAGAATATGTGAAAAAGCAATCACATCCAGAAACACAAAAGCGTCGTCAGTTTCAAGAAGAATATATTTGTATGGGATTCCCCTTTACATGCTCTGACCCAGAAATTAGCCCACAGTTGCATGAAGCACAGGCCCATGTCTCTCACTAAATTGAGGGTATTTGCACCCTTTTAATGTTTATGTTCATACTGCCAAATAGAACACACACACATTATTCATGTTCGTTTTTTTTGTTTGTTTTATGCCGGCAAGGGGGGCACTCAGCTGAAAAAGTATCTGAGAGGGGGTACACTAGTAGAAAAGTTGAGGAGGAACCCAGGAGACAAGCCCCCCTCCTGGGCACGCTTAGGACGATGATAGGGGCTAAACGGGCAGACTTAACAAGCCAAACCGAGGTTAAGTACGTTGTTATAAAACAGTTTATCGTTCAGGTTAAAATCCCTCCTGAGGCTGCGCTGCTGTGTGTGCGTCTGGCTCACTGATTGGTCTAACGAGTAATCAAAGAACAACACTCCCAGACCGCTGCTGCGCGGCGGGCTCCGGTTTCATCCGGTTTCATCAGCTCGTGTTTAGCAGCACGCTCACACGCATCCCACCGTGGGTACAGTCAGGGTGGGGAGGAGACGACAACGAGCTGAATCTGCACGTGTATCTACAGTGTAGCGTGCAAACGTTTCCAACCAGAGACTCACGTGTTGCACAGTGGGGTGCAACTTTACACACTTGTGGTCGTCATGATGCATCGCACTCCTCCGTCTCCTCATCCTAACCCTAACCACACCAAACTCTAAAATCAATGAGCGCCTGTACCCTCACACCTCAACCATTTCACGTACAATACACAAAGTAGAAATAAACCAATACATTCATAGATATATATATATAACTTATAACAGAGTCCATGTCTCTGGTATCATTTACTCACTATTTTGTTCTTAAAGTGTTGAAAAGTGTTCTGCACAGACAGTTTCCAGGCTTTAAACCAATTTTAATGGATGCATTATCTTCTGTAATGTAAGACCTATGTGTCCCCACTCCTTCTCTTCTTTCCTCATCTCCCCTCCTCCCCCTTCTCTTTCCCGTCTCCCCCTCCTCCTTTCCTCCCCCCTCTCCCCTCCTCCCCCCCTCTCCCCCCGGTGGTGCAGTATACAGGCTGGCGTTCCAGCGGACCTACCCAGAGATGAAGCAGAGCACGGGGGAGTGGAAGACAGTGGTGGGCGGGATCTTCATCTTCATGGGTCTGACCGGCCTGGTGGTCATCTGGCAGAGCTACTACGGTAGATGGGACATCTTATCATCGTATAATTATACATCGCGTGTGGGCTAGCACCCCACGTATCTGCCAGCTGGTGTGTCATATAACCTGGCCCATGTGTCTGGACCCCCTCCCGATCAGACAGGTCTGAACGGGAGGAATCTGCTGGAGACCTATGCTGAGCCAATCACAGCGGTCTTTTTTCATAAACAGCCAAGATGGCCGCCGCTTATGTGGAATGGACTGATATTAAACAAACTACTCCACTCAAAGCTTTTGTTGATCAGACAGATTTGTTTGCCATACTTTGGACAGGATTTACAGTTGGAAGTAGGCGTCCTACCTCATGTAGTAGGATGCCTACAGGTAGACATGTGGACATTGGGGATCGAACCCAGAACCTTTCATCACCCTAGCTACGACTAGACCTGCATCTCCAGCCATATAACATAACCTCTCCTCCTCCCCCTCCTACCCCTTCTCTCTCTCCTCTCCTCCTCCCTCCCTCTCTCCTCTCCTCCCCCTCTACATCCTCCTCCCCCTCCTCATTCCCCCCTCCTCCTCTCTCTCCTCCCCCTCCTCTCTCACCCCTCCCTCCTACCCCTCTCTCTCCCCCCCCTCCCCCTCTCTCTCCTCCCCCTCTCTACTCCCTCCCCTCCCCTCCCTCCAACCCTCTCTCTTCCCCCCCTCTCTCCTCTCCTCCTCCCCCCTCCTCCTCTCTCTCCTCCCCCTCCTCTCTCCTCCCCCTCTCTCCCCTACCCCTCTCCCCCCCCCCCTCCTCTCTCTCCTCCTCCTCTCTCTCCTCCCCTCCCTCCTCCCCCCTCCTCCTCCCCCTCTCCTCCTCCCCCTCTCCAGTCTATCCCCCCCAGCCCAGGACCTTCACTGAGGACTGGCAGGCCCGTCAGCTCCAGAGGATGCTGGACATGAGGGTGAACCCCATCGAGGGCTTCTCCGCCAAGTGGGACTACGAGAAGGGCCAATGGAAGTAGAGCGCGGGCCCGAGTGGCGCACAGCTGGACCAATGAGAGCGGCAGCTGTGCTCCAGCAGTGTTGAGGAGGCGTGTGATGGCATTACTGGAGCAGAACCAGTGAACGCCTGTGGCAGTGGGATTTGTAGTTGTAGATAATAGAAATAGAAAGTCACACGTGTAAATCAGTCAATTTGAGAGAAAATGCGACGGTTGCACCTTCTTAAATTCTTCATTGCAGCCGCAAAAATCCTATTCTACTAATCACAAATGCAGAAGCTCATAGAAACTCCTATGCTCACATGTTGGCTGCAGTCGCTGCAGTGAATATGGTGCCAAACACATCCACACAACCGTATCAACACACTTGAATTCATGGACAAACTTTGCTCATCTGCAAATCAGTAAGTGAATTCATGCAATGAGAGTTGCACACCTGTAGAATACTTACTCACAAATAAAAATAAATGTCTTATTTATACAACTGCTTGAATACGAGTCTCGGATGCTTTTTTCCTTGCTCATAAATCTCAGTGAAATGTGGCTTGTTTGGGCACATTTATTTTTTTATTTGTGAGAAAAATTCTACAGGTGTGACACTCTCAGGTGTGAATACACAGACTGATTTTCCTTTTTTTTCTGTCAATGAATTTAGATGTTTTGATACGGGTATGTGAATGCGTTCTGCAGCATATTCACTGCAGCAACTGGACCAACAATGTGAGCGTATGAGTTTTCATGAGCTTCCAAATTTGTGATTTGTAGAATAGGATTTGTGCATCTGCAAAGGAAAATGTTGAGAACTGGGGTAACTCTTGTTTTTTGGACACCAAAACAAATTGCAACTCCTAAAGCATTTTACTCTGTGACTTCACATTTACTAACACACGTGTGACTTTCTATTTTTATTTTCTACACTACAAATCCCACACTCACAGGTGCTCAGCGGTTGTTCTCCAATAACACCTTGATAGAGGCTTCACAGTAGTCATATCTGATTGGTTTGGGCAGCTGTCAATCACTAGTCGCAGTAGCAGTCTGAGCATGTTGATTTGTTTTGAGACCCTGAACTGCTGCAGGCGTCATAAAATTAATTCATTATTTATCCTAGATGGGAACCAAGATTTACAGAATCATTTCCGGTTGTAAATAACTTTTAGCAGAATATATAAACAATATTATGTGACCATTCATTTTAAACATGATTAGTGTCTCAACAGTCAGACGTGCGTGGCAATCAATCTGTCAGCCAATCAGGGACCACAAGAATCTATCACATCCGGTCACCAAACACCGCAACCAAAAATAAACTAGAAATAAAACCATCCAGTCCAACCTCCAGCAGTATTTTATTAGGTTTTAATCGCAGTTCAAAGTATTACAAATGGCATTTGGATAGACACAGTCGGACAGTAGCATCGTTTCGGACCGCTGCCCTGTTCTCGCTACAACACACCATCTTCTAAAGCTAATCTGTTGCTACGCTAATTCTCCTCGTGCCAGAAACATCCGTTAACGCTAAACTTTAAACGAGGGAGACGAACGAATCACGTCCGAGCGAGGGACGGGGCGTTGAGATTCTGTAATCAACGTTTTGACACGAATATAAATAATGTTCCAAAGCCATCACACGTTGTCTTCTTTCTTTTGTTTCACCTTAAATATGTTGCTAAGCTACGCTAGCGTGCTACTCTAATCACTTTAAATAACTAGGATATAGTGTATAGGGAAGGCGCCCTCCTCATCTGGACCACAAGGGGGAGCCGTGGATCTTGTTTTGGGTGGGGGGTAAGGGGTGAGGATTGGGGGGGGGTTAGGGGGTCTTCATCGGGAGGGGCTACAGTAGAAAAATAGATCTAATACGGGACTGGAATGCTTCTGAGAAGGCCTTGGCTTCAGCTAGTGGGCTGGATGGGAGCTGGCAGTGCTCAGCCCAACAGGGGAAGTGGGGACTACGGCATGGAAACAAATATAAATAAATAACGGGGTGGCGGGAGGTTAATGGTGTTAGCCAGGGTGATGGGGAGGTTGGGCGAGAGGAATGGGGGGAGAGATGAGTGGTGTGTGTGATTAGAATTGTAATTGAGAGTGAGCACCAGCAACCTAGCAGGTTTATGACGGTGTGGACTACATGATGTACGGTACTGAGAAGCGCACGCGTGTTTGTGTGTGGTGAAGGAAATGCAGTAGTGAGTGGACTGCAGACATCAGGGAAGGTATTAGAGATGCATGGAGGACGGTTTGTCTCTCCCCCCCCCAGTGCTCATGAGGAAGGGAGGGGTTGCTGTCGATCACGCTAGTGCCCCGCCTCCCTGTCTCCCCTCAGCCTCCTCTTCTTCAGCTGTCCTGACTTCCTCCTCCTCATTAACGAGCTGCCAGAGGAAGTGTGAAGCAGAGCCGTCTGATTTATCTGCTGTGTGTGTGTGTGTGTGTGTGTGTGTGTGTGTGTGAGAGAGACAGGTGCCCCAGCTGTGGCTGGGCCACGTGATGGATTTCTGGGGTAGAGGAAGATTCACCAGTTGGAAAATTAAATAATTAAAAACAAAACAGATCGGTCCGATCGAATGACTGAAATCATGCCGTTGTCGCTAATTTCCAATTAGTTTGAACAAACCGCTATGATAATTCTTTAATTGGTGCTGGTTATGCTACTGATCGCAAAGAGATTTCTGACATTCACTCAAGTGCGCGGTAATTCTTGATAAACATGAAACTAAGGAAAATGTTAAAAGATCACACAGGGTTTCACACTTTATTGCTGACTTGTCAATGAAGACAGCCTCTAAAAGTAAACTAACCCCAACTGACACAACCTCTCTCTTCCCCTCAACCAGAGGGATTCGCTTGCATTTCCTGGTTCACTCGGGACATGGCCTTCGGTCCCCTACCGGCTACTGTACGTGTTTGTCCTTCCTAGAGCTACAGTTGGGGCGACAGGGTAGACCAGACGCCCTCTGGGCTGTTTCCCAAAGTGGAGAAAGCATGCTCAACGGCCGCCGTTTTACGGATGCGACGTCATAGAACACCGACAAGCACTGTTCCAAACTTTGAGAAGTTTGGAACGCTCGGAAATTCGCGCCCTTTTCGTGTCTCAACGAGCCAAAATACCCACAATCCTTTGTGTGCACACGCTGCTTGGGGTATTTACAAATTGCGAAAGCAATACTCGTTGCTTTACACAAGTGAAGTTTTTGAACGAATTCAGAAATATTTTGTGCAGTACTGCTTTTTATAGATTAATCATGTAAATGCAAAATATTAACCCGTGTGATTTTTTTACACAGGTCGTCCCAAACTCTGAATGCTACAAACGCTAGGCAGCACTCTAGCCTCATCTCCACAAGCTAAGTGTTCTAGCAAGGTTGCAGCCTTCACTTTGGGAAAAGTGCCCTGCCCGTATCCACCACGGCCCCCCGTGCTAGCCTGACACGCTAGTAGCTTTGGCCATCGACAACCATGCAGTATATGCATATGAACTGCATGTTTCAATAAAAATGAAAGAAAAAAAACATGGCAAGCAGCGAACAGACCAAATTCAAGCCTTCCAAAATAAAGACTAGACAGACGTACGAAAGTGTGGAACAAGCTCTGGGGGAACACAGAGATTTAATAACCCAGGTTCTAATAACTTGCATCTGGGAGAAACAGGTGATTTCTGATTTATGGTGAACACAGATGACAGGGACTAAAATGAATCACAACAGCCCCATAAACTACACCACCCAGACCCTGAACCCCACCCCGAACAGAAAGTGATCTATATGGCACAAACAATACTACCCTGGGGTGGGGGTGAGAGGGATGGGGGAGGGGGAAGGGGAACACATAATTACAGTTACAAAGGGCCTGGCCAAAACAGCTTTTATTAATTTGTCTTTTAAGAAAGAAAAATGTTGAATTAATAGGATAAAAGTATAAACTGGGGCACACCGTGTGAGAAGGAGTTAAAATCAAAAGTCAACGACAGGGAATCGTTCCCCCCTCCTCCTCCTCCTCCTCCTCCTCCTCCCTCCCTCCCTCCTCCCCCTGACATCACTTCCTGCCTCCTCGCCCTGACATCACTTCCTGTCCATCTGTGTGTCAGCAGGGGGTCGGGGTCATCGTGCCCATCGGGGGTCTGCAAGCGGGAAAGGATGACCAAAACAGCTACTTTTCCTCACTCCTCATCTTCTCACTGAACTCCTAGTCTTCCTCCATTAGTGCCAACCCCCCCCCCCCCCTCCTTTCATATTTAGCCCCTCCTCCTCCTCCTGGGTTGGCTCCTCCTCTTCCTGGTTTAGTCCGTCGAATGTGACATCACCAGCAAACAGCAACGGCGGCAACGATGAGAGCCAATCAACAGCAGGACAAAACAAAGTCAACTGCTCTTCAAAATAAAGGCGCGGGCGAGAGAGGAGGGCGTGGCGAGGATGAGACGCCAAAATAAAAGCCTTCATTTGCACCATGTCGTGCAGGAGATGGAGGTGTGGAGGTCTTCATCTTCATCGTGGGGTTCAGAGGCGTTTCTGGGCGAAGAGTGACCCCACCACGACCCCCGTGAACAGGGTCATCCCCGCCAGGAACCACTTCCTGAAGCTCTCCTGGGAACGCCGGCTCTCGGCCGCCGCGTCCTTCCCAAACACCTCGGAGAAACGCTCCTGGAGAGAGAGAGATAGGGGGAGGGAGGAAGGGAGAGAGGGAGAGAGATAGGGAGAAAGTCAATTTAAATACATTTGGGTCAATTGGATGCTTTTATCCAAATCGAGCAACAATCAGTACATTTTTCAGAAGAAAGAGAAAACAACAACATATCGCTGTCGGTGCAGTAAGGATGTTCATAGATCCAAATGCCACGCTCTAACAATCGCTATGTTAACCCGTTCCGTGTTTAAAACAAAGATAGCATTGTGTAGCATCTTATCCTAGTATTATTTTTAAGTGCAAGGACGTACAACATACAATAGGTGAATAAGAGGGGTGTTGGAATAATAATAATAATATATTAAGAGTATAATAAAGAGTAGTGGAGTTCATATGACGCCTATCTTTTAAATTGGCAATTTTAACTCTGATCTTTACACTTTCCCGTAACCCTGTAATTGAGAATTCTCCTCCGTCTATACATTTTTACATAGTTTAGATCAGGGGTCAGTAACCTTTTCAACAAGCAGTGCCAGTTTGACATTTTCTCATTAATGAGTGTGCCTTAAGCAACAATATATTAAATATTAAGCTGAATTATGACACAGCAACCAAAAACATTTCAAGAAGCCCTGGAATTGTATTATTTCCCTATGGTAGTCCACAATCACGCATCAACATTTTAAATGTTTTTTTTTGTTGTTATATCTGGGCTTACAATTTATAATTACATATGTCCAATCTTAAAACACCACTCTCTAGGGTTGCAGACCCCTGGTTTAGATAGTGTTAATGTATTCACTGAATTTTTTCAGAGTAAATGTACATTTCCCATGCCAATATTGCCCTTTAAGCTGACCCGACAGAATGACAGAGCAACCTTTAAAACCAATGCACTATGTGAAAGCTAGCAACACGCACACAAACACACACACACACACACAGGGTGGATTCCCTGTAAAGGTCTAGTCTCGCTCATCTTTGGGTTACCATGGTGACAGACCACGAGCAACAGGGCAGCCGTACCCTCCCCAGTTCTCACAGGAATTACCCGACAGTTTGTATTGATCATGGGAAGTACCAAACTACCATCAAACGCATGGCGAGAAACATGAACTTCACTCAAAACATGTTTTCATATTCTACACACATCAAAACACTGCATAGCTTCCAGCAAAGAACAAGAGATTTGAGCCTCTGCAATCTTTGACCCAGTTGGCTGCGGTTCACGATAGAACCCGCCCCTTCCTGGTAGAAACCATAACATGGAGTTCTCCGTGCGTCCACCGGGAGGCGCCAGTGGACATAACATAAGACGCGGTCAATAGTATTGACCCAACCCGTGCGACGTACGCCCCGGAATTGAACTGGTCGATAGTCCACTGTACCTATACGAGTGTATAAATGGTGTTTAGTCAGTTAGAGTACGGTTAATGCTAAACAACGCAGAGCGCTCCAGACAAAGCCTTCTTTGTAGCGCACCGACCCTGACCAACAGCGAGGTCCACAGGGTGTGTGTTTGTTGCTGAGGAAACGTGGGCGTCTCATTCCAGAGGAGCATTCCTTGAGTCATGTTGTGAAACACTCCCTCCTACTCTCTCTTAACCTCCTCAGAATGCATTCCCACCACTGTCCTTCTACATTCCTCGTCATGGGACCCGAATCCGACGCTGCTCCCCCATGACCTGCTATCGTTGCCAGGCATCATGTGTCAGCAGACAGGACTGTGCGTGGGTGTTTTGGATCGACTGATATTATGCAACACCACTGAAACCATCGGTTAAATTCCAGGTCAGGTGTCAGACCTACTGCCACATGTGAAGTGGCTCAAAGAGATGGCTGTACTTGGTACTGAACCTGATCTGTATCCAGTGTGAACGGAGAGTTGTTCCACCTGGATCTGAATCCTGATTCAGCTCCTTGTAAAAAGTGTGAACAGAGAGTAGTTCAGTCTGGATCTGAATCCTAATCCAGCTCCTTTTACAAAGTGTGAACACACAGTGTGAACAGAGAGTAGTTAAATCTGGACCCGACTCCGGATTCAGCTCCTTGTACAGTGTGAACAGAGCGAAGTTCAATCTGGATAAGAATCCTGATCTAGCTCCTTGTTTACAGTGTGAACAGAGCGAAGTTCAATCTGGATAAGAATCCTGATCTAGCTCCTTGTTTACAGTGCGTAGTGAGAGAAGTGGAGCGAGCAGCATTCCACAGTGAGGCAGATTGGAACATTCCAGAGGAAGTAACCTCATCAGCAGTGTCCGTGTTCCAGGACATAAACCATGTGACCCGGAGGCGTCGACATGTGACCGGATCTACAGAGAATCGGAGGACGTGAGTGCAGACACCGACCCAAGCCCTGTGACTCATGAGGTCTCCACGGGTCAGTAAGGTCCTCGGGTCATGGGTCACGTGGAGCCTGTTGGGATGCACGGCTCACCACAGGACAGAACCAGACCACAAACGGCCCTGTAGTGGGGGCCCGAGCTCAGCTAGAATAAGCTCTGTTGGCGGCAGCTCTGTTAGCGTCAGCTCGGTTTATCATTAGCTTGGTTAGCGTCAGCTCTGTTAGCGTCAGCTCTGTTAGCGTCAGCTCTGTTAGCGTCAGCGCTGAGAGTCTAGTGCAGGGGCGATGGCCACCAGAGAAGACAAAGGAGGAAGCTTCAGCTTTTATGAATAAAGGATGTTGAGAAAGACTGCATCACGGTGACCTGGCAGCTCGCCCAGTGGGGAGAGCGCGCGAAGAAGGAAGGAAGCCAGAGCTATTCTAAAACACTTTCGTTCAATCTTCAAGTTGATATTAGATTACGTCAACTGTAAAACATTTCTATGGAAACACTGTTTCTCAACAATAGTTACCATAGGTCCGGGTACGTTCCCGATGACGCACGGAAATAAACAACCAGTGGTGAGGATGTTTGACTCTCAGCCAAAAGGTTCTGAGTTAGATCCCCAATGTCCATATATTAACCTATAGGCATTCTAGAGCAAGATTAACCCCCAACCCCTACCTGCTCCTTAATGACCCGTCTCTGTACTGTCTAACCCCTACCTGCTCCTTAATGACCCGTCTCTGTACTGTCTAACCCCTACCTGCTCCTTAATGACCCGTCTCTGTACTGTCTAACCCCCACCTGCTCCTTAATGACCCGTCTCTGTACTGTCTAACCCCTACCTGCTCCTTAATGACCTGTCTCTGTACTGTCTAACCCCTACCTGCTCCTTAATGAGCTGTCTCTGTACTGTCTAACCCCTACCTGCTCCTCAATGACCTGTCTCTGTACTGTCTCAACCCCTACCTGCTCCTCAATGACCTGTCTCTGTACAGTCTTACCCCTACCCGCTACTGAATGACATGACATATAAATGACTCACTAGCACACACAACACACACATCACACAACACACACACACAACACAGATGTGTCACCAATGGGTGTGCTCCCCCCTCCCTGCAGGATGTGGAAGAATGTGGGTGTGGGGGGGGGGGGGGCGTGCACCGGCCGGGCCCAAGAGCAGTGAACATGTCTGGGCATGCTACTGGGGGTGGTGGGCCCTGGAGCCGACCGACCTGGCTGGGCCCCCCCCCCCCCCCCCCAAGAGAGGACCACCATTTGTTGTCTTTGAGATGGGTCATGCTGTGTTGTGTTTTCTTTGTGTCGTGTCGTGTTGTCATGGAGGGGGGCTTATGGTGGTCTTCGATTTGTCGTTCACCATCAGATCGTGAAGGTCCCTCATTATAAACCTAACTTACATTCCATTCTGATTCTATTCCGACAAAAGTGGGTTCATGAAGTTGATTAAATAACAAAGGGAATGGACAGACTTCATCCGTCACAGTGCAACATCATGTGCATCATAAGACTGGTATCATTTTAATATCTCTATGGCTCCCTCCATCCTCCTCGATGATGCAGCCCCCGTCTGTTGTCATGGTTACCAAGCCAGTCCCACCAATCGGGGACGCACAGACTGAGCGAACCGAATGTGATGTCACGCTCCAGGTCAGCTGCCTCGCTAGCCCACGCAGACTATTTTCACACTGGCTAGCTAGCCCACGCAGACTAGCTTCACACTGTTTGGCTAACCATACAGACTAGCCTCACACTGGCTAGCTAGCCCACGCAGACTAGCTTCACACTGGCTGGCTAACTAAGCAGACTAGCTTAACACTGGCCAGCTAACCACACAGACTAGCCTCACACTGGCCAGCTAGCCCAACAACATAGATTACTTTACCACAACTAGCTAACATCGGTTAGCTTTACCGCTATAGCAGATCGCTTTAACAGCCTGTATAGATGTATACATGCTGGCTAACTACCGATAGCTTAACTCCAGCTAAGTAACAGATGCTATCATTGGAACAAGTCAGTGTTTGTTTGTTTTCTCCCCAAGGCCTCCTTAAAGCACAAAGCAGACACCGCACACATTACATGGCGGTAATTTAGCATGCACCTCATGGTTTGTACTTGATACGGTCTATGAAGCTCACACAGCCACAAACAAGCTTGCACGCACAAAGTTATCTGAAAGATAACTACACAAATACGCAACTAGCAAAACAAAATGCGTCATCCAGTTCCCCCAGCAAGCTAGCGGTTCAAACCAAGATGGCGTCTCAGTGACGGAGGCCCGTTAGAACCAAGGTAACGGCTCAGTGAATATGGCCCGTTAGAACCAAGATGGCGGCTCAGTGAATAAGGCCCGTTAGAACCAAGATGGCGGCTCAGTGAATAAGGCCCGTTAGAACCAAGATGGCGGCTCAGTGAATAAGGCCCGTTAGAACCAAGATGGCGGCTCAGTGAATAAGGCCCGTTAGAACCAAGATGGCGGCTCAGTGAATAAGGCCCGTTAGAACCAAGATGGCGGCTCAGTGAATAAGGCCCGTTAGAACCAAGATGGCGTCTCTGTGAGTCAGGCCCCTCAGAACACTGACTGCCACAGAGACGAGAGACAGCAGCTGACAGAGCCCCCCCCCCCACCTCTCGGGAGTGACCGGCCGGTCCCTGACTCAACCCTCGGACGGGAAGTGTTGCAAACAGAGAACACAGAGTCTCAGTGTCGTCGGATCAGGCCGGAGACACATGGCTCCCCCCTGTTGACAGACCCCCCCCCCCGCCCTTTAATCATTAGGCCCCGAGATTAAAATCGATTTCCTCTGCCGGTTTACGCAAAAGGAAATACCGAAGGAGACGTAGTCAAAAGACAGGATGTTGGGTTTTTAGTATCTGATTAATAAATCAACAATCAGCGGTTTCAGGGATGGTGTCTTTTCAACCATTACAATCGTTGGGTCCTTCCCTCTGCGCCTCTTAGTGAACACATTGATCCGGACCAGGTCAGGCTTCTGAAACACACAGTGACACACTTTACTGGAAGTGATTACTAACCAATAACCATGATGCAATGCTCTCCCAGAAAGGTTGCTCAACCGTTACCACATCAAACCGTTACCCTTAAAGGCTGTGTTGCAGGGTTCATTTTCCAACAAATTTGTGCAATTTGCTTGTTGGTAATAAAGATTTAAACTGTTATCTAATGGTATTTAATGGTGTTAGGTATCACAAAACGGACTGTAATACGAAAAAGTAGGTACTATTTTAGCGGTTTGCTATTGATTCTCAATTCCCCCAGAATGCATTGCACAACGTCACGTTGGGGAGACACGTACCAAAGCCGCATTGAGACCCTTGAGAGTAGAGACCAGTAAGAGAGCGTTCAGCAGGTTATACAGATATAGATAAATATTAAATATAGTTAGTACATGCTACACGTGAACCTCCTAAGATGGCGCAATTTGATTGGTTCGCTATCTCGGGATATTGGGCAATATCCCATGATTGACATCTCAAACTCAATATTGTTTTCGTCACAAAATGTCCGCTAATAAAAACAAATAAATCCCGGCTAAAAGTGTAATCTTGTTTATTTTTGGAGCGTTCACGTGTAGTATATACTAAAATATTTAAATAACAATTATTCACCTCAGGCTATTAATTGTTAAGCTCCAGCCTATTTTTTAGGTTTCTGCTCGAAAATGACATACCAAATGAAAAGAGAATATCTCTGCATCTACAAGGTCTATTTGAATAATTGTGGTGTCATTATAAAGGGAACACTAGTGAAATGTGTTCAGATTTGTAAGTATCTGTATTTATGTCACTGGCTCAGAGTAAATTAAATTGGCACACAAGCATGAATGACAGATTTCAATTCCGCCCAAAAAGAAAATCACTTCTTCTATGAATATCTCTTTGAAATGATGCTGATGAAGCTTAAATTCGAAATCAAATCATAGCACAAGGTGTGAACATTATCTCTGCAAAGTTTGATCATCATAAAGTTAAGCAGAGCAAAATTACAGAGGTTTTAGTAATGACTACTTAGCCATTTGAAGTTTTGATGTACTGAACTATGTATTTCACTTTTATGTCATTATCTGTGATCATCACAAACATTTAACAGTTTTTGATTTTTCTTTTGATTTTTAATTTTTCTCAGTACTCGTCCGAATGTTTGCGTAAAGAGGCCACTACCGGAGGTAGCTCTCCTGATGTAGCTCTCCTGAGCTACATCCTGTTACGCAGGCTAATAATTTGGCCGGGGATTGGTCGATTTAGATGATCGACACCTCGTTTTAACCGTAAGAGCCAATAGATTTTAGGGGCAGTATCGAAATGTGTGCCAGACACATGATTGGCTAACAGTAAGGAAGTGAATACAACTAGCGCGAAACCAACTTCGATGCTGAAGTCTGACTGGACATACCCAAAATACATCACAGTAAAACGGTTAGACACATGCGTGCAAATTAGCCATGTGCGCCTAACAGAAGAAAGACGTAATGTTGAGAAGTCATACTAAAAACGGATAGCAAGCGAAAGCTAAACCAGACTGTATCGATCACACACTTTGCGTCCATTCTAACTTATGGTAAGAGGCTAGTCTTTAGACTTTTGCAGTGACTGAATGTTGATGATAAAACGGATTGTTTTGCATAAGATGAGTGCGTGCGACTGTGCGCATGTCCTTTCCGGCTTCGGCATATTGCATGGTTATGAAGGCCTTGTGGTTGGTTGTGGTCTTAGTGAAGCAGCCTAGCCTTGAAGTTGGATTGATTGTGTACGGGCGTGCCTAGCCTAGGAGTTGGAGTGATGTACAAGGGTGCAAGAGTGAGAGCAACTAGGCCTTTAACAAACACCAACGGTTCCAGAACAACGCTCAGAGGCCTGTTCCGGCTTCTGATTGGACGATGCTGACAACAATCACACACACACACACACACAAACACACAATACAAGTACACACAAAAATGTGCCCATGCAGCACTGTGTGTGTGCGCATGTGTGCGAGATTGTTTAGAAAGCGAATCAATCCACATTGAACCAGTGAGGTCCAGAATAAGGACACACACACACGCACACACACACACAGAATGCTGAGTCACACAAGTGGCAAATGCGCCAGTGTTTCTATGGTAATGCAGGAGGGGGGGAAACGAAAGCGAACTGGCGGATTAACGGGGAAAACGGAACTCAGGCTGGTCCCCCCGGTGACCGCGGTTACGGCCCCGGGCCGGGCGGCAAATGACCGCTGTGTGTGTGTGTGTGTGTGAGACTGTTGCTTGTTAAAACACTCAGTCAACTGTGTTTTTAAAGTGCTCCACAGATACAGTTGGTGTTTGTTGTCGTTTCTATCAGATAGCGTTCCCGCCCGGCAGGCCGGCGGCTGCAGTCTCTCGCTGGCCCCCCCCCTGGCCAGCTGCCCGGGGCAGTCGACCCAGACCCGGACTAGTGCCAGAGACCCATGAGCAAACACACACACGCATCGCCGGATCAACACAAGACATCAATCCATTACACAACACAGCGTGATCGAGGGGTCCGACAGTCACTAGCATCAGACCGGGAGGAAGGGGGGGGGGGTCACTGAGTGTGTGTGTGTGCGTGTGTGTGTGTTGAAACTTCTGAAAACCTTTGGCCCCCAAAGTGATATCATCCCAGGGCAATGATGTCATCCCGAGGGAAGACCACTCAAAGATCACAAGGGGTGCGTGTGTTGTGTGAGTGTGTGTTGTGTCTGTGTGAATAACGAACTGCATCGCAGGGTCAGGGTGATTTGACTGATTGGAAGTCAGCCTCAACATCATCATCATCCAGATCTCATCTCATCCACTGATCCAATCCAAGTTCCTGGAAGCAGACTTACTCACTCTAATCCTGCACATTACCTCACTGGATATCCGGCAAAGATTTCCCAGATCTGGATTATAGCTTCACTTTTAATACTAGGAGGGTATAGAGACATGTATTCTGTATATTATTTTGTAGTTTAAATTGAATTTGAGAAACATAAAAAAAAATATATCTTCTGTTTTTGTATACTTCGACTACTGACCTTTACTTGCTGCTTACCTTAACTTATCTTCTACCTTAACTTAATTTATACCCTACATTAACTTATACCTTACCTTAACTTCTACCTTAACTTCAATAAGAGCGAAAGAGACTGGAGCAAAGAAGGGAGAGATTGATGAGAGAGGGAGGTGAGAGGGACTGAAAGGGAGCGAGAGGAGTGAGGGAGGGCGAGAGACGGAGTGGAAGACAACAGGGAGGTGAGAGGGACTGAGAGGGAGAGAGAGCGAGAGGGAGAACATGGTAATAATAAGGGAAAAGGCGGGGGTGGAAGAGAGAGAGGGAGGAAAATAGAATGATGCAGTTCATGGAGAGGAGGGGTTTTCATGTCGTCTCGACGGGGGAAACACAACCACACACACGTGGTAGACCACACAGACAGACACACAGACACACACACACACACACACCGCAGCCTCACCTGGGGGACAGATGGACATCATGCTGAGTCACACAGCTGAAGCCTCCGTCACCTGGGCTCTGGTGATGCTCTACACTGCCTCCTGCCAGACGGCTAGCCATCGCCAGAGGGGTGCGTCAGTGTGCGTGCGTGCGTGCGTGCGTGCGTGCGTATGTGTGTGTGTCGAATCCATCAGCAGAGCTAGAGTAAACCGTCAGAGTCGCTGTCACAGAGTGGGGTTTTATTAGGGCACAGAGACGCAGCTCGTCAGTGGGAGTGGTCCTTGCGGAACCAGAGGCGACAGAATCATCTGTTGGCTGTCATCCTTCTGACACTGACACACACACACAGACACACAGACACACACACACCAAGCGTTGCTGGATAAATCTCCATGAGGCCCGCTAGTGTTTCTACACCAGTCCCTATAAATCCAGGTAGCATAGTGGTCTCAGTCCCAATGAACCAGTTGGCTTAATGGTAGCTCATAAAGACATCTAGCATGGTGTTCCCCATAAACCCAGTTAGCATCACACACAAAGCACTTAGTGGTGAAGCACCCACAAAAGCCACATCATTGATCTCCATTGATGGTAAACATAGACGCGGGTGTTTTTGAGTGTCTGTTTGTATTAGCGCAGAACAGCAAATGAGATAAAGTCTGGGCGATCGTGTCCATTTCATGGTGTTGACTTTACTGCTCAACGAGGGTTTTAATCCTGCATAAAACACCAGGTGTGGCTGGACACTGAATTACAATTATTATGCGTGTGCGTGTATGCGTGAGTGTGTGCGTGCAATGTGTGTGTACGTTTAATTGTGTGTGCAGTCCTTTGTTATCGGTGGTCATATGGCTAGCCTGCTCGTCTCACCCCCCCCTCCCCTCCCTCCCTCACTGCTCGCCACTGCAGAACGAAAGGTTACGACCCACAATGCATCACACGCACGCCAGCCCATTAACTGAGCGCGCTCAGTCCGTCACGAGCCTTCAACCTACAACGAAAACAAAAAGGTAACGAAGGTCCGGCGCCCAGACAAAGGATTCTCAACACAAACACAGCGACACAGAGCTGCATGCCCATTGGTCGCCTGGGAAGGCAGGGAGCTGCGAGTGGGAGGAGTCATGACTGGAGACAGGAGGACAAGGGGGAAGTGGAGATGAGGAGGAGAGGGAGGAGGAGATGGAGGAGATGAGGAGAGGGAGGAGGAGTTGAGGAGGACATGGGGGAGATGAGGAGGAGATGAGGAGGAGAGGGAGGAGGAGATGAGGAGAGGGAGGAGATGAGGAGGAGAGGGAGGTGGAGATGAGGAAGAGAGGTGGAGTGAGAAAGAAGAAGGAGAGAGGAAGACGATGATGAAGAGGATAATCGATGGTACCCATGGCAGGAGAAAGCGTTTATTGATTGATCGTAAGCCATTGATAAGGGCAAGAGGGGGGATGGGAGAAGAGACATGTGCCGTGCCTCCCCCCCCCCCCCCGAGCCAGGGGGGGGAGAGACTCAGGCTAGAGGAGAGAGGACTGATGGGGCGACTCTCTCTCTCTATCCATCATGTCTGTCTGGGTGTCAGAGACAGAGACAGTGAGACAGAGACACAGAGGCAGAGAAGGAAAGAGACAGAGAAACAGAGGCAGAGAGACAGAGAAGGAGACAGAGAAACAGAGGCAGAGAGACAGAGAAGGAGACAGAGAAACAGAGGCAGAGAAACAGAGGAGGAGACAGAGAAACAGAGGCAGAGAGACAGAGAAGGAGACAGAGAAACAGAGGCAGAGAGACAGAGAAGGAGACAGAGAAACAGAGGCAGAGAAACAGAGGAGGAGACAGAGAAACAGAGGCAGAGAGACAGAGAAGGAGACAGAGAAACAGAGGCAGAGAAACAGAGAAGGAGACAGAGAAACAGAGGCAGAGAGACAGAGAAGGAGACAGAGAAACAGAGGCAGAGAAACAGAGAAAGAGAAACAGAAGGAATGAGGAAGAGACAGAGAAAGAGAGCGGCAGAGAGACAGAGAGACAAAGAGCCAGAGAGAGAGAGAGAGAGAGAGAGAGAGAGGAGGAGACAGGGAGAGAGAGAGAGATTAATGAAAGCAGAAAAAGGAAAGGGTGACAAATGGATCCGGGGGGGGGGGGGGGGGGGGGGGTTGAAGGAGGAAGAGAGAGAGATGGATGGAGGGGGGCGGGCTGAATTGCTCCACGGGGAATTGATTCCTATTGGACCTGAGCCTTGACAGACAGGTCAGGATTTAACCGCATACCCTACCAGCATGTTAATGAGAGAGAGGGAGATAGAGACCCAGAGAGAGGGAGAGAGAGACCCAGAGAGAGAGTGAGAGCCAGAGAGGGAGAGAGAGAGCCAGAGAGGGAGAGAGAGAGACCCAGAGAGAGGGAGAGAGAGACCCAGAGAGGGAGAGAGAGACCCAGAGAGAGGGAGAGAGAGACCCAGAGAGGGAGAGAGAGACCCAGAGAGAGGGAGAGAGAGACCCAGAGAGGGAGAGAGAGACCCAGAGAGAGGGAGAGAGAGACCCAGAGAGGGAGAGAGAGACCCAGAGAGAGAGTGAGAGAGCCAGAGAGGGAGAGAGAGACCCAGAGAGAGGGAGAGAGAGACCCAGAGAGGGAGAGAGAGACCCAGAGAGAGGGAGAGAGAGACCCAGAGAGGGAGAGAGAGACCCAGAGAGAGGGAGAGAGAGACCCAGAGAGGGAGAGAGAGACCCAGAGAGAGAGTGAGAGAGCCAGAGAGAGTGAGAGAGCCAGAGAGAGGGAGAGAGAGACCCAGAGAGAGGGAGAGAGAGACCCAGAGAGAGAGTGAGAGAGCCAGAGAGGGAGAGAGAGACCCAGAGAGAGGGAGTGAGAGACCCAGAGAGAGAGTGAGAGAGCCAGAGAGGGAGAGAGAGACCCAGAGAGAGAGTGAGAGAGCCAGAGAGAGGGAGAGAGAGACCCAGAGAGAGAGTGAGAGAGCCAGAGAGAGGGAGAGAGAGAGCCAGAGAGAGGGAGAGAGAGACCCAGAGAGAGAGTGAGAGAGAGACCCAGAGAGAGAGTGAGAGAGCCAGAGAGAGACCCAGAGAGAGGGAGAGAGAGACCCAGAGAGAGGGAGAGAGCTAGATAGAGGCCCAGAGAGAGGGAGAGAGAGAGAGACCCAGAGAGAGAGAGAGAGAGAGAGAGAGAGTGAGAGAGCTAGAGAGAGGGAGAGAGAGAGAGACCCAGAGAGAGGGAGAGAGACCCAGAGAGAGGGAGAGAGAGAGACCCAGAGAGAGAGTGAGAGAGACCCAGAGAGAGAGGGAGAGAGAGACCCAGAGAGAAGGAGAGAGAGACCCAGAGAGAGGGAGAGAGACCCAGAGAGAGGGAGAGAGACCCAGAGAGACGGAGAGAGACCCAGAGAGAGGGAGAGAGACCCAGAGAGACGGAGAGAGACCCAGAGAGAGGGAGAGAGACCCAGAGAGACGGAGAGAGACCCAGAGAGAGAGTGAGAGAGACCCAGAGAGAGAGTGAGAGAGACCCAGAGAGAGAGGGAGAGAGAGACCCAGAGAGAAGGAGAGAGAGACCCAGAGAGAGGGAGAGAGACCCAGAGAGAGGGAGAGAGACCCAGAGAGAGGGAGAGAGAGACCCAGAGAGGGAGAGAGAGACCCAGAGAGGGAGAGAGAGACCCAGAGAGAGGGAGAGAGAGAGACCCAGAGAGGGAGAGAGAGACCCAGAGAGAGAGTGAGAGAGCCAGAGAGAGTGAGAGAGCCAGAGAGAGGGAGAGAGAGACCCAGAGAGAGGGAGAGAGAGACCCAGAGAGAGGGAGAGAGAGACCCAGAGAGAGAGTGAGAGAGCCAGAGAGAGAGTGAGAGAGCTAGAGAGAGGGAGAGAGAGAGAGACCCAGAGAGAGGGAGAGAGAGAGACCCAGAGAGAGAGTGAGAGAGACCCAGAGAGAGGGACAGAGAGACCCAGAGAGAGAGGGAGAGAGAGACCAAGAGAGAAGGAGAGAGAGACCCAGAGAGAGGGAGAGAGACCCAGAGAGAGAGTGAGAGAGCCAGAGAGAGAGACCCAGAGAGAGGGACAGAGAGACCCAGAGAGAGGGAGAGAGAGAGACCCAGAGAGAGGGAGAGAGACCCAGAGAGAGTGTGTATCTGTGTGTGTGTGTGTGTGTGTGAGATTCCCAATTAGCTGATGAGTAAATAAGGGGAGCGGGGAGCTCAGGTGTTTTCCCCTCCCCCCCTCCCCCCCTCCCCCCCTCCACCCCTCCACCCCTCCCCCATCACAACAAGTCTGGTCGCTCCAACCGCCAACTGTAGCTGCCGTCTGGGAGCGCACACACACACACACACACACACACACACACACACACACACGTTATCGTATTTAAGGCTGCAATCTAACCTGCTCCCCCCCCCCCCCCCCCCCGTACCCGTACCATCCAAGTCTCTAAACGAGGTTCAGTCTTTATGAGGTCCGCGCCAGAATAAAGAAGAGAAGAGGAAGACGGAAAACACAGGGACTCCGGCGGCGTGTCGGGACATCATTCATCTGTAATTGGTAATAACCCTGCTAACATCCCCCCCCCACCCCCACCCGCTATTCCAGCGCCTCAATCTCTAAAGAGTAATCACCTCCATCGCTGCTGGGGGCGGGCGGGCGGGGGGGAGAGAGGAGAGGGGGAGAGGGGGGGAGATAACATTGAACAGCGTTATTAGGTGGCTCCTGCGTCTCCTTGTCCCCGGAACCCTCGTTACGCCCGATATGAGATCCAGCGTCCGCAATATCACACACTGAGAGGGGGGGGGGACGCCTGGGGGAAGGCTACACCCACCGGGAGGGGTGAGGAGGAGGGGAGACTACCTCCACCAGGAGGGGTGAGGAGGAGGGGAGACTACCTCCACCAGGAGGGGTGAGGAGGAGGGGAGACTACCTCCACCAGGTGGGGTGAGGAGGAGGGGAGACTACCTCCACCAGGAGGGGTGAGGAGGAGGGGAGACTACCCCCACCAGGAGGGGTGAGGAGGAGAGGAGACTACCTCCACCAGGAGGGGTGAGGAGGAGGGGAGACTACCCCCACCAGGAGGGGTGAGGAGGAGAGGAGACTACCTCCACCAGGAGGGGTGAGGAGAAGGAGAGACTACCCCCACCAGGAGGGGTGAGGAGGAGGGGAGACTACCCCCACCAGGAGGGGTGAGGAGGAGAGGAGACTACCCCCACCAGGAGGGGTGAGGAGGAGAGGAGGCTACCCCCACCAGGAGGGGTGAGGAGGAGAGGAGGCTACCCCCACCAGGAGGGGTGAGGAGGAGAGGAGGCTACCCCCACCAGGAGGGGTGAGGAGGAGAGGAGACTACCCCCACCAGGAGGGGTGAGGAGGAGAGACTAAGAGGGAATAGGAAGACTACATCAATTGTTGGGGGGAGACTACAACAACCAGGAGGAGGTTAGGGGGAGCTGGGGGAGGAGGGGCGGAGGAGGAGACGGGGATGGGGGAGAAGAGGAGGAGGAGGAGGTTGGGCGAGGAAGAGGAGGGGGTGGAGTGCAAGAGGAGGTGATGGGAAGAGGAGAGGCAGATTGAGGTGGAACTCTGTCCTCATTTGCAGACAGAGAGAGAGAGAGACCGAGAGCGAGCGCCAGAGCGGTAGAGTGACAGAGACAGAGAGCGAGAGCGAGAGCGAGAGCGAGAGCGAGAGCGAGAGCGGTAGAGTGTCAGAGACAGAGAGCGAGAGCGAGAGCGGTAGAGTGTCAGAGACTGAGACAGAAAGAGGTACAGAACAGAGGCAGAAAGTAATGATGATGCAGAATGCCACAGCGGGACATAGCGAGAGAACAAGGCGACAGATGAATGTTTTAAAAACCACAAGGGAAAAACATGCGTGTGCCTTTATCGTAAACCTGGGGGGGTTGGGGGGTGGTATCCCAGCCACCGGTTAGCGGGCTAACCAGCTAACCATGGCCTTCTGCTACCCTACTTGGTTACTATTCTATCTTTGCCACGCATGCCGCCCACTCGCATCCAAAGGTCAGAAAAAGTGCTTCACTGCACAATCAAAGCTTGGATGACTGGCTCGGATAACTTCTTACAAATTAAACTGAGATAAGATAGCGGAGTCACACAACCATTGACAAGGAGAAACCCGCTCTGTTCAGACACACATTCACAATCGCAATCCACCGATTGCCATTACTTGAATTCGAAACCTTAATGGAATGCCTCGTTTATGAATGGCTGGGATTGCGGTTTGCCCCAATGTCCGGTATTTTGTCCAGCCGTTACTGCAGTGTAACGTCGTTCTACATTGACGACGAGCACGAATTTAAGCACGTCTCAAACCCCACTGTAACACCGAGACACGGCTGCGCCACCAACAGGGTGTCTGTGGGGCGACAAACTGAACGCCCTTCACGGCCACAAACACATCCATCTCTGCAGACCAAACAAACACACAATGGACTACTTTGGGAAAGGCCCGTTTCCACGGTCGGGAACTACAGTTCGCCTCTATAGGGGGAAACGTAAAAACAACCTCCAGGACCAGAAAGACAGTGTCTCCACCGAAGGCAGAGTGGCTGTGTCACTTCAGGTGACACGTAGTGTTACATATCGATGTCTGGATTCACCTTCAGCGTGGATGTGCTGCTCGTAGTGTGTGTGTGTGTCCGTGCGCGCGTGTGTGCGTGCGTGTCCCACGACAGCTGTATTTATACATCAATGCAACACCCCAATAACAAGACGCTGGGCACCCATTAAACGACCCAGTCATTTCTAACGTGTCATATTCCATCCGGGTTAAAAACGGGGAGCCGGAGCGAAAATTGGACCAGACCGGCTCTCCCGAAAACCCGTTCCGGGTTCTTGTTCACTACATCACATGGACGGACTTTTCTAACCCAATGACGAGGTCGTAGGCTCCATCAGGACTGAAGGAGCCTACGACCTCGTCATTGGGTAAAAAAAGTCGCTTTGAAAGTCGGCCCAATCATCAGTCCGACAAGTCGGTCTTCTTCGAGACCGAAGGAACGTACGACCTCACCATATGGTTAGAAAGGTCGGCAAGAAAAGTCCGCCCATTGATCGGTCCGAAAAATAGATCGGAAAAGCCAGTCCAAAAAAAGCAGATCGGAAAAGCCAGTATGACGGCACTCTCGACCCTGAGCCTTCTGGGCCCTGGGCCAACAGAGACAATTACAACCGCAACAAGACAGATGGGGGGCCGACGAGGAGAGGAAGTGAGCGAGGCCGCGGGCGACCGAGGGAGAAGTGAGTGACAGGGGACATCCGGCAGGCATTTCTCCATTCACCCGCCGGGCATGTCTCCAACAGCGAAAGCGGAACGCTTTCGTAGTTGAGTCACTTGAACCAACGATCCGAATCACGCAACCTTAGAAAGCACAGGGTTGCCATTCAAGAGGACACGGCGTCCTTTAAAAAGCATGAATGAAACTCCACTCTTGGGAGGGTCAACCTTCTATGACTAAAAGGTTCCACAAGTCATCTCTGGTCCAAACGGAGGTGGGCTGGTCTAGGGTGTACTAGTCTCGCAGATCAGCCTTTGGACGAATGACCTAAAGACTTGATAGCACCTCAAATCAAGGATTGATTTGCTTTTGCTTTATATTTGCTTGGAAAATGGCTATTTACAGCGAGCAACAACAGCAACACTGGCCACTGTAGAGAAACTAGAACGACACTTAATCTCCCTTCAAGAGTTCTTCTAAAACACAGTGGTACAGCTGGATCAGAGGTTCTGCTGTAACATGATAATAGGACTGCTGGATCAGGAGTTCTGCTGTAACACAGTAGGACTGCTGGATCCCTGATTAAGTTGTACAGGTTTGACCTAGACAAGGGTCACTCAATATATCCACCAATACACCTTCCATCCGACGAAATGTGAAATGTGTGATGCTTAGTGATGGAGTGTTTGTTGTAGGACTGCTCGATTATGGAAAAAAAAAATCATAATCACAATTATTTTGGTCAATATTGAAATCACGAATTCACGATTATTCAAACGATTATTTTTGAGTTTGAAAACATGTTGTTTTTATTCAGCATGACTCTCCCAAAAAAAACGTTCTAACTGAGAACTTTGAAATTTCGCCTTAAAGAAATACACAAAAAGGTCAAAAGGGAAACTTTCCAATCTAAATAATATACAGATATGTATCCAGCTGTTCTGCCCTTTCTATAAGACATTAAATAAAAAATTATGTTAATTTTGTAATCGTTTGACGCCAAAATTAGATTAATAGCCGAGCCCTAGTTTGTTGTGTGTGTGTGTGCGTTGCCTAGGTAATTCAGTGTGATGACTTCATATATTTCCCATGATCTAATAGGTGCTACCGACAGCCCAGCCCAGCCGCGTCAGTGTGCTCGTGTTTCTGGGAACCCGTTAGGGGCCCGCGCCTTCTGAGAACAGAAGTGGTTTGAGGCCGATGTGCTCATAGTGGTGGACTGTACCATGAACTATATATGGTAAATGGACTGCATGGAAATGACGCTTTGCTGATGCTACAACTTTAATGGGCGGAGCTGGACTCGATTTAGTTAATGGCCAATTATCTGCTTGCATACCCGCCTCAAGCAACATGAGTGGCTTGAAAGCAAATATGAAGCGAGGAAAAAGTCGATCCTAGATTTGAGGCGTATGCTCTATAATAAGAGCATCAGAGCATTCACACACACATTCATGATCACATTCACACACACACAGTCATACCCTGACGCTGGCGCCGTCAACCACGCTGTGAAGATATCAACCTTTTCCCAACCGGAGGGATCATCTGCATATTATAAGATAGAATATGTTATAATCTGTCCGCCATCTTGGGTCTCGGAGTGGGGTACGCATTGCAGTCAAACACAACCCTCCATGTCAGCCCCACGATGGAAAACAACACTGCTGCTGTCCTGTGACCAATAGGGGCTGGCCCTCTGATAGCCTAGTCCAATCAGAGGACAGGATCGACCTCCGACCCAGGCCGACATAAACAGCCCCTCCCCTCCCTGCTCCCCCAACGTCACAAAGGAATTGACCTCAATGCACACATATGGATAGACAGACACACACATATAGACATAGACACAGGCATACAGATATATAGACAGACGCACGCATATAAATACCTATATATAAACGCACGGAGACACACACATAAATACACAGACCCACACTATCTGCCGTAGGCATGCCCAGGCAGGATGCTCTTCCTGCTATATTGAACCGCCTTTTCAAGTCTAGTTATTGATTTTTTATTGATGGGTTTATGACTATTTAAATGTCTTATGTTTGAACAGCTTATTTGACCTTTGGTCATTTCTGTTTCCCGAACCGGTAAAGCCCTTTGAATTGAATTTGAATTTGAAATGAGAGAAAGACAGACGTATAGACAGAGAAAAAGACGCAGAGATCCAGAGAAAGAGGGTGAGAGACAGAGAGACAGAGTGAGAGATACAGAGAGAGAGAATGGGATAGAGATCCAGAGACAGAGTGAGAGATCCAGAGAGTGAGACATAGATACAGAGACACAGAGTGAGGGCACAGTGAGATATAGATAGAGATCCAGAGACAGAGTGAGAGATCCAGAGAGTGAGACATAGATACAGAGACACAGAGTGAGGGCACAGTGAGACATAGATAGAGATACAGATACAGAGGCCGAGAGCGAGAGTCACAGAGCCACAGCGAGCGCCGCACTGATGCGTACGGACCAGTAAAGCCAGTTCATCTCCCCGGCCGCACGGCTCTCTGCGTGAGCTCTGTTTGTACGTGATCGATGACACTCACCCATCCCCCCTGCGCCTGGATCCAGGGCTGGATGTGCACGTCCAGGTACACCGTCATCCACTCGGCGATGCGCCCAACCAGGGAGCTCATCTCCTTCTCCACGCACTCCACGCACAGGGCGCCGCCGAAGGCAAACAGGCCCACCACGCGGCCCCAGTTGACGCCGTCGCGGAACACCTCGTCCATGACGCTCTCGAAGCTCTGGTAGGCGGTGGCCGGCGTGATGTGCAGCTGGGAGGAGAGGTCGCTGAAGGCCCGCGTGAAGCGCAGCTCGAACTCGCCCGCCGTGTCCCGCAGCGCCTCCTTCACCGCCGCCATGGCGACCGTCTCCGCGGACGACTGGCGCCGGGGCGGAGACGCGGCGGGCGGGGGCGATGGGGGGGGCGTGGCGGCGGCGGTGGTGGTGCCGTTCGGCGTGCCGTTGGCGTGCGGCGCGGGGACGCGGGCGGGGCCCGGTGCGGCCCCGCCCGCCTCAGTCCGGTTTGGGGGCGTGGCCGCCAGTGTGAGGTGGTTGAGGGGGAAGTTCTTCTGGGCCAGCTTGTGCGTGATGTAGAACAGCACCAGCTCGCGGTTCTGGGAAACCAAGGGGCGGGCGGGGTCCAGTTGCGCCATGGTGACGGTCCGACGAAGGGGGTGGGGGGGGGTCCTGGAGCTGGGGGTACTGACTCGCTGTGTGGGGAATGGGGGGGGGGGGTCAAACCAACATGGTAGACCCCTGCTGGTATCCTCCTCACACGAGAGACGAGGTGGGCGTCGACCGACACGGAGCCGACCAATCAGCTCACGGCCTGCGGAGACAGAAGGTCACGGTGTTGAGAACCAATGAAAACACTTTAGGAGTAGGTCAGTATACATCGTCTGTGTGTGTGTGTACTTGAGTGTGTGTACTGTACAAATGTGGACAGTTGGGGTCAGAGTTCGTCTCTTTAATTGGACAGTTACATATAGAGCAGATGGCCAGGAGTAACTAGACCATAGTGTGTGTGTGTGTGTGTGTGTGTGTGTGTGTGTGTGGACTTCACCCTGTCATCTTGGGGGTTATCTTGTACCTCCAGACAATCCCCCCCCCCCTCCACCCTCTCCAAACAAAGGGGTCTCAACTCCTTATGACTGTTTTAGAATATTAAACATAAATAAACACAAGGCGCCATTAATATTCATATCTCGGCGATATTATACATTAATGGAACTGAGGACACATTTTATGTTCGGCTAAGTCATAAATAAGTATAACCCATAAAAAGACACACACACACACAACGCCACCATAAGACGTGGCTCTTGATAAATGATGCTAGCATCAACAGCCTACATGTATTGTGAACAGCAAGCAGTAAACCACAGATACAAGCACAGCGACACACAATGCAACACATGGAGGACATGCTTAATCCGTACCAAACCACACAACCTCCCCTACCTGACGTTCAATACATTCCTGTCATTGTACTCATTACAAGACTATCATTAACATCCCAAGCACGCCAAACTCCCACACACACCTTCATCTCTGACACAGAACTTCTCTGACACTGACACACACACACACACCCCCCACAAAGGGAAGCTTAAACACATACGCAGGTGAAAGGTGTGTGGGTGTGCGTGTGCTTTCGTGCGTGTGCGTGGGGTTCAACTGAACTGACCTTTATTATGAAAAAGGCGTCGTGGGCGTAATAAAATAAGCACTTATGTATGACAGCCTGGAAACTCCACGCAAATGCATAATTCACGTGATATAAAATACATCATCGTTATTTATATGAAAGTCGCAATCCGTCGCTAAACTCATCTTTTCTTTCTTGCTTTCACGTTTAGGGTCCGACAGGCTATCGGTCCAAACTAGAGGACCCGTAAACGTGATGTTTACAACAGCCACATGTTGGAACCACGGCTCTGACCACGTGTCCGTGGTCAGAGCGTCCCCTGGTACTACACAATCAACACACGCACACACTGACCAACACACGTACGTACCAAATACCAACACACACACACACATACGCAGTAACCGACACACGCACTAACAGACACACAAACCAACAAACATTCACACATACATACACTAAATGACACAAACACACACAATGACACACGTAAACACACTAACGACCCTCTAGGAATCCCAACACTTCTCGGCGGTGTGATAAGTGTGGTCCCTTTGTGGGACAGCCGCCCCCCATCATGTAATTAAGAGAATAAGAGTTGCTAGTGATCGACACGGCCCAGAGCCCCGTCACCTAGGCAACCACGACCAGTCAGGGGGGGTCCAGAAAGATCTGGAAGGTACTCCCACCTCCACTCGACTCTTATCCCGAACACACACGTGTTAACTCCACGGTCAGCGATGACAATAGTCTCCACGGAGCGCCACGCAGTGTCTACCGTCCTACGGGGAGAATAGAGGGAGGTTATCTTACCAAAGCACGGCGAAAGCAACGCAAACTGATATCCTAGGGTGCCTGTCCTGTCCGTAAAGTCCCAGATCTGTGTCGACACGAGCTGCTGCTGTGCTGCTGAATCTGAAAATGCTGGAAACTAGCCAGGCTGGAAAATCGGTCCCGCCTCCCCCGGTCAGGCTAGGTCCCGCCTCCTCCGGTTACGCCTAGGTCTCGCCTCCCGCCTCCTACTCCGGTTACGTAACGGAGATCGCCCGTCCCCCACCGATACGACACGTAGAAAAACCCTTCCACCGGTGCACAGCCCCCGGTTGAACGCCCAAACAAGACTCATACACTGTCTTAAACAGTCTTTGGTGTAGCTGGTTTAACTGTCGAGCCTTCCGCCGTCAGAATGGCGGCGAGAGGACCATGGCTGTCAGTTGGTCGGGACGCGGCTTTAATACCGCTTCTTAGACACACTCGCGAATCAACCCCTCACAACGGTATATAAACGAAAATTATATTCATATATAGTGATAATGAAGATACGATATGAATTGCATTCAATCGTCAAATCCCTTCCGAAAATTGAGGATCCGAGCGGTTACCGAAGGACGGTTATCGAAGGTCCCATTGTTGCCTTGGCTGGCGAGCCGCCGGGTACCGACCTTCCGCATCGCGCAACCAACAAACCAAGGCGCCGGAGACCGGGAGAGGTTCTTACTTGTAGCGGGGTCCTAAATCCACCATGTCTGGTAGCCCCTCGGACCCTTCAGGAACCACGTCCAGCGGTAGCGATTCCCGGCTACTGGCCCTGCGAGGAGGAAGGAACAGGGCGGAAGCGCTCCCAAAGATCCGCCCACCAGCAGAGGGTAGTCGAGTGGTGAGGGCGCCGGACTCCCAGCCCGGGGGTTGCGGGTTCGATTCTGGGTGTCACCACTGACTACTGTTGGGAGCGTCTGATCTTATGAAGCTTTGACTGCTCATTGATGATGTATCTGGAGTGTGGATACAAAGTGTCTAAAAAGGATAATTGGCTAATGATTGTAAAACATCTTTGAACCTTTGGCATGGCTGCCTTTCACACACACAAAGCATGCATGTGGTTTGTTTGCGTCTTTTACATTTGCCCTCACCAGTCACATTTTGTTGGGTTTAGATTGGTTTAATTTTTTTTAATTCTAACCATAGCTCAGGTCAAAATAATGACATTTTTCATCATCTTTTAAATATCTTTTTCAATAAGTGAGGCCGGATTCCAGTGAACAAGTCTCATCTCCCCTGTTCAGACACCTGCTTCTTCAATGGCTTTTTTTTTTAAAAATAAATATTTTCAATAGACGTCCATAATGGGACTACCCAGCATGCAAGGCTGACATCCAGACTTCCCGAAACAAAGGATGTCACGGATCTCCAAGGGCAACCTTTGTTACCCCAAAACCCTATTCCGCACCGAGGGCGAGCTGCCGAACAGCGCCGCGCTGCGGCCGCTGATGGAAGTACAGACGCAACATTTGTCCCACAAATACAATTAATTTAAATTGAGCGACCTACTACTCAAATTGTAAATTTGTCAGGCTCAAAATAAAAAATATGTCGCAGTCAGTACAGTAAGGATGTTCATAGAACCAAGTGCCAAACAACAACTAACAACCGCTAGGTTAACCCATTCCCTGTATACAACAAAGATAGGAAAAGACGCCGCAAAATGCCAAGTACTATTTTTAAGTGCAAGGACGATCAACATACAATGAGTATGTACATTACGTGCCAAGACATATAACATACAATAATTGCAAAACAGCGGTGTGTGTGTGTGTTTTAAGTGGGGAGGCTATGCCAACTGGGTGAACTCTGAACAGGTGAATCAAGCCATACTTTCATACCATACATGAACACTGACAGCTGTTAACTCGATCAGAAGTCAGGGTTTATTGATTATTTCACCAAAGGCTCTCAAGATTACATCACAATATTATGTATATAACAGTATAGCACTTTTTCATTTCTATGTATTTTACAGGAAATTGTACAGTTTCTTCATATGCGGTATTTATATATATTTATATATTCCCGAACATCAGGGAAGAAAAGTACACATCCAGAGCCGAGGGGAGGAATGCTTCAGAAAAAAAGAAACGATATATGCACTTTAAATAATTATATATATATATATATAAAAAAAAGACCAGCATCAACTCCAAAAGCTTAAGATGAGGGCTTCCCCACGGTTTGGTCGACGGACGGGACGTTTGGACAATCATCGGAATCAGACAGAAATGGCGCGTCATTTGGCGCGAACAGAGACGGGACTCGCAGATGTGTAAACCAGGCGTAGAAAATGGAAAAGGGGATGGAGGCCAGGCCGCGGCACCTCCCTGTGTTCCGGTGGGTGGGGCCCGTTGCGTCGGACCCCCTCCCGGACATCATTAAGGCATTGCGGGCCCAGGCCTGATGACCCGTGGTCATGAGGAGGGGGGGGGGGGGGGGGGGGGCGCGATACATTAGCAGGAGCGCTGCGGCGATTGGATCCGGAATCATACGGGAACGTGACAAAAGAACGAGACGTCAGCGGAAAGATCCGAACGGATAAAAGCGAAACTTGACGAAAAAATAAATACGTAAAATCTTCTGCATGGCGGCTTGTATTATGAGCTGGCACTAGTGTGTGTGTGTGTGTGTGTGTGTGTGTGTGTGTGTGTGTGTGTGTGTGTGTGTGTGTGTGTGTGTGTGTGTGTGTGTGTGTGTGTGTGTGTGTGTGTGTGTGCGCGCGCGTGCGTGCGTGCGTGCGCGTCAAGGAAACCAAGCGGTGCTGGGTGAGGCGAGACCCTCCGTCGGGTTGCCACGGTAACAGCTGGTCGTCCCCCAAGGCCTCCTGATACACCCCATAATATTACCAAGTACCACGCCAAACCCCCCGCGCCTTAGGGTAAACTAACCAACAGAACCCAAGGGGAGAGGAGCAGAAAGGAGCGGTGAGGAGCAGAAAGGAGCGGAGAGGACCAGAGCAACTGAGGCGTTTGATTGGTAGTTCGATCACAGTAGTGTCAAGATGTCTACACAGGAGGTCACCAGAACACGGCATTCACCCGACACGCGTCACCCACCCTGAAGACACAGAAACATCTCTTTGTTTTGGTCACACACACAACAACACACCAAGTCAAACCAAGTCAGGCTAAACTAACCAAACAAAAAACGAAACCCAGACCCAAAATCAAACCCACAGTTTGGAATATCAATAAATTAGGATTTAGTATCAAGTTCTTTTAGAGATGATGGTTGGCGGGGGTTGTGATGTGGTCACAGTGAACCCCTCATCCCCCCCCCCCCATTGAGACACAGGTCCTGGTCCACGCAAAGCATCAGAACCTCAGACCCAAAACAATCAATCACTTAACACTTCTCCCATAGGAGGCAGGGGAGAGAGGGAGGAACAGAGAGAGAGGGAGGGAGGGAGGGAGGGAGGGAGAGAGGGAGGGAGAGAGGGACGATGGAGGGAAAGGGGGCGAGAGGAAGGGAAGACGGAGAGAGGGAGGTAGGGAGAGAGGGGGAGGGAGGGAAAGGGAGAGCGAGGGTGAGGCAAACATTGCACTTCAAAGAGTTCTGATCAGAGTAGAACAGCTACAGTCTCTTCTCCACCTGCATCCGTCACAGTCCGGCACGGGTGGGGTAACAGAAGGAGAGGGAGAGAGAGAGAGAGAGGGAGAAAGAGAGGGAGAGAGGGTGGGAGGGGTGATTTAACCACTCCTCCTCTGTGTCCTAACGGAGGCCCTCCTCCGCCTCTCTCAGAGTCTCCGGGGGCCCCCCCCATCAGGCCGGGGTCCGTCCCCTAGCAGGCGGGGTTTGGGGGAGGGGGGGTCCTAGGAGGGGGGGGTGGGGGGGGTGAGGGCCCGGGCCTCGGGTGCCGAGATGTGGAAGACGGAGCCGATGCGCAGGAAGAAGCGGCGCAGCACGGCCCTCAGCTCGGGGATCAGGTCGAACTGCATCATGTCACACAGCTGGGGGTAGTAGCAGCACGCGTGGGGCTGGAACTGAGACACGGAGGGACGGAGACACGGAGGGAGGGAGACACGGAGGGAGGGAGACACGGACGGAGGGAGACACGGAGGGAGGGAGACACGGAGGGAGGGAGACACGGAGGGAGGGAGACACGGACGGAGACACACACAGAGACGGACACACAGAGACGGACACAGAGACGGACACACACACAGAGACGGACACACACACAGACGGACACACAGAGACGGACACACACAAACACGGAGACACACACAGAGACGGACACACACAAACACGGAGACACACACAGAGACGGACACACAGACACACACAGCTGCTGTTCAAACAATAGGCCTACCTATGCTGTTGAATAGTACTAGAACTACCTATGCTCTTAACTAGCGCTAGGCCTACATAGTCTGTTAACTAGCACAAGGCCTACCGTCTGTTAACTAGCACTACCTAGTCTGTGAACTAGCACTACCTACACATCTTGTTATATCGTGTAAAAGCCCCGTCAGAGTAAGTGATCGTCATGACGCCCACGCGACCTTTACCAAAGGTCAGCGTCTCGTAGGTGTGTGTTATCGGTAGGATGGTAGGTAGAGAGGTCGGCCTTTAGGTTAGGTAAATGTGTCTCTGTGTGTGTGTCTGTGTCTCTGTCTGTGTGTCTGTGTGTGTGTGTGTGTGTGTGTGTGTGTGTGTGTGTGTGTGTGTGTGTGTGTGTGTGTGTGTGTGTGTGTGTGTGTGTGTGTGTGTGTGTGTGTGTGTGTGTGTGTGTGTGTGTGTGTGTGTGTGTGTGTGTGTGTGTGTGTGTCTCTCTGTGCACCTTGTTGTCCGGTAGCCTCAGAGTCCTGGTCAGTAGCAGCATCAGCAGGCTGGTCCAGGCCTCTCTGTGGCTCTCCGACGTCAGGCTGATGAAGTAGGACAGGGCCTCGCCACACACACTGACGCACAAAACACACACTGTGAATACACACTCCATACACACACACACACATTATCAATTCACTCTGTCCATACACACATTATCAATACACACCTTCCACACACATTAGCAATAAACACTCTCCACATACACATATATTATCAATACACACTCTCTACACACAGACATATATTATCAATACACACTCTCTACACACAGACACACATTATCAATACACATTCTTGACACACAAATTATCAATACACATTCTTGACACACGCATTATCAATACACACTCTCCACACACGCATTATCAATACACACTCTCCACACACACATTATCAATACACACTCTCCACACACACATTATCAATACACACTCCACACACACATTATCAATACACACTCTCCACACACACATTATCAATACACACTCCACACACGCATTATCAATACACACTCTCCACACACACATTATCAATACACTCTCCACACACACATTATCAATACACACTCTCCACACACACATTATCAATACACTCTCCACACACACATTATCAATACAATCTCTTCACACATTATCAACACAATCTCTTCACACATTATCAACACAATCTCTTCACACATTACACACACACACACACACACACACACACACACACACACACACACACACACACACACACACACACACACACACACACACACACACACACACACACACACACACACACACACACACACACACACACACACACAGAGAGGGCGGGGGGCTCACAGCAGCAGGCGCGTCTGGATGTGGGGCCAGGAGGGGGTTAGCTGGGGGTCCGAGTACATCCTGAAGAGGATCCTCAGGCTGCAGGCCAAGCTGCTGGTCTCCTGCTTCAGCAGGTTGGGCTTGGACTTCCCCTTGAAGCCTGCGGGGACACCGGCGGGAGAGACAGGTGAGGTAGAGAGACTGAGCTGGAGAGAGACAGAAAGAGGTAGAGGGGTGGAGAAAGACGGTAGAGAGAGATGGTATAGAGACGGTAGAGAAAGAGAGAGACAGATGATAGAAAGAGACGGTAGACAGAGTTAGAGAGACAGAGTTAGAGAGACAGAGGCAGAGAGAGGTAGAGGGAGAGAGGGATGGCAGAGAGACAGACGGTAGAGACAGACGGTAGAGAAAGAGAGAGAGACAGACGGTAGAGAGAGACGGTAGAGAAGGAGACGGTAAAGAGAGAGAGACAGGCGGTAGAGAGAGAGAGAGCAGTAGAGAGAGAGGCAGAGAGACAGATGGTAGAGAGAGAAGGGAGAGAGACGGTAGAGAGAGAGAGAGAGAGAGAAAGACAGATGGTAGAGCGACGGTAGAGAGAGGGTAGAGAAAGAGACGGTAGAGAAAGAGAGAGACACTAGAGATAGAGAGAGAGACAGATAGTAGAGAGACACACGGTAGAGAGAGAGAGAGAGAGAGAGACACATGGTAGAGAGAGAGAGAGACACATGGTAGAGAGAGAGAGAGAGAGAGACACATGGTAGAGAGACAGACGGTAGAGAGAGAGAGAGAGAGAGACACATGGTAGAGAGACAGTAGAGAGAGCGGTCCCGGGGGTCTTGTGAACACTGACCGGCCCTCCAGAGTGCCGTCCTCTGCTCGTTGTTGGAGTTGAAGTCCTTGGCGAAGGTGTGGGACTCCAGCAGGCAGTCCAGCAGCTTGAAGAGGTGCTGCGAGGTCAGGGCGGCGTACATGCCCTGCTCAGACTCCGCCCCCTCAGGCCCCGCCCCCTCACAGGCCTCCAGGGTGTCTCTCTGGTCGGGGGGGGGGGGGGGGGGGGGGGGGGGGGGGCGACAACGACATCATCTTTAGGGTGGGGTCTTTTGACACACAGTACTTTACAGTCCTAGTCTCGCTGAATTAAGAGACGTGGAGTAATTTCAAATACTCTGTAAAATATGTTAAATACAAAATAAGTTTTGTAAATCGTTATATGGTGCATTTATATTCAGGGCATTTATTAGACGCTTCTATCCTGAGTGACTTACATTAAGTACAATTTCCGAATTAGTATAGTACAGTATTGTACATTACAGCAGTATAGTACTGTATATTTATAGTACTTTACATTTATAGTAGTATGGTACTGTATTTTAGGTTTTCTTCTTTCTTCTTCCACTTACATTTTTACTACTTAATACGGTTACTTTTCTCCATTTTTTAATTGGAAAGCGTTTGGTCAAGGGTTCACGCCTTGAAGGAAATTAACAAGACACAACAGGACACGTCAGCGCACTCAGAGCCGCGGAACGGGGCTGAGGGACGGACCAATCAGACGCAGCGCTGACCTGGGCGGCGGCCATGTTCTGGGCGTCCTCCTTCTTGCTGGTCGTCGGGTAGAACACGATATTGTCGATGGTCTGGATGAGCTCCAGCTGCACCACGCAACGGATGAGCAGACCCGCAAACAGCTTCTGGTCGCTCACTCCTGCACACTCACACAAAATGATATTTATTTTAGTGCTGTCAAGCGATTCAAATATTTTATCGCGATTAATCGCATTAATGTCCTAGTTAACTCACGATTAATCATGAGTAATCGTGATTAATCGCAAATCTTTTTTCTATGCTAAATATCCCTTGATTTCTTTGTCCCATTAATTGTTCTAATTTTAATGCTCTATCAACATGGAGAAGTACATCGGCTTGCCTTGTGCAAATGTTTTTTTATTGATAACATTGGCATATACTGATCAAAACAGGAAAATACAAAAAAAAAAGCTTATAGTGCAATTAAACGATGAACATACAAACATACTGCCTTGAACATAGCACTCAGGTTACTGCTTCTTTGTTTTGAGGCAAAGAAAAAAATAAAAAATAAAATGAACGCAATTGGTTTGCGTTAACGCCGTTAATAACGCGTTTAACTGACAGCACTCATTTATTTATTTAATATACACATATATACAGTGTGTGTGGATGATGGCTAGTCTAAACAGCCTCACCCAAGTCAGATCGATTAGACTCTGGGGCTTGATGGGGCTGCACACCATTGAGTCATAAATGTGCACATTGAGCCATCAATGTGCACATATGCAACAGGAGAACCAGCCATCAACTACACGACTACAGGTGGGTCTACAGGTGAGTGTAAAGGTGAGTGTACAGGACAACAGGTGAGGGCTTACGCGTGTTGGACTTTCCCTTCCAGGTGTCCTCGCTGGACATCTGGCTGTGAGCCCTCTCTGACAGAGCTCTGTCATAGCTGCACTGGGACTGGCTGTCAAAGTCCACCTCCTGGAGACACACACACACACACGAGATACAAGTGTCATGCTTCTGCTGAAACACATACACACGTCATTCTTCTGATGAACAACACGCACACACACAGAGCTGCTGAACAACAAACACGGCATTCTTCTGCTGGGCCACACACGCACACACGCACACACACACACACACACAAATACAATGTCCTTCTGCTGAAACACACACACACACACACACTCACAGCTGCTTAACCACGCACCCACACACACAAAGATACAGGTGTAATTCTGCTGCTGAACCCCACACACACACACACACACACAGCTGCTAAACCACACAAACACACACAGCTGCTTAACCACACACACACACACATAGCTGCTTAACCACACACACACACACATAGCTGCTTAACCACACACACACACACACACACACACACACACACTAAACCACACACAGATGACGCAGTTGTCATTCTGCTGCTGAACCACACGTCCTGTCGGTCACACACGTTTCCTCTCTCACCGAGTGCTTGGCGTCTCCGTACTCCTCCTCCTGTCCGGCCGGTCGCCATGTCAACAAACTGATGACGGGGGGGAAAAAAAAAGAAAGAGTTGACGGTACACTCCTCCGACCCGACGCTGGGCTGTCTGCGGGGGTTCGGGGGGGGGGGGGGGGGGGGGGTACATACGCGTGGGGGCTGGTGGTCTGGAAGATGTCCAGCATGCAGGAGCAGGTCAGGTCCCAGACGTCAGGGCTGAACTTCTCCCCGTTCACGATCACCAGGTTCTCCAGGCAGTTGGTCCCCGAGCGAGCCAGCTGTTCGTTCTCTGAGGGGGGGGGGGGGGGGGTGAGGGGGGGAGAGCGAGAGAGGGCAAGAGAAAGAGTCCGAGTAGAAGAGGGAGCAAGAGTTAAACAGAGACGTAGGAGAAATGTGACGAAAGAAATAAACAAAGATGGAGCGTTTACATTCAGGGGATTTTGCCGAAGCTTTTTTATCCAAAGCAACTTGCAACCATTCCTTTTGCACGTTCACACACCGACGGCGGAGTCAACCCCAGGGACTCTCAGCTGGGAGGAGCCAGGGAACCTCCCAGCGGATCAAACCCGCTCTACCTCCTGAGCTACAGTGACCCCCCCCCCCTTTGCAGAATATAAACTAGCTTGCTGTTGAACTGGACGCGATGTATTATGATCATCATGAGTATTATGTTCTTATTATAATATAAGGATAACTTCTAGGAATGGAGAGACACAAGAACGCAGGTTGAGACGTTGCTATCCAATTAACTTTGATTTACTCGGGGGAGAACAATGTGACACTTAACAGGTGCCGTAGGGCGCCCCCGAAGGCATAGGAAACAATCCACTGCATACATAATGATAAGCGCGTCCTCACCTTGCCGGACACACCACTGCAGCTGCTTGAAGATGTCGGCCAGCAGCACCTCGCTGAGCGGCTCGTAGAAGTGCGTGAACACGTCGCAGATGGCGTACAGCGCGTGGTTACACGTGGTCGTCATCCACTCCGTTTTCTACACACGCACAAACACACGGCCGTCCGTCAAACACCGCCCGTCGTTTACACCGAGTGACAGCGTGACGCGCCGCGGCGGCGCGGGGTTTGACCCCTGACCTCTGTCTGCTGCTCGGGGAGCTTCATGTTGTCGAAGATCCTGAAGACGATGCGGAAGAGGTCGTGCCACCAGTGCTTCTCGAAGGTGTGGCCGTAGCTCTTCATGATCTCGAACATCACCGTCAGGCCCCTGAGGGAAAGCAGAGCACCGGGTTCAGTTCTCAAGTTTTAAAGTTTCGGAAATCATGGTCCAAAATAGAGTTAGCAAGTAAAGTTTCCAAGTAAAGTTTGTGAGAAAGGTTTGTATGTCAAGTTTGTGAGTAAATTTTGTAACTAAAGTTCATTAGTAAATTTGTAAGTTAGGTTTGTAGGTAAAATTTGTAACTAAAGGTCATACAATTGTGAGTAAAGTTTGTGGGACTTTTTTGTATGTAAAGTTTGTGAGTAAGGTTTGTATGCCACGGTTGTGAGAAAAGTTTGTGAGTAAAGTCTGTCATTAAAGTTCATAAGTAAAGTCTGTAATTAAAGTCAGGAGAGCTGGAGACCAGAGGACCCCCTGCTGAGCCCGTGTGCCCACCTGGTCCGGACGTCCAGCTTGCAGCGGTTGATGATGCAGGACAGCTCAAACAGGATGGGGAACCACCCCCGCACCCACACGCGGTCGCCGGGGGCGACGTTCATGTCATCACTGGTGTACTCCCTGAGGGCCTGCAAACACACACAGGTATTATTGGATGGAAACCCATAAATTATTGAAGGGGAGCACGGTTCAGAAGCCTGCCCTGCCCTTGGGCAGTGTGAGCTAGGGCTGCTCGATTATGGAAAAAATCATAATCACGATTATTTTGGTCAATATTGAAATCACGATTATTCAAACGATTATTTTTTGAGTTGGAAAACGTGATGTATTCATTCAGCATGTCTCTCTCTAAAACACTTTATAACTGAGAACTTTGAAATTTCGCCTTAAAAAAATGGACCAAAAGAAAATGTTCAAATCTAAAATAATGTACAGATATGTACCAGCTCCCCAAAAAAAAGAAAACTTGATTAGGTTAATTTTGTGACAGTTTGACGCTAAAATCGAAATCGAGATCAAAATTCGATTCATCGCCCAGCCCTAGTGTGAGCGCGGGGGTCGTACCTGCGGCCGCTCCGAGACGTATTTGGCGCAGTGGCGTATGAGCCTGATGGCCTCCATGCAGGTGTCAGGGAAGGCGGCGTTGCAGACGAACTCAGACAGACACTTCACCGCGTCCTGGAAGGAGTCGATGGCGGCCGCAAAGTGCTGCTGGAAGGTGTTCACTGGAGGAGGAGGAGGAGGAAGAGGAAGAGGAAGAGGAGGAGGAGGGGGAGGAAGAGGAAGAGGAAGAGGAAGAGGAGGAGGAGGGAGAAGAGGAGGGGGAGCAGAGAGGCGGAGGAGGAGGAGGAGAAGAGGAGGGGAGGAGAAGAAGAATGGGAGGGAGAAAAGAGGGAGGGGAGAGGAGAAAGAGGAGGAGAGGGGAGAAAGTAGAGAAGGAGGGGAGGGGAGAAAGTAGAGTAGGAGGGAGGGGAGAAAAAGAGGGAGAAGAGAAAGAAGAGGAGGAGGGAGGGGAGAAAAGAGGGAGGGGAGAGAGGAGGAGGGAGGGGGGAGAGAATAAAAGAGCAGGGAGAGGGTAGGAAGAGAGGAGAAAGAAGAGGAGGAGGAAGGATGAGTACAGTAGATGATGGAGGAATTTCAGATTCAACCTTTGGGCTCCATATATTTCCCGTGATCAAAACCCAGCATCGTTCTCAGGGGGGAGAGCGAGGGACCGACGGGGCGCCCGGTACTCACTGACGATGTGTCCGGTGGTCTGGAAGGCCAGCTCCACGATGGACTCCTCGTGGTCGCCCGCCGCCTGGTGGAACACCGAGAAGATGTTCTTCCAGCCCGAGCGGATGTTGGCGGCCTGCGAGTTGACCATCTGGGCCACGCAGCGGATCACCATGTCCCGGATGGTGGGCGAGCGGTTCTTCTTCATGATGTGCTCGAAGGGCCGCAGGAAGTCCTTCTGGAAGCGGAAGTTGGCCAGCTCGCCCTTCTCCAGGAACTTCATGGACAGCTGCCGCAGGGAGTCCACCGCGAAGATGGCCACGTCCTCGTTGGGACTGCAGCCCACCTGGAGGGGCGGGACCAAGGGTCAGAGGGGGGGACGGGGGACGCAGGGTTAGGGGGGCCAGGCTCACTAGAGGGTCCGGGTTATGGACCGGTCTGTACCGGCCAGGAACAGTCTGGACTGGTCTATACTAGGTTGGTACCAGCCTGTAAGTGTCTATACCAGGTCTGGACCAGTTTACTGTATACCAGGTCTGGACCGGCCAGAACCAGTCTATACCAGGTCTGGACCGGCCTGAACCAGTCTATACCAGGTCTGGACCGGCCTGAACCAGTCTATACCAGGTCTGGACCGGCCTGAACCAGTCTATACCAGGTCTGGACCGGTCTGAACCAGTCTATACCAGGTCTGGACCGGCCTGAACCAGTCTATACCAGGTCTGGACCGGCCTGTACCAGTTCTGAACCAGTCTATACCAGGTCTGGACCGGCCTGAACCAGTCTATACCAGGTCTGGACCGGCCTGAACCAGTCTATACCAGGTCTGGACCGGCCTGAACCAGTCTATACCAGGTCTGGACCGGCCTGAACCAGTCTATACCAGGACTGGACCGGCCTGAACCAGTCTATACCAGGTCTGGACCGGTCTGTACCAGTTCTGGATTGGTCTACATCAGGTCCGCACCAGGGTTTGGACCGTTCTAACCGTCTAAGCTCGTCCTCAGCATACTACGGACCTTGTTGAAGTGGTCTCCGACGACCTGCCAGATGCGGGACCACTGCAGGCGGATGCGGTTCATGTTGTAGTAGGAGATCTCCACGATCTTCTGCAGGCTGAACATGCGCGGCTGGTGGGTGGAGGCCAGCTCGTCCATGGACACGGCGCACAGCCAGCGCACAAAGTCAACTGGGGAGGGGGGGCACACCGTCGGACAACTTTATTAGTATCGCACATTTCAGACAAACGTATACATTCCAATACACTTCCAAATGTCTAGACAATACAATAATTGTTGAGATCAAATGCAAATAGGACGCTCACCGATTGCGTTTCCATCTAGTCTGGTGGACCCAGTGAAGATTCTGCAGATTAAACAGAAGGATTTTACTCAAATAGTCTGAATAGAACCAGTGCAGTGACGCACATGTAGAGACTCTACGATATAAGAACCAGTGCCGTGAAGCAGAGTGAAGGCACTACGATAAGAACCAGTGAAGACACTAGGATAAGAACCAGTGAAGACACTACGATAAGAACCAGTGCAGTGAAGACTCAACGATAAGAACCAGTGAAGACACTAGGATAAGAACCAGTGCAGTGAAGACTCAACGATAAGAACCAGTGCGGTGAAGTGATCCTCACCGGTCCACGGCCACCACCACACTCTGGGAGCTGGTCTCTCCCACAGACTCCTGGAGGTGGGCCATCTGCCGCCGGTCCTGCCCCCCCACCAGGCCTCCTGTGGAGAGGGGAGCACAGTCAGAACCCAGAACACAGCCCACCACAGCTGGTACACTGTGGTTTAAGTGTGTTGAATATAGTATACTTATGAAGAGAACACTAGTGTACACTGTGGTGTTTTAATGTAGTAATGTGTGATGAGTGGGTTGGATGCAGCTGACGCAGCCCCAGGGCAAGAAGTCTATATATAGTATAGAGTATAGTTATATAGTGTAGTCTATCATAGAGTAAAGAGAATAGTTATATAGAGTATAGTTATGTATAGTATTGTTATATAGAGTATAGTTATGTAGAGTATAGTTATATAGTGTAGTCTATTATAGAGTAAAGAGTATAGTTATTTAGAGTATAGTTATGTGTAGTATGGTGGTTATATAGAGTAGTTATGTAGAGTATAGTTATATAGTGTAGTCTATTATAGAGTAAAGAGTATAGTTATATAGAGTATAGTTATGTATAGTATGGTAATATAGAGTATAGTTATGTAGAGTATAGTATTGTTATAAAGAGTATAGTTATATAAATTATAGTAGAGTATAGTAATATAGAGTACAGTTCTATAGAGTATAGTTGTATAGAGTTTAGTTCTATAGAGTATAGTCAGATGGAGTATAGTCATATAGAGTATAGTCATATAGAGTATAGTTCTATAGAGTATAGTCAGATGGAGTAGTCATATAGAGTATAGTCATATGGAGTATAGTCATATGGAGTATTGTCATATGGAGTATAGTAATATAGAGTATAGTAATATAGAGTATGGTCAGATAGAGTATAGTCATATAGAGTATAGTTGTAAAGAGTATAGTCATATAGAGTATAGTCGTAACGAGTATAGTCGTCTAGTATAGTCGTCTAGAGTATAGTCGTCTAGAGTATAGTTGTCTAGAGTATAGTTGTATAAAGTATAGCTGTATAGAGTATAGCTGTAACGAGTATAGCTGTATAGAGTATAGCTGTATAGAGTATAGAGTATAGCTGTATAGAGTATAGCTGTATAGAGTATAGTTGTCTAGAGTATAGTTGTATAGAGTATAGCTGCATAGAGTATAGTTGTATAGAGTATAGCTTGTATAGAGTATAGAGTATAGCTGTATAGAGTATAGTCATATAGAGTATAGTCGTATAGAGTATAGTTGTCTAGAGTATAGCTGTATAGAGTATAGTCATATAGAGTATAGTTGTATAGAGTATAGCTGTATAGAGTATAGCTGTATAGAATATAGCTGTATAGAGTATAGCTGTATAGAGTATAGCTGTATAGAGTATAGCTGTATAGAGTATAGCTGTATAGAGTATAGCTGTATAGAGTATAGCTGTATAGAGTATAGCTGTATAGAGTATAGCTGTCTAGAGTATAGCTGTATAGAGTATAGCTGTATAGAGTATAGCTGTATAGAGTATAGCTGTATAGAGTATAGCTGTCTAGAGTATAGCTGTATAGAGTATAGCTGTATAGAGTATAGTTGTATAGAGTATAGCTGTATAGAGTATAGTTGTATAGAGTATAGTCATATAGAGTATAGTTGTATAGAGTATAGTCATATAGAGTATAGCTGTATAGAGTATAGCTGTACAGAGTATAGTTTGTAGAGTGGTATACGACTGACCGAGGCCCATGGGCATGAAGTCGTCGCCGCCCGCGGGGAAGCCCTTCAGCCCGGCCTCGCGGTCCCGGACCACCCCCGAGATGTAGCGGGTCTTCACCCCCGTCCCGATCAGCTGGGCCAGCTCCAGCTGGCTGATGCAGCGCAGGATCTGATTGGACCAGAGAGGGGATCACATGAGCTGGAGCTAGGGCTGCCGGGTCGATTTCCGGCTAGGGCCTCTGTGGGCTACGGTGGTGCTGTAGACTTTTGTTTGTATAGTCTGGCCTTTAGTGTTAAGTACTTCCTGCTAGGAGTTACTATCGGTTGCCGGCTGTGTACTATTTGTTAGTATAGGTGTACTTTGCCAGTAATATAGGGGTACCTCATTCCAGGTGTATTTGTTAGTATTTGGGTACTTCTCCAGTACTAGGGGGGTACCTCGGGCCAGGTAGTTGCCCTGGTGTATTTGTTAGTATTGATGTACTTCTAGAGGGGTACCTCATTCCAGGAGTGTTGTTAGTATTGGGGTACTTCTCCGGTACTAGGGGGGTACCTCGGGCCAGGTAGTTGCCCTGGTGTATTTGTTAGTATTGATGTACTTCTAGAGGGGTACCTCATTCCAGGAGTGTGGTTAGTATTGGGGTACTTCTCCGGTACTAGGGGGGTACCTCGTGCCAGGAGTTGCCCAGGTAGTTGCCGTCGGTGTGGGCCACGGTGATGAGCGTCTTGATGGTGTCGATGTTCTTCTGCTTCATCTCCGTGATGCTGGAGCTGGCCGTCAGCAGGGTGAAGCGGGCCAGGGCCTGGACGTAGGCGTCACGCTCCAGCTACAACACACACACACACCATGATATACACACACACACCATGATATACACCGTGACACACACACACCATGATATACACACACACACACACACACACACAGCATGATATACACCGTGACACACACACACACACACACACACACACACACACACGATATACACCGTGACACACACCGCATGATATACACCGTGACACACACACACACACACCATGATATACACCGTGACACACACACAATGATATACACACGCACACTCCTTGATATACACACACACACACACACACACACACCATGATATACACCGTGACACACACACACACAATGATATACATCGTGACACACACACCATGATTTACACCGTGACACACACACACACACAACATGATATACACCGTGACACACACACAAACCATGATATGCACCATGATACACACACACACACAACATGATATACATCGTGACACACACACACACAACATGATATGCACCATGATACACACACACACACACCATGACAAACACACACACAAACAAACACCATGACATGATATATGCCATAACAAACATACCATGACATGATATATGCCATAACAAACATACCACGATATACACCATGACACACACACACACCCTGATATACGCCATGGCACACACACCGTGATATACGCCATGGCACACACACCGTGATAAACAACGTAACACACACACGCAGAGCATTGGAGGGGGTGTGTGTTGGTGGGGGCAGACCTGCATGCTGAAGATGCAGGCGATCCGGATGGCGCAGCGGATCCCCTCCAGACACAGCGTGGCCACGTCGGGGTCGTCACAGTCCTGCAGCCCCACGCTGAAGGCGGCCAGCAGGGGCGTCCACGCCAGCTACACACACACACGTTTTGTTTGATATTCTGCTTCACTAATCAGGGGTTAAGACCCCCCTGGTTTGAAGAGAGGGGGGGGGGGGGGGGCTTCTGGAGGTACAAGATAACCGCAGAGGTGACAGGGTGAAGTCTGCACCCGTTCTCTGCATGCTGTCAGCGTGCACACGCACACACACACACACACACACACACACACACACTCAGCGAGCTCCTCACCGACCTCAGGGGGAAAGCCCAGTAGTTCTTATCACTTAACTGAACCAGCTTCCACACACATGAGCTCTGGCTTATGCCAGTTACCTGTAAATAATAATTTACAGGTAATAATAACTGGTTCACAACCCAGGGTTATGATTAGCCATTAGTGACATCACAACAAAGTGGGAGTGGCCACCCAGAGGTGTGATGGGTCGATCAGGCCTCCACCCCACAGTGTTTATCAAACATGATGATGAATAAATTATCTACTGAGCCCACACCAGGGTGGACCCGCCCACTTGTGATGTCACTAATGACTCATCAACGCCTGATGGATAAGATTGATCCTATTTAAGGAGACCTAATCCAGGGCCTGTGCCTGCAGTAGTGGCTGCCGCCCGTAGGGGGAGCCCTACCTTGAACATGGGCCTGACGTGCTCCAGGTGCGTGGCGCTGAAGAAGGGCGACTGGGCGTGGCTCACGGCCTCCATCAGGGCCTTGGCCGTCTTGGCCATCTGCTCCATCTCCACGTTGTAGAGGAGCCGGCGCTGCTTCTCACTGGCCACGTCTTAAAGAGAGATACAGCGTTATACATACTACCATACCAACACTGTACTGTATCATATATACTACCATACCATCACTGTACTGTATCATATATACTACTATACATCACTGTACAGTATCATATATACTACTATACATCACTGTACTGTATCATATACTACCATACCATCACTGTACAGTATCATATATACTACTATACCATCACTGTACAGTATCATATATACTACTATACATCACGGGTTGATCTACTGTGTTCTATAGGGTGTGTTAGGGGAGAGGTCTCACTCTGCTGTTCTTGGGGGTGATCTACTGTGTTCTATAGGGTGTGTTAGGGGAGAGGTCTCACTCTGCTAGCTGTTCTTAGGGGTGATATACTGTGTTCTATAGGGTGTGTTAGGGGAGAGGTCTCACTCTGCTTGCTGTTCTTGGGGGGTGATCTACTGTGTTCTATAGGGTGTGTTAGGGGAGAGGTCTCACTCTGCTTGCTGTTCTTGGGGGGTGATCTACTGTGTTCTATAGGGTGTGTTAGGGGAGAGGTCTCACTCTGCTTGCTGTTCTTGGGGGTGATCTACTGTGTTCTATAGGGTGTGTTAGGGGAGAGGTCTCACTCTGCTGTTCTTGGGGGTGATCTACTGTGTTCTATAGGGTGTGTTAGGGGAGAGGTCTCACTCTGCTAGCTGTTCTTGGGGGTGATCTACTGTGTTCTATAGGGTGTGTTAGGGGAGAGGTCTCACTCTGCTGTTCTTGGGGGTGATCTACTGTGTTCTATAGGGTGTGTTAGGGGAGAGGTCTCACTCTGCTTGCTGTTCTTGGGGTTGATCTACTGTGTTCTATAGGGTGTGTTAGCGGAGAGGTCTCACTCTGCTTGCTGTTCTTGGGGGTGATCTACTGTGTTCTATAGGGTGTGTTAGGGGAGAGGTCTCACTCTGCTGTTCATGGGGGTGATCTACTGTGTTCTATAGGGTGTGTTAGGGGAGAGGTCTCACTCTGCTTGCTGTTCTTAGGGGTGATGGTGTGCTCCTTGCTCTCCTTTAGGGCGATCTTCTTGCCGGCGATCTCGTCGTAGATGGAGGACAGGTACTCCTCGGGGAGGTCCTTGCTGTCGTTGATGCCGCGGTTCATCTTGATGTACTGCTCCTTGGTCATCTTGTTCTTCACCTGAGGGGGCGGAGCTAAGCGTCAGCGACACGCCCACACGGGGGGAGGTGATGGGTCATGAGGACCATGAGGAGAGGGCGGGGGGGGTCTCACCTGGGGGCTGTGCAGGTCGGTGGTGAGCATGATGATGGAGTAGGCCAGCACGTAGGCAGTGTCCGCGCTGGCGAACATGGTCTGGCTGCAACACGCACAAAGAATCAAGCATAGAATAAATAAAAATACATTTAGGATTATAAGGCCCAATCCCATTTCTACCCCTTACCCCTTCCCCTTCCCCCTCCCCCTTGTTTTGAAGGGGTAAGGGGAAGGGGTAAAATAAATGGGGTTAGATTTAGGCCCAATCCCATTTCTACCCCTTCCCCATCCCCCTTGTTTTGAAGGGGTAAGGGGTAGAAATGGGATTGGGCCTTAGGCCCTTACCCCTTCCCCCTCCCCCTTCCCCTTACCCCTTCAAAACACGGGGGAGGGGTAAGGGGTAGAAATGTGATTGGGCCTAAATCTAACCCCATTTATTTAGTACGTATACTTTTCTCCAGAGCAACTAACAACGGTTCATAATACACACTCATTTACTACAAGGCGACAGCCAGCTCGTCGGGAGCACACGGGGTCCTCATAGACACCTCAGCTGAAGGAGCCAGGGAACAGGCTCGCCATTTTGCTCCGTAGCTAAGCTATAACTACGCATGAACACCAGCATGGAGACCTCCACCATGAAGACCTCCAGCTGCTAATTCAAGTCTAGGGCCCACGCCAGGCTTCAGTCCCCAGACACGACACAACACAACACAGAAGGGGTGTTCCGGGGGCGTTACCCTTGGTTACACTCCAGGTAGCGTGCGGCGAACTTCTCCATGAGCCGGTCGATCTTCTGGGCCTCTCCGGGCAGCCGGAAGCCCTGGAGGAAGGCCCTGAGCGCCGAGACGAAGTCCCCGCCGCAGAAGTCCAGCTGGTCCACGTAGCGGTACATCACCTCCTTGTTGAACTTGATGTTCTCCCCCAGGAACTCGCCCACCTGGGTCTGTGGATGGGGGGGGGGGGGGGGGGGGGGGGGGTAGTTAATATGTGCTCATGTGAGTGAGTGAGTGCGTGTGAGAGTGAATATGTTCCAATGCATGCGAGTGAGTGAGTGTGAGAGAAAGAGTGAATAGTATGTGCTCATGCATGTGAGTGAGTGAGTGAGTGAGGGGGTGAATATGTGCTCATGCATGGGAGTGAGTGAGTGAGGGGGTGAATATGTGCTCATGCATGGGAGTGAGTGAGTGTAAGTGAGTGAGTGAGTACGGATTGTGAGTGAGTGTAAGTGAGTGAGTGAGTGAGTGAGTGAGTACGGATTGTGAGTGAGTGTAAGTGAGTGAGTGAGTGAGTGAGTGAGTGAGTGAGTGAGTGAGTGAGTGAGTACCGTGTCCAGCCTCTCCTCGTGGTGGAGGAACTGGGCGATGTCCTCGGTGGTCGTTCCCAGCATGCCTTGCTCCTGCAGGTACTGGACCCCTCTCTTGGGCTTCTTGTTGAACCTGCAGACGGAGGACTCAGGAAATCAGGTACCGAGACCCACACAACGCACACATCGGCGTACTGAGACCCACACAACGCACACATCGCCGTATTGAGACCCAAACAACGCAGAACGCACACATCGCCGTATTGAGGCTCACACAACGCACTCATTACCACCAGGCCGGTCTCGCATTGTAATGGTAGAACTGATTTTGTTATTGTAATATTCTGTGCTGATTCACAGTGTGACGCCGATGTTTAGCGTTACAACTGGTGAGTGGTAATTGTGATTAGTCAATATATCATTCTTTGTTCCGTTTTGTGTTTAGAATTAGTCGTGATTGGTCATTGTTGCTAGTCATTATATTACTATATTATTCTGTGCTCACAGCTCGATGCCTTTCTCTCTGATGTTTAGTGTTTAATAATAATAACCACTCGATAGTCATTATATTATATTCTAAGCGTCTCGATGATGATTAGTGTTGCGTTGTTATATGTCATAGATTATATATTTTATTCTTCTTCCCTGACGGCTCGATGCCGTTCTAGATGATGTTAAGTGGTGAGTGGTCATTGTTACTAGTCATGTGTATTAGTCGTGTGTATTAACCGATATAAGTCGCTTTGGATAAAAGCATCCGCTAAATGCCCTAATTGTAATTATTGTAATTGTAGTCATTATATTATATATTTTTATATATATTACTGTATATTATTCCTCACTCACAGCTCGATGCCCTTCTCGATGATTATTAGTTTTGTAATTTGTCATTATATTATATTATATATTATTATTATTCTTTATTCACAGCTTGATACCGTTCTCGATGATGGTTGGAGTTAATCCGTGGTTATAGTTATGAGTCATTATATGATGTGTTATCCTCACAGCTTGATACCGTTTTCGATGATGGTTAGTGTTAACCTGTGGTTAGTTATTAGTCATTATATGATACATTATCCTCACAGCTCAATGCCGTTCTCGATGATGTGTAGTGTTTAGTGTCATGTTGTTACTAGTCCTTATATTATATATTATTTTCTTCACTCACAGCTCGATACGGTTCTCGATGATGGTTAGTGTTAACCTGTGGTTATAGTTATGAGTCATTATATGATGTGTTATCCTCACAGCTTGATAGCTTTCTCGATGATGGTAAGTGTTAACCTGTGGTTATAGTTATGAGTCATTATATGATGTGTTATCCTCACAGCTTGATAGCTTTCTCGATGATGGTAAGTGTTAACCTGTGGTTATAGTTATGAGTCATTATATGATGTGTTATCCTCACAGCTTGATAGCTTTCTCGATGATGTGTAGTGTGAATCTGTGGTTATAGTTATGAGTCATTATATGACGTGTTATCCTCACAGCTCGATGCCGTTCTCGATGATGTGTAGTGTGAATCTGTGGTTATAGTTATGAGTCATTATATGACGTGTTATCCTCACAGCTCGATGCCGTTCTCGATGATGTCCTTCTGCTGCTTGATGACCTCGTACTGCTCGGGGTGGTCCGGGTGTCCCGAGGGCAGGCTGGACGACACGCTGGAGTCCAGGGAGCTCACGCTGTCCCGCCGCCCCGTCAGGTGGTCCGGCAGCTTCAGCTCCGCCCCCTCGCCCTCCGACGACCGCTCCTGGCCTGAGGTCACATGACGGCGACATCATCACCCCCCGCCGATAAGACCCCGCGGCATTGACACGTTATTCACGCAATCGTTTTTAATACCTTACATTCAGGACGTTTAGCAGACGCTTTTATCCACAACGATGATAATAAGTTAATTTGTCAGAAGGAGGAAACAATATGTCGCCGTAGCGTAGGTAGGGCTGAACGATTAATCAAATTCAAATCGAAATCGCGATGTAATAGAAGGTATGCCAATCACAAAGGCTGCGATTAAAAATAAAATAAAAAGTGATTTGTTGCCGTCATTGACTGGAAATCAGTGCGATTCATTTATTTTAATTTTACAAATCAATAGTTAAATAAAGAAGTTTATAATGTAAATTAAACTCAACACATCGGCCTGGCCTAACGGAAAGAGCAGTATTTATGTTGACTGCTTCCAGTGTTGTGTTGGTCATAATAAAGAATGATTTATTTCTTTTTAGTGAATAATACACAACATAAGGAACTTAATAAATTATAAAAATCGCACATTAAATCGCAATATTGGTCAAAATAATGGCAATTCGATTATTTCCCCAAATAGTTCAGCCCTAGCCGTAGGTACAGTAAGGATGTTCGAACCATGTGCCAAGCACTAACAATTATGATGGTTAACCCATTCCTTGTACACAACAAAGATGGCTAGGATAACACAATGCTAACCCAACATCAGAAACAAACTAAAAGCAAGGATTCAAATTTAAAAGGTGGAAAATGATTGCATTGTTAACCTCCAAAATAGACCTGGGACATCTGCTCTCCATTTAAAACAAAAATAACGACTTATATTTAGCTCCTCTCACCTCTCTGTCCTCATCTCTGAATGTTTTTAAGTGTATGCTTCTGAATGCGATACGTTCACCGTACAGCGATCTCTTTCAGCGAGAGGCTAGGGTGCGTTCTCACCCAGGTTGGCCTGCAGGTTGGGGTTGACGTAGAGGTCTTTGCTCCACTCCACCATGCACTTGAGGATGGACACCAGACACTCCAGACCCTTCTTACGCAGACTCAGCTCCTGCAGAAACAACAGTCCAGGGCTACCGTCTTACTGCATCCACTACAACAGACTGCGGGGCTGTTCCCAGCAGTCAATTCTGTGAACATTTTCAAATCTGTTCCATCCCATAATAAAAAATACATTTTAGTGGATTGGGAGTTTGACTCCCAGCAAAAGGGTTCTGTGTTTGATCCGCTCTGTACAAGTGACTGTAGGAGGGTGATGCCCAGGTAGTGTGTGCCTTGCATCAGTACCTGAAGGGGGCTGATGCCCAGCTCCTGCCCGCTCCGGCCCTGGGCGATCTTCGACAGGTCGTTGACCAATCGCTCGAAGATGTTGGCCGCGTTGAGGTCGCAGTCGTAGTTGACGTAGATGTCCACCACGCATTGGGCGTCTGACACACACCAGGGAGAGGTTAACGCTCAGAACCAAGACCTCCGACTCAGAACCAAGACCTCCGGATCAGAACCAAGACCTCCGCTCAGAACCAAGACCTCCGCTCAGAACCAAGACCTCCGACTCAGAACCAAGACCTCCGCTCAGAACCAAGACCTCCGCTCAGAACCAAGACCTCCGCTCAGAACCAAGACCTCCGACTCAGAACCAAGACCTCCGACTCAGAACCAAGACCTCCGACTCAGAACCAAGGCCTCCACTCAGAACCAAGACCACCGCTCAGAACCAAGACCACCGCTCAGAACCAAGACCACCGCTCAGAACCAAGACCTCCGCTCAGAACCAAGACCTCCGCTCAGAACCAAGACCTCCGCTCAGAACCAAGACCTCCGCTCAGAACCAAGACCTCCGCTCAGAACCAAGACCTCCGACTCAGAACCAAGACCTCCGACTCAGAACCAAGACCTCCGACTCAGAACCAAGACCTCCGACTCAGAACCAAGACCTCCGACTCAGAACCAAGACCTCCGACTCAGAACCAAGACCTCTGACTCAAGTCTACTACATTTACATTTAGAGCATTAAGCAGACGCTTTCATCCAAAGCGACTTACAAACGTCTTACCTTCTTCTTCCAAATCAGTACATTTGTCAGAAGAAGGTGAAACAGTATATCGCTGTCCGTACAGTAAGGATGTTCATAGAACCAAGTGCAAAGCGCTAACAATCGCTAGGTTAAACCCTTCCCGGTATACAACCAAGATAACTAGGAGAAGATGCTACACGACTAAGTACTATAACCGAGTGCGGCATACATAAGTGCATACATTAAGTGCCGTGACGAACAACATAAAAGAAGTAGGACGGGTGGGACAGGGTGGCTATGCCGGGTCGAGGCGAGTACTCAACTACTGTCCAGTCCAACCCATGAGGGTCCCGCCCGAGATAAGTACAGTATGACCTTATCGTAAAAATTAAGTAATAATTAATAATAATTAAGTTAAAAAATTATAAAAAAATGTTAACCGACAAGCGACAAGATTGATCGGATAACGTTGATGCGGTCAACCATCGGTCAAACGGTTATCTTACTAACGTGAGCTGCGACTAAAGCCCGGTTTGAAGCACAGAGGACTGCTACCTGCACAGATGCGCGTGAGGGTTTGGATGACCATCCACTTGTGCTCGAAGGAGCTGGAGGACGTCTCCAGGATGGTCAGGAAGATCTCCCTGAAGAAGACCTGGAGGGGAGGGGAGGACAGGATCAGACCTGGGTCTGGAGGGAGACTGGAGCTCTGGCGATAGTAATATACAACATCTCCCGACACGTGGTAACACATACCCGCATTTCTTCCATCTACTAGCACCTACCAACAAGATTTCAAGGCACAAGAAGCATCTCTATAAAATTTTATAAATTAGGTTTAAGTGGGCTCTTTCTGGTTTAGTAAATAACAGTCCACTGCATTATATAACCTGCTTCGTACTTTTAGATAAGGGCAGCATGATACAAATCATACATTTTAACGATCCTTCTAAACCAGGTAGTGTGTAATCTTCTTTGCTGAACTATACCTCTCAAATGTGCTTCTCTGGTCTAATTCTATTTTGATTGTTTGGGCCTTTGGTAAAACCCATCCCAGGACTTCCTGTCACATGACCGGCGGCCCCGCCCCCTCTCTCACCTCTATCTGCATCTTGAGGTGGACCTTGAAGTGGGAGAGCAGGGTGAGGAAGATGGCCAGCGACAGCTCGAACACCTCGGGCACCGAGGAGACGCCGTTCTTGGAGAGCGCCACGCACAGGTACTGCTTGATGGCGTTGACGAACATCTCGTGGGTGCGGAACACGGGCCCCGCCCCCTGCAGCACCGACAGCAGCAGCTGGAGGGAGACCACCTTGGAGCGCAGCTCGTGAGACCTGCAGGAACCCAGGGGGTAGCACAACACAGGGTCAGAGGAAGTATAGGTGAGAGGTAAACACAATACCAGACGGTCAAAGATGGAGGATAGAGAGTAGAGGTGAGAGGTTAACGCAACACCGGGTCAGAGATGGGGTTTGGAGAGTATAGGTAAGAGAGAGAAAGAAAGAAATCAAGCAGCATTCTTTTCAGGCGTCAGTATACATTCATTGCATGACAGAGGGTTTTGAAAACTCAAGTATGGTCTGAAGTAGGGATGGCGAAAATGTTAAATATTCTTGAACGACCACCGAGCCGAGGTTCAACCGGTTAACCGATCAGATTAAAATGTGCTATTTGAAATAACAGCCATTTTCGAGCCACGCCAGCCAGTTGCTGGCGTGGCTCGAAAATGGCTGAAATTCTATGAATTTCTTTCACTTCACACAAAAAGATCTTGGAATGAGATGGCTAACTGTAGTCTTATAGCGTTTAGTCTACCGTCCATAATAATTTAGAGATCATATTCTCCGCCGCTCGCATGCGGGAATAATTAAGACTTGAGGAGAAATTAAACAGTGGGCTAGAGACGCGTTGTCCGTCCAACTTCCAATAAGTCACCTCACCTGATCATCTTTTTGTGTGAAGTGAAACCAACACACACTCCACATTGCACACTGACCAATTTATTTCTTAACCGACAAGCGGCAAGATTGATCGGTTAACGTTGATACGGTCAACCATCGGCCAAACGGTCATCGGTTAACATCCCTAGTCTGAAGAAGTGAATTTTACATTCAGCTGTAGTGTGGACATGGCCATTGGTCAGAGCGGAAGGATATGAAGGAGGATAAATCCAAAAGGCAGGTATTGAGGGCGTAACGATCATACAAGTGGTGTGAATAAAACGGGATGTTAATGGCAAGCTCAAGAGGCCAGCATTGTGGCATGTAGCCAAGACAGCAACGTCATTAGGAGCATAAGAACCCAATCTGCATGACCGCAACGACGCACAGCGTTCTAGGACAGAGTTGCACGTGTGCAGAGCACCGGTCCTACACCAATCAAACGTCAGAGCTTCTGATGACGTAGATGAGCGACGCACTCTATAGCCTCAGTGTTCAGCTCACGCTCCTAAAAAAAAACCCAGACACAGATACTATGAATTCAGGAGCGGTCTAAAAATACAGATCCACAATGAGTCTGGCGTAGGAAACCCCAGCCGTGCCGGGCCTGGGACGCCAACCGGTTCTGATCCAGCTCTGCTTACAGTGGCTTAGAGTTACAGAGTCCCACTGATCAGATCGTATGACGGCCGGGATGGAAACTAATTCACGTGCACCGGAGCCCTGTGTGTCCACAGGTGGAACCTATATTTACTATAGACTGCGTTCTCTGAAGGAGGAGGTAGGTGGAGCCACAAGCAGAAGCTGGGTAGTTCGGTACCTTTCAGAATAAAAGCGTTTTGAGGAAAAGCTTTTTTTGAAAACGTTTTTTTTTCCCCTTATGAATGCAATGAGTTATCAGCCTGTGATCTCAGCCATTCAACACCAGGTGATTCATGCTGAATAATACAGTGGCCTCGGGTGAGTACACCAGGTGAGGTGAGGAGGAATGTGACCCAGAGATACAGACCTGGCAGGGGAGAGTTTAGGTGAAAAGCGAGTCTAACCAGTGTAATTATCCTGTGATAAAGCAAGAGTGGGATAATGGATTCACCCTCGTACGTTTCACCACACCCGGCTCATGACCTCAGAGACAGACGGAAGGGGTTAGGTTGGGTTTATGAGTTAGGGTTTAGGGTCAGGGTTTAGCGTTAGGATTATGAGTCAGGGTTTAGCGTCCGGGGTTAGGTTTACGAGTTAGGGTTTAGGGGTTAGGGGTTAGGTTTATGAGTTAGGGTTTAGGATCAGGGTTTAGTTAGGTTTATGAGTCGGGGCTTAGGGGTTAGGTTTGGGAGCTGCTTTGGGACAAAGCGACCGATAAAAGGTCCTGGCAGAGTCTGAAGACTTCCCCTGGTCAACCTTCTAGACCAAGGGTCTCTAGGGGTGTGCGTCTTGACCCAGGGTCTCTAGGGTTGGGGGTCTGACCCCGGTAACGTACTTGGGGTCCGGGGGCCCGTCGGCCAGCGGCTTCATGGAGAGCTTGCAGAGGGAGCGGAACACGAGGAAGGCGTCCTTCTGGAGGATGTGGGAGAACCTCACCGCGGACTGGCCCCCCTGCAGGGTCTCTGCGTCCTGGGGGGAACACACACGTATTTGGATTTAGCAGACGCTTTTATCCAAAGCCACTTACATTAAGTACATTTGTCAGAAGACAATTTTTTTATTGCAAGGATGTAGGCAAGGCAAGGCAACTTTATTTATATAGCACTTTTCATACACAAGGCAGACTCAAAGTGCTTCACATATAAACATTGTCATACAATAAAATAAAATAATAGACAAGTAAAAGAAAAACATATAAATAAATGGGTAAAATAGAAAGTTAAAAAGGCATTTTTGTATTAAAATAGAAAAAAAAGGCAAAGTTAAAAAAAAGCTTTTTAGATAGTGCAATGTATTTAAGATTTAGCAGAAAGCTATAGCAAACATAAAAGTCTTCAGTCTTGTTTTAAGGGTGCTCAGAGTTGGGGCAAGTCTTAAATCCTCTAAATCCTCTACTAAATCCTGCTTTCCCATGTTTTGTGTTTACTCTGGGGATAATTAACAGATTGGTCTCCGAGGATCTTAGTGGTCTATAAGGCTGATGTAGTTGAAGCATATCAGTTAAATATTTTGGGCCTAAACCATGTAGGGATTTATAGGTTATCAACATGATTTTAAAATCAATTCTCTGACCTACAGGAAGCCAATGTAACGATTTCAGAATTGGTGTAACATGATCAAATTTTTTGGTCTTTGTTAGAACTCTAGCAGCAGCATTCTGATCAAGCTGAAGCTTCCTCAGAGTTTGTTTTGGGAGTCCTGTAAGGAGACCATTGCAGTAATCAAGCTTACTAATGATAAAGGCATGTACAAGTTTTTGTACATGTCTTCGGTGGACATGAGCCCTCTAAATCTTGCTACATTTTTAAGGTGATAATATGCCGATTTTGTAACTGATATGATGTGACTGTCGAAATGTAAATCTGAATCCATGATAACCCCTAGATTTCTGGCTTTGATTGAGGTTTTCAGGGACAGAGAGTGAAGGTGTTGGGTTACTTTAAGCCTTTCCGTTTTAGAACCAAATGCAATTATCTCTGTTTTGTCCTCATTTAGTTGAAGGAAATTTCAGCACATCCATTCTTTCACTTGCTCAATGCACTGGCACAGCAGATCTATGGGCCGATAGTCATTTGGTGATAGCGATACATAGATTTGCTTGTCATCAGCATAGCAATGATGGTCAATATTGTTATTTTGCATGATTTGCCCTAGTGGGAGCATGTAGATGTTGAATAAAGAGGGTCCCAAGATCGAACCTTGTGGGACTCCACATGTCACGTTGGTTGATTCTGATACAAAGTCGCCAATGGAAACAAAGAAGTTCCTATTTTGTAGGTAGGACCTGAACCAATTTAAGACGGTGCCTGAAAGCCCCACCCAGTTTTCTAACCTGTCCAGAAGTAATGTAAGGTCTACAGTGTCGAATGCAGCACTGAGGTCAAGTAGCATTAGTATTGAGGTTTTGCCAGAGTCTGTGTTAAGACGGATTTCGTTTACAACTTTAATAAGGGCGGTCTCAGTGCTGTGCAGGGGTCGAAATCCTGATTGGAAGGTGTCAAAGCAACCCGTTGATGCCAGGAAGTGATTAAGTTGCTGGAGGACAACTTTCTCAATGATTTTACTTATGAAGGGTAGATTTGATATTGGTCTGTAGTTGTTTATAATAGAGGCATCTAGGCCCCGCTTTTTTAAATGGGGTTTAATAACTGCAGTTTTCACAGCTTTTGGGAAATTGCCTGACTGGAGAGAGTTGTTAACTATCTGCAATACGTCTACTGCTAGGCAGTCGAAAACATTCTTAAAGAGGTTGGTAGGTATAGTATCAAGGCAGGTGGATGGCTTTAGTTGTGTCACAGTTTCCACAAGATTTTTAGAGTCTATAACATTAAAGCATGCCATCCTTGCCACGTTATTTTTGCCTGAACAGGGTGGTAGTCCAACATTTTTGTTTGAAGTGGAGATATTGATGGCGCGTCTGATACCTTTTATCAGTATAAAAAGCTGCAAACTCATTGCATTTCTGCGTGGAATGGAGATCAGGTGGAATTTGTGTTGGGGGGTTGGTCAGTCTGTCAACAGTTGCAAATAGGGTTTTTGCATTATTAGTGTTGGTTTTAATGATATTGGAGAAAAATGTTTCTCTAGCATTTTTTAAGTCTAAATTGTAGGCACGGAGGCTCTCTTTATAGATATCATGGTGAATATGAAGTTTTGTTTTACGCCAGATGCGTTCAACCTTCCTGCATTCTTTTTTCTGTGCCGTTACAGAAGCAGCTTTTCTCCAGGGTGCCTTTTGCTTTCCAGAAATCATTTTTAACCTTATAAGGTGCAATGACATCTATGACTTTCAAAAATGTCAAATTAAAGTTTTCTACAAGATCATCAGCAGAACATGGGTTTAGAGGTGGTAGCAAGGAGATGGCCTTTGTAAAAAGTACATTAGAATCTTCATTGATATACCGTTTTTTGACAGTGTTTGATTTTGTCTGTATGTCGGGAATAAAAGATATGTTAAAGAAAACACAAAAGTGGTCAGACAAGGAAGGATCAGTCACATAGAGATCCGAAACTTTGAGGCCCTTTGTGATAACCAGGTCTAGAGTGTGCCCCTTACAATGAGTAGCCTCTTTCACATGTTGAGACGGTTCAAATGTGTCCAAAATGGTAAAAAGTTTTTTTGTACACTTGTCATTCAAATCATTAGTATGAAAATTGAAGTCACCAGTTATAACTAGACAGTCAAATTCTGTGGAGATGCTAGACAATAATTCTGTGAAGTCATAGAAAAGCCAGCCATGTATCAGTTAAAAACATAAAATCCAGTTTAGAAGTGGTAATAAAATCATTAACTAAAAATGATTTGTTATTAAGAGACCTCACATTAAGTAGAGCCATCCTGATGGTGTTGTTGATAAGCTTTAAGGTTGTTTTTGTTTTGGAGGCAATAGATATGAGATTTGTGAGGTTAGCAGTGTGTCTAAGTTTCCCTTTGTTTACTCTCTTAGTGGTTACAGCATGAATGCGAAAGTTGCCCTGCTTTGACGTAGGCAACCTTGGGTTCAGCAGATTATGTGAAACTTCCTTTATACTGTGTCTACGGCTGAACCCTTTTTTGTCTCAGTAATACTCAGGACTACTATCAGTACAGGGGGGGGGGGCTGGGGCGCCTTCCTCTTGGGTGTTATCAGCCTGTGGCCATGACGTGGCGATGCTATCATTGACACAGATGCAAGTTTGATGCCGACATATTCCAGTTTCTTAAATTCGGCTGGAAAATCGCAAAGGGAGGAGACATTGGGGCTGGAGTTGTTGTTGTGGCTATGGGAGAGATGAGGCTGGAGGTCATCGTCGATGGGGGGATGCAGAGGAGGGGGGTGGCCGTTCCTCGCCAAGCCAGCATCAGCGATGGGGGAAGGCACAGTGTTGATGGCGTCGGGCGGGCTGTTGTCTCTTTTCAAGGTCTGTGGGCTGTCTGCTTTCTGTGTGTCAGATAGTGGCAGAGTAGATGTTTCGGGGAGGCTGTAGTCTCGCTTCTTCTCAACCTGTGCTCTGACTGTGGCCTGTGCGTCAGACCATGGAGATTTGTGGGAAAGCGAGAAGAGAAGATTGTCCCTCAACAGTTTTGAGCCTAACCTGTTTGGGTGTAGGCCATCTGCTCCGAAAAGATATTTGCGCCCCCAGAATAAGTTGAAATTGTCAATAAAGCCCCTTCCTCTTTCATTGCAGACTCTGGAAAGCCATGTATTCAGTGCAAGTAGACAACTGAATCTATTTATTCCCCTGTCAACTGCTGGTATGGGTCCACTGATGAATGACTTGATGTGTACTTTGTCCAGTGTATCCAATAGATCAGTGTAATCCCTCTTCAGAAGTTCTGACTGTTCTCTTTGAATATCATTAAATCCTGCATGCACAATAATCTGAGATTTTGGGGTTTTCCAATATGATTTTGGCTAGTTTATGGTTGATATCACTAACCATTCCATATGGGAAGTTGCATGTTTTGATCTTCTTACCGGTTATATCCTTGATGGTTGAGTCTTTTATAATCAGAGTGTCTGGTTCATCTGCTTTCTCTGAGATGGGCCCTTGTTGGACGGTGGCAGACACATGCGCAGCCCGCCTCCGTGGCGACTGGTTGTTCCATCTCTGTCCGTACCGTCTGTCCGGACACATTTCAGGGGTCAGGGGTGCACAGGTGGCCGAGGCATGCGCAGCTCGCCTCCATGGCGACTGGTTCTTGCTCTGTCCGCACTGTCCGTCCGGACGCATCTCGGGGCTCAGGGGTGCATGGGTGGCAGGTGCGTTCGTGGACTCTTGAAGTGGCAGGAACCAGTTCTTCAGTGGCAGGGGTAATTTCAGTGACGGGCTAATCCGGCTGATACATGTAACTTTAGCTTTGGGTAGCTTAGAATTGGGCGTTGAGTGAACTTGTTGATTCACTTTGGTATGTTGTTTTGGCTTAGCGCCGACTCTGTGCCAGTGAGACGCAGCTGGAACTGTCTCTCTCTTGTCCAGCTTCGGAAGGATACAGTGTAGCTTTGATCATCTTGCTGTATCTGAGTGAGCTCAGCAGACTCACCCATCGGCACTGTATCCTGGAGGAGTCCTTTGCATTTTTCTAATGCTGCTAGTCTCGTTTCAAATAAAGCCACTGTCTGTTGCAGTTTGGTGCAGTCTGTGCATTTCCCAGTCTCCGTGCCTGAGATATCCGAGTACAGAGGCATGTTGGCGATAGGAAAGTCCAAGGCTTTTTCTGCGGTCTGATCCGGGAGTCATAAAAAGTGCCAAAATGTATTGTTGAATCGAGCGATGGAGGACGACGGTAACAAACTATATATTGCTAGGTATTATGATCATGAAATAAAATAAGATAAAGTAGATCTGAACGATGAATTAAGTAGTTTTTTCCAATGCCTAGCGGAGCTTCGGGAAACATGACCTCTCTCTCTGCTGCCTCTCTGGTTGGTATTGTATGCATGTTGTAATTGTACAACATACAATTAGCGTGTACAATACACACACTTTAAGACCCTAGCACGTAGCTTAGCATTCTGTTCGTATCCGGCCCTGCTGAGCTACGTGTCAGCCTGTGAGAGACTACCATGTAGCTTATCAACCTGTAGGTATCCAGGTGTGCTACGCGTTAGCCTGTGAGAGACTACCACGTAGCTTAGCATCCTGTAGGTATCCAGGTGAGCTACGCGTTAGCCTGTGAGAGACTAGCACGTAGCTTAGCATCCTGTAGGTATCCAGGTGAGCTACGTGTTAGCCTGTGAGAGACTAGCACGTAGCTTAGCATCCTGTAGGTATCCAGGTGAGCTACGTGTTAGCCTGTCAGACCCCAGCCTCGCCCCCACTCACCAGCAGGTCCGTGGAGGAGACGGAGGCCCGGTCCTCCACGATGCCGTTGGTGTGGTGGTCCGCCCGGAACCTGGGGGGCGCTGGCTCGGGGTGCTCCACACGCGGCGGGGCCGGGGAGTCCGACCCTGGGGGGGGTTAAAGAGACAGGAGGGTCAGAGGTCAAATGAGCATCAGTACATGTTCAGAGGAGATCGGGAGGAGAGGGACGCACCCGAATGAGTCCACGTTCCTCTGTCCTTGTATTATTATTTATTCCCCACATTTTAAAAATGCCCAAGGTCTAGTGAGGTTTATATCTGGACTCGCATCTCTTGATGACCTCCCTGACAATTTGAGCACAATGGGAAATGCAACCGAATCAAATTAGTCTTTTTTAAAATGCGTACATTTTCTTTTTAAAAAAGTTTTTTCCTACTGCGACTGGTTCAGACCAGACACTCATTCGTCGGTGGTTGGTTTCCAAGCTGACGAGCTGGTGGGCGGAGTCTGACCTGTGTGGGTCTGTGTGGGCGGGGTCATGGTCGGAGGCTCCTCCCCCTCCGTGGCGGGCCTGGACTGTGCGCTCTCGTTCTCTGGCTGTTCGTCGCCCACCTCCGGGGGTGTGGCCTGGTCACTGGGGGGGGTCCCATCACTGGGGGGGGTCCCTTCACTGGGGGGGGTCCCGTCACTGGGGGGGGTCCCATCACTGGGGGGGGTCCCGTCACTCGGGGGAGACGCTGAGGCCTCTTCCTCAAACACAGAGTCTGAGACAGGGTTCGAACAACGATAACGGGAGTTAAGAAGTGTATCAAGACCAACCGTAGCTGATCCATCCTATTTTAAAGCTGCTTAAGGTTCATCACCCACTGCTTCTTTAGGAGAATCGCAATAAAGGGAGCATCCATTTCAGTAACTACTCATCATCATTTACATTAACATTTAGGGCATTTACGACGCTTTTATCCCAAGCAACGATATATCATTGTCGGTACAGTAAGGAGGTCCAAAGAACCAAGTGGCAAGCACTTACGAATGTTAGTTTAATCCATTCCCGGTATACAACAAAGACAGCTAGGATAAGATGCTTCACAATGCCAAGTACTATTTTTAAGTGCAAGGACGCACGGCACAACATAACATATCATGGTCGTTTCCTCTACCGGCTCTGTCAGCAGACCTTCCGCTCTGTTGGCCTTGAACAAACTAAAGGCTACGTTATCGCTCCTGGGGCATCCGGTTAAACCGTCACTCAAGGCTCCACCACCGCCCTACGACTCACGTCAGCGTGCAGCGTTACCAGATTGGGTCCGATTTCCCTCACAATCTGGCAACCCTGGCTGCAGCACACTGCAGCCAGGGTTGCCAGGTTGGGCGGGAAATCGGGCCCAATCTGGCAACGCTGCGCGTGTGTCCGTCAGTCTGAGCTCTGACCTGACAGCGGGGTCAGACGGACCGTGTCAACGGGGGGATCTGAACCAACACGTCACTAGCCCCACCCGAGCGGCCCAGTCTGGTGGTGTTAACCAAGCACCCACCTGTAGAGGGCATTGCGTGCTCCACCACTACTGCTGCTCCTCTCTCCTCCTCCTCCGCGGCATCACCGTGCTCAGCCTCCCCGTTGATGGAGGGCGTTTCCATGGCGACGTCTTCCGCCTGGGCGGCAGGAGGAGGGGGAGTGGGGGTCGGGGTGGTGGCGGTGCCGGGGTCGACGGCGGTCAGGTCGGGGGTGCTGGCGGCGGGGGAGGGGGAGGCAGAGCTGCCGGGCTCGGGGGTGGGGGAGCGGTCGGAGCGGGGCGACCCCGACCTCCTCCCCCCGCCTCCTCCTCCTCCTCCTCCTCCTCCTGGGACGGGGGAGGGGTGCTGCTGGGGAGGGCGGAGCCGGTCCTTCTCCTGCTCCTGCTGGGCCTCCAGAGCCTGAACACCACCGAAGAAGAAGAAGGAGAAGGAGAAGGAAGAGTAGAAGAAGAAGAAGGAAAAGGAGGAGTAGAAGAAGAAGGAGAAGGAAAAGGAAGAGTAGAAGAAGATGAAGGAAAATGAGGAGTAGAAAAAGAAGGAGAAGGAAGAGTAGAAGAAGATGAAGGAAAATGAGGAGTAGAAAAAGAAGGAGAAGGAGGAGTAGAAGGAGAAGGAGAAGGAAGAGTAGAAGAAGATGAAGGAAAATGAGGAGTAGAAAAAGAAGGAGAAGGAAAAGGAAGAGTAGAAGAAGAAGGAAGAGTAGAAGAAGAAGGAGAAAAAGGAAAAGTAGGAGAAAAAGGAGGGGTAGAAAAAGATGAAGGAAAAGGAGGAGTAGAAGAAGAAGAAGGAAATTGGAGGAGTAGAAGAAGAAGGAAATTGGAGGAGTAGAAGACGGTGGAGGATAAGGAGAAGAAAAGGTGGAGGAGGAGTAGAATAAGAATGAGTAATGCCTGAGGGATTCTGCAGGAGAGCTGGGTCTCAGTATATCACAGCAAACATAACGTCATAAATGTAGTTACATCATTATTAGACATCATGTAACGTGACCAATATGTCTGCTGATAAAGAGGCAACAGACATCAGGCTCCACCGCTCCGTCAGCGGAGAGCAGGTGGAGGTGGGAGGAGGTAGAGGTGTGAGGAGGTGTGAGGAGGTGGAGGTGTGAGCAGGTGGAGGTGTGACTCACTGCCTGGCTCTCCATGCGCGTGAAGATGACGTTGAGCATCTGCGTGAGCGTGGCCTTGGCCGTGGTCTGGTTGATGAGGTTCCTGCTGGCCAGGTAGATGTTGTAGCAGGTCCGCACCGTCAGCAGAACTGTGCCCTCGTGGATCTCGATGTGGGGGGAGGTCACCGTCGTCAGGAGGGCCTGGGGACGATAAAGATTCAGGGGTTTGAATGTACTGTTTACAACATCAATACAAAACTCGGGATTGGCTGGGAACTGGAAGGTTGCCGGTTCGATCCCCGGCCCCCCCTAGCCGGTGTCCCTGAGCAAGACGCCTCACCCTGACTGCTCCCGACGAGCTGGCAGTCGCCCTTGCATGGCTGACACCGCCGTGGGTGCGTGAACGTGTGCATAAATGTTAGTGAATGTTAGTCATTATTGTAAAGTGCTTTGAGTGGCCACTGGTAAGAAAAGCGCTGTATAAATCCAGTCCATTTACCATTTAAAACAGATGTGGTCCATTTGAAGCACTTCCCTTTTCCCAGTGCTGATAACGAATGAACCCAACAAATTGGTGTTCAAATCTGTTCTTGATTAAATATAGAGGACGTCTAGGCAGCTTGTGCAGGTTGATATAGTGACTTTATATCGACGTTGTGTAAAGTTATTAATGTCCGTGCATCCAATCAACACGGTTAGGGGGGCTTCATAAATCATAGGTCAACATTTACTTTAAGGTTGATTTATTTTCTCCTCTGGGCTGAAGCGACACAGACTTTGTCCCTGAACGAGCCGGTCGTTCCCTTCATGAGAACGCCAAGGACGCCAAGGACCTACAACCATTTCAAACCGGATTACTGATTAACCTTTTTCCTCCTGCAACCAGTCCACTGTAAACCTCTGATAACACTGAGCCCGATCAAAACTACCGCTTTTATCAAACTACACCAGATTATGTCACCCTGACTCTTTGAGGAGCGAGATGTAGGACAGATTATGAACTCCAGCGCTAAACCTACGGTCAACTGGGAGGTTTTATCATCCACTACATTGCACAGCCCCCTGTATCTCATCCAGACCTTTCTATCTCTCTTCCACGGGGCTTTTAACACTGATGGCACTGCTGAGATTGCTATTTAGCTTTTAGCTTGTTCACAGCACATAAGGATAAAGATCAGCACCATTAGTCATGAGGGAATGCTGACTGGTCAGGACGGGATATTGATCATAACAATATCATCATGTTATAAATTTTACTAAATATATTAATAAAATGACATCAAAACAACTTTAAACAGCAACTCGATAATCCAAGTCAATAGATGTTGATTCTATAGTAGATATTATTAAGATTAGAGACGTAACTAACATCAATAAATGTTGATTTAATAGCAGTAGAAATTAGATAAACCTAATATCAATCAATGGACCAATCAGAGGGACGGCTGGGGGCCCCTACCTTGATGATCTGCAGCTGGACCCCGTCGTCGGTCTGGGGCCCCTGGAAGCAGTTACACACGGTCTCCACCAGGCGGTCGATGAGCCTCTTCCCCGGGCTCCCTCCATCGGGGGCGTTCCCTGTGATGTGCCCGTAGGCGATCAGCTTCTACAGGGGGGGGGGGGGGGGGGGGTGGGCACACAGCGCACGGCTCAGAGAGAGAGAGGGGGGGGGCTCCACACACACGACACGACACTAGGTCACAGCATGAGGGCATTTGTGTACTTCATCAGTACGCGCGCGCGCGCGCGCGCGCGTGCGTGCGTGCGTGCGCTTGATCAGTACTTGTATGTGTGCACTTCATCAGTAGGTGTGTGAATGTAATTCATCACAGTGTGTTTGTACTTCAGAGTGTGTGTGTGTGTACTTCCTCAGAGTGTGTGTGTGTGTACGTGTGTGTGCATCTGTGTACCTGCAGACAGTCGAGGGAGGTGCTGACTATCCGGGGGGACTTTGATTGACAGGCCAGCTCAAACGGCAGGACGTACTTATCGGCCTCGATGTAGTTCGCCCTGGGTGGAACAACTGTGCCATCTCTGATAGAGAGACATAGGCAGGCAGGGAGCGAGAGCGAGAGCAGAGACAGAGAGCGATATAGGCAGGGAGGGAGAGGGAGAGAGAGAGGAAGGGAGGGAGAGGGAGAGAGAGAGGAAGGGAGCGACAGAGACATAAGAGAGAGAGAGACCAGAAGCCAACGTTCAACAGGACTAATTTGTGGTCTTTAATGTTTTAACACCAGGCTGCAGCTCTCCCCCGTCAGAGAGCTTCTGTTACTACGTGCGTAACGGAGATGAGGTCAGAGCTGTTCTGATACTGCTGGTGCCCTGAACTCCTGAACAAAAGCAAGGGCCCTAAACCACCTCCATGCACTTTGAAAAATCATTTAAAATAAGTAAAAGAAGTTGTTCTACTTACTTTTGTTTCTCGAGCTCAACCTTGATTTCATCTGTGAAGGGCGACAGGAAGGAGAAGGGTTAGTGAGGATGACCTTTGACCTTTCAGCAACTGAGAGCAGTGCCCATATGATCTGACCCGTCCACCCACACACACACACACACACACACACACACACACACACACACACACACACACACACACACACACACACACACACACACACACACACACACACACACACACACACACACACACACACACACACACACACACACACACACACTTAATCTAAGCCTGCAGCTGTCCAGAAAAGAGGTGGCAGGTGTCTATGTTTACCTTCCAGTCATATCCTCTTCAACTTCCTTATAAACACACACACACTTTAATTAATAATTAACATTTTAGCAGATGCTTTTACCCAAAGAATCTTCCAGTGAATTCTGACACACGTCATTAAGGAGCAGGTAGGGGTTTGACAGTAAGAGACAGCTCATTAAGCACCACGTAGGGGTCAGAAGCATCGTGCTCTAGGATGCCTATAGGTGGACTGTGGACTTTAGGGGTTGAATGTCATCAGCAGGGAGTCAAACACCTTAACCCCTAAACTATCCCACCCAAAGCCTTATTTTAAATACTGCATGCTCAGCTGGCTTAGATTGATGATTGAAGATAATCTTGTTAGCGCAACTCCCCACAGTTTGGCACTAGATCTCCATCTGGTTTACAGCTCTACATACTCAGACATGAGGACCTACGAGTCCATACCCGCCCGATCAAGCAGAAACAAACTTTACTGGCAGTGTGCGTGCGCGTGCGCTAAACAGTTAAATGTATTTGGCAGGGGCAATGTTAAAACTGAGTTTGCGAGGGCGTGCTAACAAAGATTAAAATAAACCGTTAATAACAACAGGTGATAACAATGTGATATTTACGTGCAAACTATGGCGCAGCCGACTCATCAGAAATCTGAAAGACCCTGTGGCTATACAGCAAGTGCTCCGTCTTCCCTAAAACAGCCACTCAAACAGGTCTACTAACCACCATAATGATCATCAATCCATGACCGATACGCAGTAATGTCAGAATAGTTGTTTTTAAAATACAGATACTAAAGAATTACACATAGGCTAACATATATATATCATATATTGTATCAAAAAACACACATATTCAATGATTTGAGGAAATGGCCTAAAGATCATATCTGTAGAATGAAGAATGACGAGACAAACCCACACTCAACCAAACACTACTATTAACATGCCAACTGTCATCCCAGAGAAGAGAGAACCCAAACATTTTTGTTGTGGAGGATAGACTAAAACTTTACAACAGTACATGTTGATCTAGGAAGAAGGTGCAAACCCCAAACAAGCAGAACCGGAGTGACGTGGAACTATTGGCAAGACGTGAGGAGGAGTCAACAAGACAGACGCGGCTCACGTATTCAGTGAGTGTTGATCAAGGAGGAGCACGGCACTTCATTCAAACAGGATCCACAGCCTTCCCCAGGCTAATGTGTACACACATATTACTGGGCAACGGAAGTGCGCGCGCGCGCGCGCGTGTGTGTGTGTGCATAGTATGCGTGTGTAACTTGTGTAACGCACAGCAGGGGGTTGTGTTGATTGAAAGCAATCAACGTCAGCATATCCTGGACTTGCATTACAGTAGAGTATCCTAACGCTAACATACCAACACACACAACCCCACTTATAAGCACCACGGCGGCTCTCCTGCTGCCATCTGGCCCCAGTGACTGCGGCTAACATGTCAACAGTGCGAGCCCAAACATCCACACAGCTAGGCTCCAGTCAGCCACGGCGAGAAAACTCCTCAAAACGATGCATCACGTAGCGAGGGGTGGGCTGCTGACGACCCCCCGACTGTCACACAACTAGCAGTGGCTAGCCGCCGTTGCCACCTGACACTCTGCCTGTGTGTGTGCGTGTGCGCACAGGAAGGCCGTTCGGGTGCTAACGGCTAGGCTAACGCTACGCTAACGACTAGCGCACCTTTCCCCTTCCGCCTAGCGGGGCTTCCACGTCTGTCAGCCCGCTCTAAACCTCAACAGAACCGGGGCGACAAGACCGCCTAGTGAACCACCGAGCCCCCGACTCACCGAGTGCGACCTGGCAGGCTTTCCGTAGCTGGTTGTGTTGGCTCCTCTTCACCTCCTTGTCGGAGAGGATCTTCTCCAGCGCCCGGGAGAGGAACATGCTCTTGGTGCGGGTGCTCTCCGCCGGGGACCGGGATGCGTGTTGTGGGTGAGAGGAGGGTGGTCGTCGCGGCTGCTGCTGGAGCATCTCTGGCCGGGGGAGCGGTGGAGGTGCTGCCGGTTCAGGCCGTCATGTCGGGCCTGGCCCTGTGGCCCTGCGTGGAGGCAGGGGGCGGAGAGAGGCTAAGGTAAACCAGGCTGGTTCTCGGTGTCTGTGGTCCAGAGCGGCGGGTGAGACGGGGCTGCTGCTGCCTCAGCACTGCGGCGCCATGTTGGCTTGCGTCACGTCACGTCACGTGACGTGACGTGTCAGTTGGTTTAGTGCTCACCTTTCATACCTCGGTTGGTTTCCGGCATAGCGAAATAACGTATAAGTTATAACTGTTGTCCAGGATCGATGGGATTTAATTATATGTAGACGTTGTATGTTTTTATAATAATTTTGGGTTCACTATCACGTTACGAAATAAAGTCATGCATGTGCGTCAGTGACTCCGCCCGCCGTTGGTTGCGCTGAGGCATAATCGAACATCTAAAACAAAGTGCCGTTTCTAAAATGTCCACCAGGCAGTGCTAGAGCAACACAAACATCAGTGTTGACGAGAGTCCAACTCTTCTGTGATCGTCATCGTATGTTGCGATATTTTTCGTCATGAATGTGCTCAAAGAATGTGCTGCAGGTCATCTACACACTAGTTTATTTTATCCAGCTCATTGAATCAACAATTACATATATATATATATTTATATCTATGTATTTATACATTTCAGGTTCATCGCAAAACATTTTCCTTGAATGTGATCATAAAAATGTACATCAATGTTGATAAGAAAATACTGACAATCTTAAGTACAAATCTATAGCCTACCTTAGGATTTATTGGGCAGGCGAAAACATTGCTCAATCATTTAAAAAAGATGCTCAAAGCAAAGCCCATGGTGTAGATTTTATGAAGACAAAATGAAATAAGAAGTATCCCCAAAGTGAACAAATATAATAAAAATAAATTCACAGTACTGGAAATCAAAATCTGCTATTCCATGATGAGAAAATAAAAACACCTAGCTACCTTGTGTTGATTATATTTACTAATAAATGGAATAAAGAAAGAAATGTTCATTATAAAAAATGGTATCATAATGTGTAAGAAAAGATAATCAGAGAATAAATAGCGTCGCTGTGTTCTGTTGTACCGGTGGACAAATGAATATGAATAAATTAACATGTTTTCATTCAGAGTTCTCCCACTCTCCCATTCACGACCCGGTCTGGGACACATAGGTCTACTGCTACTGTAGTGTGTGCGTGTGCGTGTGTGCATGTGAGTGTCTGTCTGTGTGTTTCTGTGTGTGTGTGTGTGTGTGTGTGTGTGTGTGTGTGTGTGTGTGTGTGTGTGTGTGTGTGTGTGTGCGAGTGCGCGTACATACGCAACATGTGCATATCATATGTGTGTGTGTATGTGTGTGTAAAAACAGTGGGACTTTGGGGCATCACAACACTTCAGGCCCTACTCGTCTCGCTAGCTCTGTTGAGCATTAGCAGCTAATGCTAACCCCGGTGAGGGAGTGTTCAGGGAGGTGTGGTCAGGGAGGTGTGGTCAGGGAGTTCAGCCCCGGGGGTAGAGGGTTACAATGTAAGCGGGAACACCTCCTATTGTAGACAGGGCGGCCTGGCTTCCCAGTGTCAAGCCCCTCCCTGCCCTCGAAGCAACCCCCTGATGAAGAGCGAAGGTGACCGCCGGAGAAGGGTGAGGGAGGGGAGCTGTGAGGGGAGGACCAGCGGTTATTTTCCAGTGTGATTTTTCACTGTGTGTCAATATTAATGCAGCTCAATATTAATACAGGCCACGCAAACACACGCCTAGCTAACGGACGCTAGCCAGGCCAGAGCTGCTGTAGCACCATGACCGCTGCCCAGGCTAAAGGCCTCCTCTGTACAACGTCCACTACAGCGTACTTCTGCTGGTAGACAGGCCTCAGTGGAGCAGGGGGACGGCACGGATGGACATAAAGAACGAGATGAACCCACT
>NC_079412.1:20443826-20468826 GCF_026213295.1 Gadus chalcogrammus
AAAGTGGCTGGCGATGTCCGACTTCCAGAGCCACAGGCCGGCCGCCAGCTTCTCCACCTCGCGGCGCGTGGGGTAGGGCTGCTGGTTGAAGTACTGCGTGAGGAAGCCCTTCCGCGACTCGTACGACTCGTCCTCGTGGCCCTTGGGGTCGAGGGCCAGCACCACCGGCTCGTCCGGGTTCTCCACGAAGGTGCCCGGCGGGTGCGCCCTCTTCCCGGGCGGCCCGGGTCTCCTCCGCTTGGGCTCCGGGGGTGCGTCGGCGGCCGCGGCGGCGCCCTCCACGCCCTCGAAGCCGGCCCGCTTCAGGGCGTTGGTCTGGGCCTGCGTGACGCGGGCCGAGGGCGAGGGCCGGCTGTCCTGGCCGTTGGGGGTCTTGCCCACGCCGCGGCAGTGCACCAGGTGCAGGGTGATGGTGGAGGCCGTCATGTTGCTGGTGTACACGCCCAGGCAGTGGATGCACTTGTAGGTCAGCTTCTTCTCCACGGGGTGCACCGTCTGGATCACCTGGTGCCGCTCCCGCAGGTGGTGCGCCAGGGCGTCCGAGATGGGGCCCTTGAGGATGGAGAAGCAGAGCGGGCACAGCGTCTTGCCCACGTCCCTCTTGTAGGGCACGGCGGCCTGGCTGGCGTTCTTGGGCGTGGCGCCGTCGGCGGCCTCCGGGGGCGCCTTGGGGGGTGTCTGTGGCGTGGAGCGCTTGCTGGGCGTCAGGGAGGTGGCGGAGGCGGAGGCGGCGGCGGGGCCGGCGGTGGCGGCGGCGGCCGTGGCGTTGTTCTGGGCGTGGAAGGCCACCGACTCCTCCGGCGCGTCCTTCATGTTGTAGGTGGTCACGATCAGCTGCACGTTCTTGGGGTTCCCCTGCTGCAGGGTCAGGTCGAAGGTCAGCGGAGAGTCAGTGCGGGCGACGAAGGGCTCGTTGGGGTGCGAGTTGCGCATGTGCGCCACCATCTTCTCCACGTCGTTGAAGGTGGCCCGGCAGTGCGGGCAGGAGAGGCCGTGGATCAGCATGTGGTTGAGCAGCGTGTCGCTGGGCAGGTAGCGGTTGCAGTACAGACACTTGCTGGTGAAGTTGTGGATCTTCATGATGTAGTTGGCCACGGCGGGCACCTTCTCCGCCTTGTGCTCCTTCTCAAAGTGCAGGCTGTACACGTTCTCCGGGAACAGCTCGTTGCAGATGGTGCAGATCTTCCACTTCTGCGTGTACGAGTTGCCCAGCACCGAGGAGCCGCCCTTCTTGCCCGCCACCGAGGCCACGGTGGTGGCCGCCGCCTGCACGCGCGCCCCCAGCGGGTTGGCCTTCAGCGACGCGCTCACCAGGCTCCGCATGTTGCCCCCCGTGAGCAGCTGCTTGGCCGCCTGCGACTGCTGCGGCACCGACACCTGGGCGTTCCCGGGCAGCGTGATCCGCACCTGCTGCCCGCCCACCGAGAACGACTGCGTGGCGCCCGCCTTCAGCCCCAGCGTGTTCTGCTTCAGCCCGGCCAGCAGCCCGTGGGCGCCGGGCTTGGACGGGATGACGATGCGGCCCGCGTGCTGCGAGCCCATGGGCCGCGTGGTGGCCATGACGGCGCCCTTGGGCCCCATGCCGATGATGGTCTTGTCGCCGATGGTCTTGGGCATCATGTTGAGGCTGGGTTTGGGCCGCGGCACCACCACGTTGGTGTGGCCGATCATGGCCGTCACCTGGTAGCCGATGCGCTCGTGGTCCTCGATGACGTGCTGCACCAGCGCCTCGTACGTGCGCGGCACGAACAGGCACTTCTTGCAGTGGATCTGGTTGCTGTTGCTGGCGTGTTGGGCGTTGGCGTGGGCGTGGCCGGCCACGGCCCCTGAGGTAGTGCCGTTCTGCGTGGCGGCGGCGGCGGCGGCGGCGGCTGGCTTGTCGCCCGGCTTGGCGAGGTAGGGCTGCGCCACGTGCTGGAAGTGCTCGCGGTAGATGTGCTTGCGCACCACGTTGTACAGGGGGTCCCGGTACGTGCACTTCTTGCAGTAGTACACGGCCTGCTCCACGCCGCCGTCCGCCGTGCGCCGCACCGCGCCGTCCTTCGTCATCATCAGGCCGCCGGCGCCGGCTCCCGTCCCCATGGCGCCGGGCCGGGGGGGGTTGGCGGGCATGTGGAACAGCTTGATGTGGAACTCCAGGGTCTTCTTGTTGCCGTTGTAGGTGCAGTAGGGGCAGTTGAGCAGGATGCGGCTCTCGAAGTCCTCGCTGTGGACGTTGCGGAAGTGGCTCTTGTAGGCCGAGAAGTACTTGGAGGAGAAGGGGCAGCCGGAGCAGCAGAAGGGCTTTGAGCGGTACTCCTGTGGGGGGGGGACCAGGCAGAGAGAGAGAGAGAGAGAGGGGGGGGGGTCATACACTGGCTTTGTGTTGTGATCGACTGAATGACTAAACGGCCACGCACGTCGAACCAGTTCTTAGCGTGATGCGCGTCTTCTGACCTGATCGACATGTTGATTTTTTTTGTGTGTCGCTGTTAGCGTGCTGACGAGGTTCTAAGCGTGACCGCAGTGCAAATAACGATCGGGAAAACGTGTACGCGTGTGTGATGCTCGCAGGTATACCTACATTTACCTGCACTTTGTTGTGGGACGGCTCCCACATGCACACGTCGTCCCAGTTGGTGTGCTTAATGTAGATGTCAGGGGGGGTGTAGTCCTTGTAGTCCTGACGGGACAAACAAACAGGAGGATCATCAGTACCACTGCCTATTAGCAGACACTAGTACCCAGAGAGACTTCCAGTGGATTCAGACACATTAAGGGGAGGTCTGGGGTCATCTTGCTCTAAGATGCCTACAGGCAGACTTGTATAGAATTATATTGATGACCTATTCATTTTGAACTCTTGGTTCTAATTCGGAGTACACATTTGAAGGGGGTGATTGTTCTCCCCCGGGTTAGGGTAGATAAAAGCAGCTCAATACCATGTAAATAATGTTACATAAGAGCAGAAAAGATGACCTAGGCTTAAGAGAGGAGAAAGACTGAGGATTTACCGTTCCCTATAACCATCATCGATAAAAGTTAACTGCTGCACCACATTAAACCCTGTTTATCATCATTTTATTCCCATTTTTTATTTTCCGTGTCTTTCGGAAAAACCTGGCCAAGAGCAGTGTGTACACAGGGATTAAAACCTCTAAATAATGAGCAGGCAGCAGCCAATGCATTAAGGTCGACCAGCCCCCCCGGGTGAGATGAGAAGGCTGCATGTACAGTGGAAACATCCTGGAGGTGAACGGACCAACACCTGGATGGCGTCCACCTGAGGCGCCATCCAGGTAGCATCACATGTGTTCAGGTAGAGCACCTACGCACTGGATGACTGCCCTGTGTCTAAAGCCCAGCCGAGCGCCATAAGTGGGGTGAACCGGGGACTCTGTACACAGCAGCTAACCTGCGACCGCTGCATGTGTCGCAGGCCGGGCCTGGAACGTTTGTTTGACTGATATTCCTACGGACGCTGGAACCAACCAACAATAGACAACAACAATGGACATTTTATTTATTTATATTTATTTATATCTGTATTTTTGCACATCCATCTGCACTGTTTTTATGTATGTTTTATGCTGCTACTGGATACTTGAATTTCCCTCGGGATTAATAAAGTATATATCTATCTATCTAACCGCCGTTTCGTTTCACTCACAATCCCTACAACCCGCTCCCCGGCTACGGTACCGTCGCCATAGTAACACAATTAGCTCCATGGCAACGGAACCAGCTCCATGATAACAGAACCGTCACACCTACGACAGAACGCGCTCCGTGGCAACAGAACCCCGTCCGCAGCAACGGACCCGTCACCATAGTAACAGGGCCAGCTCCATAGCAACAGAACCAGTTGACGGAACGGAACTGTCACAAAGGCCGAACACGCTCTGTAGCAACAGAAACGTTGCCCTAGTAACAGAACCGACTCCATAGCAACCCATTTGGAACCGTAGTAACAGACAGTGTTTCGGACACGCTGGCTGCCTTTAAGTGACTTAATGCTTGGATTGATTGATTGCTTGTTTAAGTGTTTTGACCTCAGACACAACAGGGGGACCCAATCAGAGCCTGACCACTGTTTAGTGAGCACTCGAACGGATGTGTAGGGCCTCCCCGGTGAACCAACTACAGGCCATTCGAGGAACTACAAGCTAATCTCTACCGTGATCCACCTATAGGCCCTCAGAGGAACTACAAGCTAGTCTCTGCCGTGATCCACCTACAGGCCCTCAGAGGAACTACATGCTAGTCTCTACCATAATCCACCTACAGGCCGTCCGAGGAACTACATGCCAGTCTCTACTGTGAACCAACTACAGGCCAGTATAGGAACTACATGCTAGTCTCTACTGTGAATCACCTATAGGCCGTCAGTGGAACTACATGCCATTCTCTACTGTGAACCAACTACAGGCCAGTATAGGAACTACATGCTAGTCTCTACCGTGAACCACCTACAGGCCAGTATAGGAACTACATGCTAGTCTCTACCGTGACCCACCTACAGGCCGTTAGAGTAACTACATGCTAATCACTCCAAACACTAGTCTCTCCACACACTAGTCTCTCCACACACTAGTCTCTCCACACTCTAGTCTCTCCACACACTAGTCTCTCCACACACTAGTCTCTCCACACACTAGTCTCTCCACACACTAGTCTCTCCACACACTAGTCTCTTCCCCCTGACCTGCCCAATCCGACCGTCTGTCTGTCTGTCTGTCCCCCACCAGGGACGTGGCTGTGTTGCGTCACCCCGGTGGGTCTTACCTCCAGGTGGTCCCTGCAGAACTCCAGCCCGATGTCTCCCAGGACCCTCTTGACATTCTTGCGAGCTTTGCGCAGGCTGCCCAGGTTGTTGACAGGCAGCTGGAACATCCTGACGCACACCTGGACACAGACAGACACAGAGGGGGGTCAGACGAGGGTGACGGCAGTCGCATCGTTCATACAGCAGCACACCAGACTACAGCACTACATTCGTGTCCCCCTCTGAAACCTCCTGATACACCAGCATACACATGGATGTACTAGGGACGCGTCGCTGAGGACTTCAGGGAGGTCGGTACCAGGGTCCCGCCCACTACAAGGTGTACTGGGGGACGTTTTTAGTTGACCAAAATGAAAGGCAATTTTGATAACGTTCACCTGTGGCCACTCCAAGCACTTTTAAAACTAGGGCTTTACCTTCACCCATTCACACACACAGTCATTCACCCAGTCACAAACCCAGTCACAAACCCAGTCGCCCAGTCTTACACCGATGGCGACGTCAGTTATGCAAGGCAACAGCCAGCTGGTTGGGAGCAGCAAGGGCCAGCCACCCAGCTCGGAGGATCAGGGGCTCGAACTACCAACCTGCTCTACCTGCCGGGCGAATGCCGCCCTCGCACGTTGAGCGCCAAGCCACCCCGCTAGTGTTACTATTGAGTTAATGGTACGCTGCACAGCCGAGGGTCAGAAGACACACCAGACTGGTTTCAAGTGATGGACCTGTTCGCTGTACTCCAATAAGGTACACCCGTTTCTCTTAGTTCAGAATGTGGCGAGCAAAGTAGTGCTAGACTTAAGGTCATGAACCTCCCATCTTGGCTCTACAAATCCATAGATCCAAGATGGTTTGAGAAGGACATCTGAGAACATGCACCCTAACCCTAACACTGTCTAAACCCTACCTTCTCCTGAATGACCCGTCTCTGTACAGTCTATCCCCTACCTGCTGCCTAATGACCAGTCTCTGTACTGTCTAACCCGTATCTGCTCCTAGATGACCGGTTATTGTAATGTCTAACCCCTGCCTGCTGCTTAATGACCCGTCTCTGTATTCACCGTCTAACCCCTAACTGCTCCTTAATGACCCACCTCTGTAATCAATGTCTAACCCCTAACTGCTCCTTAAAGACCCGTCTCTGTATTCACTGTCTAACCCCTACCTGCTCCTCAATGACCCGTCTCTGTATTCACTGTCTAACCCCTAACTGCTCCTCAATGACCCGTCTCTGTATTCACTGTCTAACCCCTACCTGCTCCTCAATGACCCGTCTCTGTATTCACTGTCTAACCCCTACCTGCTCCTCAATGACCTGTCTCTGTATTCACTGTCTAACCCCTACCTGCTCCTCAATGACCCGTCTCTGTATTCACTGTCTAACCCCTACCTGCTCCTCAATGACCTGTCTCTGTATTCACTGTCTAACCCCTACCTGCTCCTCAATGACCTGTCTCTGTATTCACCGTCTAACCCCTACCTGCTCCTCAATGACCTGTCTCTGTATTCACTGTCTTAACCCCTACCTGCTCCTCAATGACCTGTCTCTGTATTCACTGTCTAACCCCTACCTGCTCCTCAATGACCTGTCTCTGTATTCACTGTCTAACCCCTACCTGCTCCTCAATGACCCGTCTCTGTATTCACTGTCTAACCCCTACCTGCTCCTCAATGACCTGTCTCTGTATTCACCGTCTAACCCCTACCTGCTCCTCAATGACCTGTCTCTGTATTCACTGTCTTAACCCCTACCTGCTCCTCAATGACCTGTCTCTGTATTCACCGTCTAACCCCTACCTGCTCCTCAATGACCTGTCTCTGTATTCACTGTCTAACCCCTACCTGCTCCTCAATGACCCGTCTCTGTATTCACTGTCTAACCCCTACCTGCTCCTCAATGACCTGTCTCTGTATTCACCGTCTAACCCCTACCTGCTCCTCAATGACCTGTCTCTGTATTCACCGTCTAACCCCTACCTGCTCCTCAATGACCCGTCTCTGTATTCACCGTCTAACCCCTACCTGCTCCGCAATGACCTGTCTCTGTATTCACCGTCTAACCCCTGCCTGCTCCTCAATGACCTGTCTCTGTATTCACCGCCTAACCCCTGCCTGCCTCTTTAAGGGTCTTGCGAGGGGGGTTATTGCAGGAAGAGAACCGAGGGTCCATGAGTGAGCTGGATAGAGGAGTGCCAGTCTGACGGTGGTGTTGGACTACAGTCAGACAACCTCAGCGTTATCTAAAAGATTTGAGTGGAGGAAGGTTGAGGCTAATGACGATGGGGAAATGTCCTGCACGAGACTTCAGAGTGAGACTTGCCCCTTGAGCGAGACTTGGTTAGACACTAGAACAACCAGACAGAATCAAGCGAAAGGTCAAAGATAAAGTTGTGTTTCCTAACTGATCTGTTCCATAATGTTATCAGACGTATATAATAAGCCTGTCTTGATGGGGCGCCATTGCCCCAAACAGATACAGGGCCGCACATCTCATAGCTGATATTGGAATAATGTCAAAAACTGTCCATAAACACAATCGTTGTTTAGACCAAAAAAAACTCTGGTTGGAAAAACCTGAAGTTATCCTTTAAGGGCCTGCTCCGTTTTCACTGTCCAACCCCTACTTTCTCCTGACGAGCCGTCCCTGTGTCCATTGTCCAACCCCAACCTGCTCCTTAATGACCCGTCTCTGTACTGTCTAACCCGTATCTGCTCCTTATTGACCCGTCTCTGTAGTCAATGTGTAACCACAACATGCTCCTTAATGAACAACCTCTGTAGTCACTGTCTAACCCCGAATAATCGATCTGCTCCTGAATAACCTGTCTCTGTACTGTCCAAGCTGCTCCTTAATGAAGCGTCTCTGTACCGTCTAACCCCTACCTGCTCCTTTATGACCCGTCTGTGTACTGTCCAAGTTCAACCCCAACCTGCTCCTTAATGACCCATCTATGTAGCCACTGTCTAACCCGTACCTGCCCCTTAATGACCCGTCTCCGTGTTCAGCTCGAAACCATTTGGATAAAACCCAGGTTTAATTGGCTAAAATTTATTCAAAGTGCGTGCCACTTGGCACCTGACCACAGCAGCTCAGAAGGCAGAGACGAGACAGCTGTTGTCTGCCATATGTGGCAACAAGTGTGTCCCCAACATCTGCTGGTGGCAGTTACATCTGGACTAGGGAGGGAGAGCTGTTTGTTGTCGTCAGCGGAGACGGAAGGGGTCAACGCACAGGAAGGGACGGGGGTTCGACTTCATCATATCACCGTGTCTGACCAGCGATGGCTGAGGGGAGAGCTGAGGGTGTAAGGTTGAGTGTCCAGTGTCCACCAGTGTGATGATGGATGTATGACTGATAGATCAGCCCACCCAGTGCCCTCAACCTATAGTACTTTTACGAAGCTCAATCTCTTTGTGTCCTCACGCTAGATTACCAGACGGAAAATAGCACTAATTGGCCCATTTGGCCCGGATTGGTCGACAGACCCAATTAATGATTTCAAACATAAACTCATGGCAGGTCAAAGGTCAAAAATGAACGTCGACCCCCCAAACACGGCGGTAACAACAAACAGTGCACCACTATTTAGGTTCCCAGGCCAGACTTCCCCTCTGGAGACCATGAGAAGCCAGCCCAGATTAATAACTACACCATGGGGTTACTATACTAGCTAGTCCACGAGACAGCCGTCTTCTGACGACGTCCCTTCTGCCTGTCTGTCTGACTGACTTCCTATCCGTCTGTCTGTCTGTCGGGCACACAGACAAACAGGAAGGAGTGGGTGGGTGGATGAGTAAAGAGAGCGCGAGCGAAACCCTCCCTTCCTCCCTCCCTCACTCCCTCACTGCGGCCTATTCCCCCCATAGTCTGTAGATGGCGCTAGCGAGTACAGCAGCCTCCATTATGTAAGCTCCTCTGGCCTTGCAGAGCACTCACAGAATGGCGCCTCCTATTGAGGCAGTAGAGGCCTCGACAATACGTACGCAGAGCTGGGGGGGGGGGGGGGGGGGGAAGAGAGAGAGAGAGAGAGAGAGCGAGAGAGCGAGAGCGAGAGAGCGAGAGCGAGAGAGCGAGAGAGGTTGGGAGAGCGAAGGGAGGGAGTGGAGGGAGGGGGAGGGGAGAGGAGGGAGGGGGGATGAGGGAGGGAGGGGGATGGGAGGACAGCGAGAGAGAGAGACTGGTTGACAGAGAGCAGGGAGGGAGGGCGAGGGTGAGAAGGGGGAGGAGAGCAAGAGAGAGACGGGTTGAGAGTGAGACTGGTTGAGGGAGGGAAGGGGAGAGGGAGGGGAGGGAGAGAGACTGGTTGAGAGAGAAACTGGTTGAGGGAGGGAGGGGGAGAGTGAGGAGAGCGAGAGAGACAGAGAGAGACGGGTTTAAAGCAGGGAGGGAGGGAGGGAGGGAGGGGGTGTGAGAGGAAGGGAGGGTGAGAGTGGAGGGGGGAGGGGGGGTTGAAAGGAAAGCAGAGGACGAGAGGAGTGAGAGAAGGCGAGGGAAAGGGAGGGGGTGGAGAGTAGGGGGGGGGGAGGGGAGGGAGAGACAGATGCATGGAGGAGAAGAGAGGGCGGGTGAGAGAGGGAGAGAGAGCAGAGGGGGAAGGGAGGCAATCAGAGGGAGGGGGAGAGGAGGGAAAGGGTGAGGGGGTGGGGTGAGGAGGAAAGGAGACGAAGGGGGAGGGGGAGGGTGTGAGTGAGCAGGCAGGAGAGGGAGAGAGGGAGGGAGGGAGGGGGAGATAGAGAGGAAGGGAGAGCGCGAGAGCAAGCATGAGGGGAAGGGAGGGAGGGAGAGAGAGCAAGCATGAGGGGAAGGGAGGGAGGGAGGGAGGGATTGAGAGTGAGCATGAGGGGAAGGGGGGAGGGAGAGAGCGAGAGCAAGCATGAGTGGAAGGGAGGGAGGGAGAGCGAGAGCAAGCATGAGGGGGAGGGAGGGAAGGAGAGTGCGAGAGCAAGGGAGGGAGGGAGTGTGAGGGAGGGAGGGAGCTAGGGAAGGAGAGTGTGAGTAGGAATAAAGGGAGGGAGAGTAGGAAGGAATAGGCCTGAGAGAAGCTTGTTCTTTTACCTTTACAGCGACCAGGCCACAGTTTGTACGCGCCTTACCTCCACGAGAACACGACTACCTGAGCACTGCACCCTGGCATGTTGACAACCCACTGTTTTGGGGTGAAGACCAGGGCTGCTGGTATCAATATAGCCCGTTTATGTCCCCATTGTATACACAGCTTCTCGGACGGGCTACCTCTGTTCAGCCTGGGGCGTTCCAATTAATCCTCAATACACAGCGGGGTTAGGCTAGGTGTGTCAATTGACGACACACCTGTCACGGTTTAACACAACAGGGGTGCGTCTTGTGTGTGTTTGTGTGTGTTGGGTGTGTGTTGGGGGGGAGAGGTCCAGTACTGGACCTAAACCGCTGACATCACGGTTCACCCCAAATGTATTTGCATACAGCATCAGGTGTGAGCTGCCTGATCACTACACTGTCACCTGTGCACGCGCATGGAGTTTAAATACACACTGGACCGGATCGTGACCGCGCGTCGTTTGTTTATTTAAGGGGAACACACGCAGACCGACAAGTCCGTCTCACCCGGGCCGGGGTCGTCCGGGAAAATGAATGAAAGACCTGTACTACAACTGTTTTATACTCACGTATACACGCACAACTACATTGGAAAACAATCCATGACAGCCCCAATAGTCAGCCTTTCGATATAACACGTTATAAAGACTACAGGTCAAGTGGTCCGTGGTCAGCCCATAAGGCCGACGGGAAAACCAGACCACGGTCAGCCTGGTTCTGGAAGTGAGCCAATACCAATCTGTCAATACGCGGATCGATAGGTGTGATCAGGAGCCACTGCTTCTGACAAAGAGGAGCAGAGGTAGCGCGCTAAGTTAGCTTGCTAAGCTAACTCCTACCACCAGAGACGTGGGGGACAGGCTGCTATTGTGTGTTTATCCCGTGATGGTGTCGTTAAAGCGGACAGCAGAGGTCCGGGTGGCGTTGTGGCCCGCCCGGGGGTTAGACCCCGACCACACCGGGACCCGGCACAACTTATCCGGACTAACAAGTCCCTTAACTTGGACTAGGTGGAGCTAACTGAACTAGCGACCCGGACCGGTAGGGAACACTAGCCCCGTGGCTAACACTACCACTCAAGACAGCTGTAAACATGAATAATATCGATATTAATAATCCTACAGAACTATAAGGATACTCCACCTGCTTGGAGGTCCAACTCGACTCAGGTCCGGCTGTTGTTCAGTCCTTCCTCCAGAACAGCGGAGAGGGTAAATAATCAACCCGGACTTTCGTGTCCTATCCCCGGCTACGTGAAGACGGAGCCACCGCCGACCTGAGCTCCTCTCCTCCGCCGCCTTTCCTATCTCCTCTCTCGGGTTATTCTCCTTCTTCTGGACGCTCAAACCATGCCCAGGTCGTCCAGTATCCGCTGTCCCTTGTCGGCTGGTTGTGGGCAGGGGTTTCTTCCAGTGATTAGAAAACAACTAAACTCGCTCCGCGGTGGACGTGTGGAGCGGGGCTGTGGTAGTGTGAGCGCTGCTGGCTGATCCGTCCCCCATTCTCTCCCTCCTCCCGACAGACAATACAGAAGCGACCAGCCTGGAAACCACCAGCTCCAAGCTCCAAAATGGCGCAAATAAAGTGCGGAAGTGACGTATTTTAATTAACATAACAATCTAATTCGTCAGATACTCGTGATTGTTTCCCGTCGTGAAACTTAATTGGGAATTTTCCTAAATTCAACATTGAAGTTATTCTCCGAATTTACGAATTATTTCGTCCAAAGAAAATCCGTGGTGCCGTATACCGTGCTGGATCCAAGCGGGTAAACAAGCCTATGTTGTAGTACCAACGGTTTTCCAATGGTTGGCGTCCTTTTCTTGTGACTGAGCGCATGCGCCGCATAACGACATCTGGCGCCCTCCCATCGGATGGATACACTGCCTCCGCACTCACGCGGGGCCTCAGCACTTCACACGTCGGAGGGGTATCTGGGCTGAGCGGCCTGTAGGTGGCGCTGCAGTGGTCCTGTGTGACGTGCTGATAAGCCGACCGGGACTACCTTCTGAACTGCTGCTTGGGGCATGGGAGGCCGTAAGAACACGAGTTTACACTGCCGTTGCAGGTTTATTTGTGTTTGTGTGTGTGTTTAGTGCCGTGTGTGTGTGTGTGTGTGTGTGTGTGTGTGTAACGCTCACACACACACACACACACACACACACACACACACACACACACACACACACACACACACACACACACACAGGTGAATAGTGTGTGAGGGCACTAGTTAAATTAGTTCTTAGGGGTGTTTGTGTGAGAAGAGGGTGGAGTGTGTGTGTTTTTGTGTGTGTGTTTGTGTGAACAGATGCTAAAAGTGACCTAAGTCTAAAGAATTACCTCTTTTTATTTGAGAAGCTCCAGCTGTTCATCCACTAACTAGGACAGCTCACAGAGAGCAATTAGAAATTAGCATTTTATCATTTAGCAGACACTTATCTAAGTGGATTAAGTCCTCTAGGAGCAGGTAGGGGTCAGGGGTCATCTTAAGTTTAGCCCTACTACTGGGGGGGGGGGGGGGAGTCAAAGCTTTGGGTTTGGAGTGGGACACTCACCATCAGACTATCCGGCTCCCCAGCGAGAATTCCTACTCCTGGATTATCAACTATAGTATTAATATCCTGTGCCGACATTAGCTAAGAGTCAAGGCCACCTCTATAGGCTGATTGACCCACTCAACCTCCACCCCCCCCCTCATAGTTATCACACGCCCCTCAACCTGAACTGGTGAACAGGAGGACGGCAATACAGAGACCCCATCCGCTAGGAAACAACACAGCCCATAAACCAAAAGCAAGAGAGGCGTAAGAAACTTGAGTTTATTAACGTCTCTGTACACACAGCGTCGGTGACAGCGGGACCCTGACTGGCTCCGGAGCTGGGGTCAGACCCGCAACCTCTCCGAGCCCAGCTCAGATTGTCTGCTGCGTTTGGAGAAAAACAATACATAGAATCGTATTCTAATTTAAATGTACAATCCAGTACATTCACAGGCGGTCCCTGTAACCCTTACATGTCACACGCACACGGTTTATTAACGTCTGTACACACAGCGGTCCCTGTAACCCCTTACATGTCTCAAACACACACACACACACACAGTCCCCGTTACCACGGTGACCACTGCGGCAGGACAGTGCTCGGGTCTCACTATCGGGCAGGAAACTAAGAACCGTCTCGACCGCTGCCCCCCAACCAGCACCAACACAGGGGTTCCCCATCCTGGCGCGCTTCTTGTATGGGTTACGCTATACACATGAATGTGTTTCCCACATTTCTACGAACACAGATCTATAGAGCCGCAGAGGACAGAGTGTGGACAGCGGGGGGGCGGTCAGGTGGTCGCGAACAGGGTGAGCAGGCCTTTCAGGAACGACACGATTTCATTGCCCCCCAGCTTGGACTCTCCGTACACCCGGTCCACGAAGGAGATGGGCACCTGGGGATTGAGAACATTGACCAGAGGTCAGAGCACCCGTGAATACCAGCCAGTCAATAAGCAGCTTCTAATCGCACCTCTGCATCAGTGCAGTTGAGCTGACTGGAACCTGGTTTTGTACTGTCCTATTAGGACCTACGATAGTTTAATGGTGTGTGTGTGTGTGTGTGTGTGTGTGTGTGTGTGTGTGTGTGTGTGTGTGTGTGTGTGTGTGTGTGTGTGTGTGTGTGTGTGTGTGTGTGTGTGTGTGTGTGTGTGTGTGTGTGTGTGTGTGTGTGTGTGCACGCAGTTTCTTGTGGTTTTTACTACTTTTATTATGGATGGTTATGATTATGGCTAATAATAAGTTATTGATATGATATTAGAGATATGATCTGCTGACCTCTCCAATGGAGTAGTCGAGCTGCCGGGCGCGGATGATCATCTCCATCTGGAAGACGTAACCCTTGGAGACGCAGCGTTCGATCAAACCCTCCAGAACCTTCCTCTTGTACAGCCTGGGACACACACACACCAGGAATGAACACACGAACACACACGAACACACACGAACACACACACACACACACACACACACACACACACACACACACACACACACACACACACACACACACACACACACACACACACACACACACACCAGGACTAAACAAACACACACACACGTCAGGAACAAACACACCACACACATTCACCGGACTAAACATACACACAACCACACACACACATGCGCAGGACTTAACACACACACTTCTGCCCTAAAGCCTGCGTCTAACAGCATAGTGGCATAAAAACAGCACAATAATAGCAATGTATAATGTGTCTTACTCTTCACACACGTAAAGAGCTTGCAGTGCCCCTAGTGGCCAAACAACACATAGGCGGGCAGTGGATTCCGTGCACTGGACCCCTGCCCCACCCACCTGAAGCTGCCGGTCAGGTCGGACGCCCCTGGTCTCAACAGAACCTGGGTCACGAAGTTGGCTCCTCGGCTGAGATAGAGTAGACACGTCATACAAGATTAAAACTTATTAAAACTTATTTATAGTGAAAGTGCGACTACAGAGGGACTAATATTAGCTGAAAGGATCTTGTTCTAGATATGTCAAACGCAGCACCATTGGTTGATGCAACCGTGATTTAAGGGTCGTATATTTCTTCTTGTAGTGCTTTTCTGTGCTTGTTCATGTCAGTTGAAATCGGAATTAGGCTTATATAATAAGAGGGGTAGGAAAAAGTCCATATTTGGTCACCTGATGAGCTTCCTGCGAAGATCCCAGCCATAAACGCCCCCATCGCCTTGGTAACGAGTCCCCGAAACCAGGTCGTAGTCCCCCTCCTTCTGCTTCCTGTTCACACACACACACACACACACACACACACACACACACACACACACACACACACACACACACACACACACACACACACACACACACACACACACACACACACACACACACACACACACCAGCATTAGCTTTAGCTCAGGTTAGCTCAGGATGACATAACCTATATTATATATATGGTACATGCTATAATCCAACATGAGGACTGACAGTAAAGGAGAAGGGAGAGAGACTTACTCTATGAACTCTGGGATGAATTTAGGCTGAAAGCAAATAGGAAAAACAGCCATCAAATCCCATATCAAAACCCACTATACAGAGCAAAGATTCAACTGTTTAGAGAAAAAAATGATATTATTCTATACTATACTTCTCTTTATACCATGCAGTTCAGTAATATTGTACTGGTCTAGTACACAGAAATAATACAAAGTTAACATCCAAACTTTCTCCAGTAGTGTTGGGAAAGAGGCAGTGAGACCAACAGGTCCGACTCCCGAACGCACTAGCTCGGTGTTTTAAACCCAGTGCAGGTCTACTCACATGATGGGAAAGATCAGCGTCCATGATGAAGATGAAGCTCCCCGTGGCGTGTTTGATGCCGTGGATGTAGGCAGTGCCTTTAAAAGGAGCGTAAACACAGACAGCGATGGTGAGGTGGCCGTACAGACGTAAACACGACCTGGACGTTAGTGATGATATTGTTAACTTGCTTTAAGTTTGGACGGTTCTTAGTCTAACTTGTATGCTGCTTTGGATAAAGTGTCTGCCACACATGTAATTGTTTCAAAGTGAGGACCTCTCTCTTGATGGTTCTACTGAGTTTTTACTCTCAAATAGGAAGAGTTAGAAAATCTGTACAGTTTTATTAGGGACAACTACTCTGTATCCACTGAAATTTAGAATCAGCACTCACCCAAGCCTAGTTTCTTCGCCCTGGGCCTCAGAAGCTGAAAGCAAAGAGTAAACAAGACTTCACCTCAGCCAAACATATTTTAAAAGAAGTACACAATGTTGGTTTCATAAATTCGACTCACAATCTTGTCCTCTCCATAGATCTTCTGCAACTGCTCCGCAACCTCCAGTGTTCCGTCTGGGCTTCCGTCGTCGATGACTATAATCTCGTAATCATAACCACTGCAAACCCAAATAACCCGATCAGGTACACGTCGCCCTGACACCAGGCACGAAGGAGGTGTATTTCATTCAGATCTTCAGGTTGAGGCTCGACACACGGACTTTAGCAGCTAATTAAGACATTTGTTGCTCTTCAGAGCTGAACGGTGTAAGGACAGCTCATCAATCGGCTCCGGATCCTCAGCTGACCAGCACATCAACACAGTCTGACACTAAACCTCCTGAGGCCTGCTCACCTTTCCCCGAAGTACTTCACCAGCAGCCACACGATGAGGGGCAGGTTCTCCCGTTCGTTGTACGTGGGTAACAAGACAGAGTATTTCTCCCCATCGCCCCGGCTCCGTGTTGACGTTCTGCTGGCCATGGTGCTGCTGCCGCGGTGCCGCCGTGTGACGCTGAGGCCGGGGACGTCGTGAGTAGCGACGCCACTTCCGGCTCACCCATTTCAAAGTAAAAGACCAGCATCAGGCGCATCAAAGAATGGATGTCATTTACGAACAAGCATCAAAGCCATAGCTATTTCAAACCTATTGTATTTGGTTTATGTTTCACAAAGTCGATAAAAGAAAATAAATATAATGCAAAGTCGCTATATTAAGGCCATTGACCAATTTGCTTGGTTGACCTTGGGCAACTAGGCTTATCACAATTAGTAAGATTACATAAAGTATTCAGAAGTAGTTTTGTGTGAACAAAAAATGTTTAGACAACCTTTTATTATTGCTTTGATACATGAAGACTATACCATGGTGGAAACTGTCTAGTAAACCCCAATAGCTTTGATTAATACAATTGATTTTGGATAAGAATATGTTTTTATTGTACCTAACTTAACTTAAATTATTTGAATATATGATGGGATACAGCTCAATCTTAAATATACACTAATGGAAACAATCTTTCGATGTCAAATAAGCCAAAAATAGAAATAGGTCCAAATAACCTTATAACAAGTGATTTTAATAAAGCAGTCCAGAAATGTAAACATAGATTATCAAGATAATAACACATAGAAATAGCAACAGATAATGAAATTATCGGGGAACGTTAACACAATATACAAATTCATCATACACATACTACAGGCATTATCACAGTTTCATTTATGTCAAAGAAAACATACTTTTTATGAAAGAACAAGGAGCACACAGGCTAGTTTAAAGGAAATATAAGAGTACATCTTATATAAAGGAATATCTACTTAATGTGAAAGTATACAAACTTCTACACTAATAAAAGAACACACACTTTATATAAAAGTATACCTCTTTATATGAGGAACAAATACTTTGTACATGACACAAAATAGCATGTACATAACATAGTATTTATATAAAATAGCACTTTTGATATAAAATTATATTTACTTTATATGAAACATATCTCTTATATAAAAGAGCATGTAGTATATATATAATAATATGCACTTTTCATTTTCAGTGTTGAGGCAGTGAGGTTAGAGAAAGGAATGTAGTTAGGGAGTTGAACTCTTTACTTTGGTACATGTTACAGTGCATGTCTATATTTCTATATATATATATATATATTTATATCAACATCATCAGAGATAAATACAAAATATAGAACATTTCAGTGCGAAGATGGTTTACTCTCATACAAGTGAAACTCATTCACAATTTGAAAAAACTCAGAATGTTTGCTCAGTGATAGAAAATAATAAAACTGCTGTCCTCCGTTTAATGCGGGAGGTCTACGATTATTTTAGATAGGCCTGTTTTTCGGTCACAGGTCCAACGTCTTCTTCTGCGGTGCTTTTATCAGCGGCTCCGGCCCTGGCCCCCACACCCCCCCCAGCGGAACCTTCGAAGCCTCCACCGGAGGGACCCTTACGGGGGCTGCACCTTCCTGTTGTGGTCGCGGCGGTGGCAATAGCTTCTTGCTGCTCAGGGCTGGTATCCATAATAGGGGTCTGAGAAGAGACAAGCAAATGAGAAAAAGAGATTCACAACGTCCACGAATAAACAAAAATAATATATATACGTTAATAGTCAGATATGAAAATAGTCTCATCTCAAATCTCATTCTACAATATTTATATTCATGAATATCATTATGAGTACAATAATCGAATGTTATTATTATGAATCATAAGGTACCAGAGATCATTGAACGTCAAACGTACCAATCCATAATGTCTAACAATGTGGTGAAGTGTTCCTACCGGCTTGCTGTACGTTGCCCTGGCAACCGTTGGCACTGTCACACACCCCGGGGGGGCCCACCTCTCCGGGCTGGCCAGAGGCCCCTAGGATACCTGGGGGCCCCAGCTTACCATCCTCCCCCCGGGGCCCGGGGGCTCCCAGCTTAGATTCACCTGCTGAACCTATACACACACACACACACACACACACACACACACACACACACACACACACACACACACAGTACACACGCAAACGCACACACATTCACACACACACACACACACACACACACACACACACACACACACACACACACACACACACACACACACACACACACACACACACACACACACACACACACACACACGCAGGCAAGCACACACCCGCACAGTACACAAAAATACACACGCACACACACACAGACACACACACAGTAGACACACGCAAACAACACACGCACACATGTACTCAGTAACTCCGATTTTTTTTTTTATAAAAGCTAAAACATGTTTATAATCTCTGCATTACAGAAAATCAATTAATTCATAATTTGTCATTTAGCATAAGGTTATCCTTGCGGACGTTGGGGATCGAACAGGCGAGCCCCTGGCCGCTGCGCGTGGTTACCTGCATGTCCTGCGATCCCCGGGGGGCCCTGCTCGTTGGCCCCTGGGGATCCCTTCTCCCCGCTCACACCCCGCCTCCCTGGAGGAGAGATCACACCGCACTGGTCAGCTCACCTGTCACTCATCACCTGTACCACTGGTGGTACGTGTGGGTACTGCAGATGGGACGGCCACGGCCAGATGGCCTAGTGTGAGTGCACCCTAAGGTGTCTTCAGGTCCCTTCAGTTCAATGGGTTTCGAACCCAGAACCTTTCTGCTGGAAGTCAAACCCCCTAGCCACTAGATTGTCCTGCTAGGATTGCCTGAAAGGTACTGATCTGGTATCAGGATCAATTAATTGATCAATGTGTATTCATCCTCTATCTCACTCTAACAGTGGATCAATAGACTCGGTCAGGGTAATCAATGTGTGTTGATCAATAACTTACCCTGTTCTCCGGGGTAGCCCGTCCTCCCCGGCATCCCTCTGGGGCCGATGCGGCCCTGGTTGCCTCGGGGTCCCGGGGACCCGACCCCGCCCGGTATCCCTGGCTCCCCGGGGGGGCCCTCAGGCTCCGCTATAGGGGCCGGCTTACGGCTCACCTCATTCAGGAACAGGTCCAGCTTCATAACCTCCTCTGGAGAGCACAGACACAGCGTGAGGTAGAGTTAGATAGTAATGTAGAGTTACACAGAGTTACATAGTAATAGAGAGTTACATAGAGTTACATAGTAATAAAGAGTTACATAGAGTGATATAGTAATATAGAGTTACAAAGAGTGATATAGTAATATAGAGTTACAAAGAGTGATATAGTAATATAGAGTTACATAGAGTGATATAGTAATATAGAGTTACATAGTAATATAGAGTTACATAGAGTGATATAGTAATATAGAGTCACATAGAGTGATATAGTAATATAGAGTTAAAAAGAGTGATATAGTAATATAGAGTTACATAGAGTGATATAGTAATATAGAGTTACATAGAGTGATATAGTACTATAGAGTTACATAGAGTGATATAGTAATATAGTTACATAGGGTAATATAGTAATATAGAGTTACAAAGAGTGATATAGTAATATAGAGTTACATAGAGTAATATAATAATACAGAGTTACAAAGAGTGATATAGTAATATAGAGTTACAAAGAGTGATATAGTAATATAGAGTTACATAGAGTTAGATACAGAGGTAAGTAGAGTTAGAATCAGAGTTAAATTTAGTTAGATACAGAGGCCGACCAACAGACAGAAAGACAGGCAGACAGACAGACAGACAGACAGACAGAAGGAAATACCGGTAGTCACCAGGAGACAGACAGACAGACAGACAGACAAGCCGGCAGATCTTACTATGCACTAGCTGTTCACAGGCTTGTGTAACCAGCTGGTAGATCATGGCCATAGACTGTGGTTCCCCCTGGTCTCACAGAAGCAACACTTCTGTTACATTGTGTCATATACTTCTGTTCCATTGTGTCATATACTTATATCACGTTATATGATATACTTATATGTAAAAAGTACAGTATTATAAACTTCTTTATAAATCATATCGTATGGTATGCTTCTATTAAATACTAGTATATTATCTACTTCGACATAAAATACTAATAAATTATACACTTTTATATAAATAGTATATATCATATACTTCTATATAAATCATATTAAATGTGATATACTTCTATATAAATCATATTATATGATGTACTTCTATATAAATCATACTAAATATGATATACTTGATATGTCTAAACACTATTATAATCTATACTACTATATCAATACCGTTACACTGAATGATTCCTTCTATATAACACTGACGACAACAGCCCCATGCGCAGTACATGTCCCTGGAGGTCACAGTGGGAGCCCCTAGTAGGATGTGTAAAACGTGGCCCACCTTCTCCCCTCTCTCGCCCTTGTTTCCTGGAAGGCCCTGTGAGCGCCAGGAACAGAGCATGAGTCACGTAACCACCACACATTTAACCCACAGGAGACACACAATGGCTGCCGCGCAGTTTGTCCCTCTGCTCTTACCGTAGGCCCCACCAGCCCAAAGGGGCCCCTCCCCCCCGACTGGCCGGGGTGTCCGGGCATGCCCTGGGAACCCTGCGTACACAGAGAGGTCAGGAGGGTCAGTGGATCACAGAGCCATCAGGTCAGATGGTCCATCGCAGTATAGGATAGTTGGTGGATCAGGGACACGGATTGGTTCTCACCCGGGGCCCAGTGAGACCTGGAGCGCCGATGTTCCCCTCCAGACCTCTGATGCCCTAAAGAACCCAACCAGGGGACAGACAAGAGACAGACAAGAGACAGACAGGGGACAGACAGGGGACAGACAGGACACAGACAGGGGACAGACAGGGGACAGACAGGGGACAGACAGGGGACAGACAGGGGACAGACAGGGGACAGACAAGGGACAGAGAGGGGACAGACAGGAGACAGACAGGGGACAGACAGGAGACAGACAGGAGACAGACAGGGGACAGACAGGAGACAGACAGGGGACAGACAGGAGACAGACAGGGGACAGACAGGGGACAGACAGGAGACAGACAGGAGACAGACAGGGGACAGACAGGTGACAGAGAAGAGACAGACAGGGGACAGACAGAAGACAGACAAGGGACAGACAGGAGACAGACAGAAGACAGACAAGGGACAGACAAGGGACAGACACATGGACAGACAGCAGACAGACACATGGTACATATGACAGGTGTTACTGATGAGGTCTACTGGAAGTATAACCCTGATGGGGAACTGTGGAGGAGAGACAGAGAACCACTCACCCTGGGGCCTGGGGGCCCGATCTCTCCTTTAGCCCCCACAAGGCCAGGGGCCCCCTGAGGAGAGAGAGAGAGAGAGAGAGAGAGAGAGAGAGAGAGAGAGAGAGAGAGAGAGAGAGAGAGAGAGAGAGAGAGAGAGAGAGAGAGAGAGAGAGAGAGAGAGAGAGAGAGAGAGAGAGAGAGAGAGAGAGAGAGAACTTATTATAATTATTCATCTGAATGTTATTCCACTTATTTTATTACTATCTTCTTCTTCTGTTAATTCCATGCAGTGCTGACCTGATTTCCCGGCTTTCCTAAGTCTCCTTTTTCCCCGCGAGCGCCCGGAGGGCCCTGGACACAACAGGAAGTAGGGGAACAGGAAGTGAGACAACAGGAAGCGAAGGAGCAGGAAGTGAGACAACTGCTCTTTAAGACTCCTCTTAAAGATACAGCGTCAAACATCACAAACTTAAATACTGTTCAATGCAAATGTTAACAGGAGGAGGATGAGGGGGAGGAGGAGGAGGGAGGAGGAGGAGGAGGAGGAGGAGGAGGAGGTGAAGAGGAGGAGGAGGTGAAGGGGATAGGAGTTGAAGCGGAGGAGGAGGAGGAGGAGGAGGAGGAGGAGGAGGAGGAGGAGGAGGAGGAGGTTGAAGGGGATAGGAGTTGAAGCGGAGGAGGAGGAGGAGGAGGAGGAAGGGGAGGTGAGGGAGAGGAGTTGAAGAGGAGGAGGAGGAAGAGGAGGAGGTGAGGGAGAGGAGTTGAGGAGGAGGAGGAGGGGGAGGTGAGGGAAAGGAGTTGAGGAGGAGGAGGATCTCACCATCTTCCCCTGGGCAGGAGCTCCAGGGGGCCCTCTGTTTCCTAGAGGCCCCAGGCCCCCCTCAAACCCAGGCAGCCCTGGGGGGCCCACTTCCCCCTGTGGACACCACACACACACACACACACACACACACACACACACACACACACACACACACACACACACACACACACACACACACACACACAGTCAGACACTCATCACACTCTGCAGAACAGCCCAGAGCTTCAACAACAGGATGTTCTTCAGCATGGCCTTCTTCAAGATCATCTTCAACTGAAGAGCTTTGTTGAAGGGGATTTTCTAACATAAGGGAGTATTGCTCCATGCACACGTTGTGAAACATCTACAGCTCCAGAGAAACCCCCATAAAGTCTGTTGACATCATCGGTCTGGGATCTGAGCTCCCCTAAAGGGACCTGTGTCCTCACTGGTCCAGCCTCGCTGAGATCTTTTGGCTGAATGCCGCACACCGCAAGTTTTGAAAGCAGGGATGTAGAGATGTTATCTCTTTGTTTAGCAAACAGCCGAGCGTGATGGTTCCTCCTCATGACGCTGAAGAAATGGACGCCAAGCACTGCTAAAAGCCACTGTAAACATCTGATAATGTCTGACCTTTGAACCTTGATCCCCCTTCTCTCCTTTCTCCCCGCGGACGCCGGGCCTTCCCTGAAACCATCGAGCAAAACAAACAAGAGAACCGTCAGCTCAGGAACCAGAGACCACCTGATCAGTAATGAAGGTGTGGTCTGGGGGGGTCTGGGGGGGGGGGTCCTACCCTAGTCCCCCCGGGTCCCGGGGCGCCGGGGACGTCTGAGGAGCACATGCACGCGTACGCAGGAGGAGGGCAGCTCTCCTCGTCTCTCTGGAGGAGGAGGGGGAAGGGGAGGGAGGAAGGGGAGAGGGAGGGGAGGAGGGGGGGGGGGGGGGGGGGGGGGGGGGGGGGGGGAAGAGGGAGGAGGAGGAGGAGGAGGAGGAGGAGGAGGGGAGTGGAGAGGGAGGACAGGAGGTAGAGGAGGGGGAGAGGGAGGAGGAAGAGGGGGAGGCGAGGAGAGGGAAGAGGGAGAGGAGAGTGAGGGGAGGAGGAGGAGGAGGGGGAGAGAGAGGGGAGGAGGGGAGCAGGAGAGGGAGGAAGAGGAGGGAGAGGAGGAGAGGGAGGAGGAGGGAGAGGAGGAGAGGGAGGAGGAGGGAGGAGGGTAAGGAGGGATGGGACCCAAACACAAGTCATATGACCACAGGAACTGTTTAGGCAAACCCAAACATGACTTAACATGGAGCTGATTAGTTCGATGTGTATTTGTGGGAGTGTGTGTGGATGATGGCCGGGTTAAGCAGCCACAACTCTTACAATACAACCACAATGTGATGTATTGTCACGGTGTGATCCGGATGACTGACCAGGCCTGGCAGGTCACAGCAGGTGTCCTCTGAAGCCCAGGTGGTGTTGCAGACGATCTCAAAGGACTGGAGCTGGAACTACACACGGACACGCACGCACGCGCACGCACACACACACACACGCAACAAACACACACACGCACACACACACACACACACACACACACACACAACACAACACACACACACAGACACACGCACACACTCACAAACACACACGCACATGCAGACACAGACATACACACACACACACTTACACAACACACACAACACACAAACACACACATGAACACAACACACACATGAACACAACACACACACACACACAGACACACGCACACACACACACACACACACACACGCACACACGCACAACACACACACACACACACACACACACACACACACACACACACACACACACACACACACGTACACAACAGACACACACCCACACACATACATGTACACAACACGCAAACACACACACACACACACAGAATGAAACAATACAATAGAATGTATAATATAATAGAAAATCTGAATATAATAGATTAGAATAGCAGAAGAATAATAGAATATAAATGATATTGACACAGAAACCACTAGAGGTGCGTGGGGGTCAGTGGGGTACATTGGGGGTCAGTGGGGTACAGTGGGGTACAGTGGGGGTCCTGGGGTACAGTGGGGGTCCGTACCGGGACGGAGCCGCTGCGCGGGCCCCTAGTCTTGGTCAGCTTCCCCAGGGTCTCGAACCCGTCGCTGGGCAGGGGCCCCAGGGGGCGGGCTGCCCTCTCGCCCACCCGCTGGCAGTCCACCCACAGGGAGACGCTCACCTGGCTGACGGACAGGTGGACCTGCCAATGAGAGAGCAGGAGGAGGGGAGAGGTGAGCGCAGGCGTGGAGTCTCAGCACACAGATACGCTCTGAATGCACCGCTCAGTCCAAACACAGGCCTCTGCCCTCAGGGGTCATCGACCTGCGACCCCCACGGTCCTCCGTCCCGGTTCACACAGCACCAGGTGCACAACGTGGTGCGAGGGGTGAAGCAGAGAGAAGAGAGAGCGTCGTTACTTTAGGGGGCAAAGGTCAACCAGGGGAAGGAATGGGAACGAGTTCAGAAGAGTCAGGACGGACCTCAGAATGCAAAGTTTATTAGAGCAACAAAGTCAAAACGGCTTATCAATTTAGAGGGATGGAGACCAAATATCTCGTCCTATGAACTCAGAAAAAGGCACAGATCCCTTTCATCATCATCATCATCCTCCTTCTCGCCACCTCCCGCTATAATCATGCTCGCTCGCTGTGTCAGATATGATGTTGTCATTTCACCACCACCCTTCCTCCCTCCTCCTCCTCCTCCTCCTCCTCAGCCCTACCTTGTGGTAGCTGCCGTAGAATAGCTTGCGGACCTGCGGCTGGTCGAAGGTCAGCTCCTGGACCTCC
>NC_079412.1:20478995-20481495 GCF_026213295.1 Gadus chalcogrammus
AGACCAAATATCTCGTCCTATGAACTCAGAAAAAGGCACAGATCCCTTTCATCATCATCATCATCCTCCTTCTCGCCACCTCCCGCTATAATCATGCTCGCTCGCTGTGTCAGATATGATGTTGTCATTTCACCGCCACCCTTCCTCCACCCTCCTCCTCCTCCTCCTCCTCAGCCCTACCTTGTGGTAGCTGCCGTAGAATAGCTTGCGGACCTGCGGCTGGTCGAAGGTCAGCTCCTGGACCTCCCCTCGGTAGTCCAGACTCAGGTACACCAGGTGTTTGGTGGTGGCTGAGACACGCACACACACACGCACACGCACACACACACACACAGTAAGACCAGGTCAAAGAGCATAACGTCTTACACAAGGTGTTTGGTGAAAGCTGACACACACACACACACACACACACACACACACACACACACACACACACACACACACACACACACACACACAGTAAGATCAGGTCACACAGCAGACCATCTAGACGAGAGAGGGACACCAGAAGGTACATATATTGCTCCTTTAGACATTCTAGACACACAAGAACTAGAATCCTGTGGTTTAAACGGAGCACCAGAGGAGATCAGAGTGGAGAGGAGAAGAGGACAGACGGAGGAGGGAGGAGGTGAGGAGGGAGGAGGAGAGGAGAGGAGGGAGGAGGAGAAGAGAGGAGCAAGGAGGGGAGGAGAGGAGCAAGGAGGGGAGGATAGGACAGAAGTTGAAGGGGAGGAGAGGAGCGAGGAGGGGAGGAGAGGAGCGAGGGGGAGAGGAGAGAGGAGAGGGAGGGGACCCACGGTCCAGCACGACGGCCATCTTGGGCTGGAAGTCGTTGTCGGTGATCTGCCAGAGAGAGAAGGACTCCCGCGGAGTGGACTGGAGCAGACGGAACACCAGGCTGATGGTGTGTTCTGGAGAGACCCCCGCTGGGTGCACCAACCTGGGGGTGGGGGGAGGGAGAGAGAGAGAGAGAGAGAGAGAGAGAGAGAGAGAGAGAGAGAGAGAGAGACGGAGAGAGAGAGAGAGAGAGAGAGAAAAAGGGGGAGGAATAGAAACAGAAGAGAGAGAGAGAGAGAGAGAGAAAGGGGGAGGGATAGAAACAGAGAGAGAGAGAGAGAGAGAGCGAGAGAGAGAGCGAGAGCGAGATAGAGAGAGAGAGAGAAAGAGAGAGAAAAAGGGGGAGGGATAGAAACAGAGAGAGAGAGAGAGAGAAAGAGCATCAGCGAGAAAAACAAAAACAGAGAGAGGGGGAGAGAGAGAGAGAGCGAGAGAGAGAGAGAGAGAGAGAGAGAGAGAGAGAGAGAGAGAGAGAAAGGGGGAGGGATAGAAACAGAGAGATAGAGAGAGACCGAAGCAGAGAGATAGAGAGAGAGACAGTTAGTGAATGGCAAGTATAATTGTCCACTGGGGTGAGGGAGGGGTGGGGGTCGGGGGTCTCACCGGTGTCCTGGGTCAGCTGGATGTCGGGGTACAGCGAGTAGGAGGGGAGGCTGCTGAAGATGAAGGGTTCAAAGGTCACGCCCTCCACAGAGGAGTGGCTTCCCTGGGTCAGACCGAAGGCCTCCATCATGTTAAACCCTGCACACACGCACGCACGCACGCACACACACACACACATAAAAACATTAGTTGAATTGTATAAATCGATCAAGAATGTAACATGAGTGAGGAATATTCTTTCCCTTGTTACCTTTGACGATGTTGTTCCTGATGTTGACCACTGGACACACTGAAACACAAGAGGGCAGCAGTGAACTGTTTACATGAAGACACAACCCAATGAAGATGAGACGCTCCAGGGAAGACCCTGAGGTCAACATGACAACAGGGTTTAGGGGTCACGATCAGGGGTTAGGGTTAGGGTTAAGGTGATAGGGGTTAGGTTTTGGAGTTTAGGGTTGGGGTTAAGGTGATCGGGGTTAGGTTTTGGAGCTTAGGGGTTAGGGTTAGGGTTTAGTTGATGGGGTTAGGTTTTGGAGCTTCGGGGTTAGGGGTTGGGGGGGTTACGAGTTAGGGCTCTAGTTTGTGTTTAAGGGTTAGAGTTTAGGAGGTTAGGGTTAGGTTGAGGGGTAGGAGGTTCGTTTTAAGTGTACCTTCATTATGCGTGGCCTGGACTCTCGGCGGGACAGGGATTCTGACCGGTGCCGACGCTGTGGGACAGAAACAAGGAGACGAGGAGAAGACACGTTTGACTTCATCATCTCTCCTTCATCCTTTCAAACCATCTGTCCTTCTATCTTTCCTTCCTCCCTCCCCCCCTCCTCCCTTTCCCTCCCCCGCTGCGCCTCACACCATTAGCCTGTAGTTCTAACACTGAGAGAGCTCCAGAGTGCCGTTATCTCCCCACGACCCGGGCGGTCCGGCTGACCTGTGGGGTGCAGGATGGAGACGGCGGCGCCCTCTGTGGCCCCGAGGCGGGAGTGCACGCTGACGCGGTACAGCGTCTCCGGCTCCAGCTCGCTGAAGCACAGGCTGCTGCCCCCCTCGGCCACCTGCT
>NC_079412.1:20488995-20491495 GCF_026213295.1 Gadus chalcogrammus
AGTCAGAGCTACAGGTGAGTCAGAGCTACAGGTGAGTCAGAGCTACAGGTGTTACAGGTGAGTCAGAGCTACAGGTGAGTCAGAGCTACAGGTGTTACAGGTGATTCCGAGCTACAGCTCGGAATCACCTACAAACGTATACAATGCTACAAATGTATAAAATGCTGAAGAAAACAAGCATATAAATAATAATAAGTGTTAAAAGGACTCTAATCTTATGTCATGATGAATGCATTGGTCAGAAAGTGTTATATCATGATTGCAGGAGCATAGTTTGGGGTATTGACAAAAAAAAAATTCCCCCTCGTCACCCTCTTGTTTAGCTTTTTAAACTTTCTTATCTAACGCGGGCCGCATGGTTCTTGTTGAACAAGCGCCTGACAGTCTCTCCGTCCTGTCTCCCCACACTGTCTTTTATGTTTCTTGGACGGAATGTAACTGGTTCATTTCACTGCAATGTATTGTGTATGTGACAAATAAAATCTGAATCTGAATCTGAATCTGAATCAGCTGAGTCCGATTTGGTGTTCCAGGTGATTTGGTGTTCCAGGTGTTACCGGTGGTGACGGTTCCACGGAGAGGCAGGCCCACGTTCTCTTTGAACACGGGGAAGATGGAGATGTGGTAGAGGGTCTGGGAGGACAGGCTTCCTAGGAGAACCGTTGTTGTGGAACCGTTCACCACCACCTAGACACACACACACACACACACACACACACACACACACACACACACACACACACACACACACACACACACACACACACACACACACACACACACACCAGAGTTAACCTGGCACCTATGGCTTCATGATGCATACATCATTTCTAAGGATAACTGTCTCTTATTTTTCAAACAGAGTTAATAACCAAACATCAACATGAACCACGCCCACCACAACCCATCCACCAATCTGCACACAACCCATCAACCAATCAGCACAATCCATCAACCAATCACCACACAACCCATCCACCAATCAGCACAACCCATCAACCAATCACCACACAACCCATCAACCAATCACCACACAACCCATCCAAGACCCAGACCCAGGGGGCCGGCTCACCTCCTGGGGGGACTGGCCCTCTGCGCTGTGGTAGACCACGCGGTACTGGAGCACGGGCCGGCCCAGACCGGCGGGGCCGGACCAGTGGAGCCGGACCTCGCGGGACCCCAGCTCTGAGAACCGCAGGTCGGTGGGGCTGGGGTCGGACTGGACCGGGTCCGGCGTCGGGGGCCTGCGCTCCGGTCCTGCACGCAAAGCCAATCACAAAACACTTCCTGGTGGGTCGATAGTGGTGGACTCCATAATATCGCTGGTTCTTTATGAATGTTCATTCAGGAATCTGGAAAGTTGGTGCTTGGCACTTGGTTCTATGAACTGTGGACTCACTCTAGTAGAGAGGAGTCTAATGTTTGCATACACTAAAATAGGTTCATTGTCTAAAACTATTGTCTGCTATTTGCATTTAGAAGTCTCATCTGTCCTAGACGCAATTCTCTCGTAAAGAAATTGCCACATATGGTTCTATGAACATCCTTACACAAACACACCTTACGATATATTGCTTCACTTTCTTCTGACAAATGTACTTATCACAAGTCAATGTGGAAAGAAGCGTCTGCTGAACACCCTGAACATAAATTGTAAATGTAATCTGGAGTGAAATCCACGAATACTCTGAAGTGAACCATAAGTGTGGAGTTTGTCTCCCCCTAGTGGTGATGCCGAGTCACTACACCCCTAATCCCCAGGCGCGCGCCATGGAGCGGGAGTGCGGCTGGTCTTACGTCTGGCGGCGTGGCGGTCAGCGATGCGTCCGCAGAGGATGTGGACCAGGCGGGGCACCAGCTTGCTGAGCAGGTGGAAGTGGTGGACGGAGTAGACGTTGAGCTCCACCGGGGGCGACGCCACCTGACGGAGCTCCGCCTCGTCTGCGTTCTTCACACCTGGGGGGGGATGGAGGGGGGGAGGGAGGCGGGGGGGGGGGGGGGGGGGGGGGGCAAGCTCTCGTCAGGCCGGCGCACAACAAACACTATGGGGGAGGGGGGGAGAGGGTGGGAAGGAGATGGGGGAGGGAGGGAGGGAAGAAAGGATTGAAGGAGACAGGGAGGGGGGAGGGGAGGAGACATGGGAGGGATGGAAGAAGATGGGGGGGGGAGGGAGGGAAGGAGATGGGGGAGGGAGGGGGGAAAGGAGGGGGAGATGGAGGGAGGAAGAGAGGGAGGTAGGGAGACGGGGAGGGAAGGAGGGGGAGATGGAGGGAGGGAGGGAGGGAAGGAAGGAAGGAGATAGGGGAGGGAGGGAGGGAGGGAAGGAGAAGGCGGGAAGGAGTCAGGGAGGGAGAGAAGGAGGGAGGGAGGGTGGATGATGGGGGAGGGAGGGAAGGAGACATAAAAGGGAAGGAGATGGAGGAAGGAGGCGGGGGAGGAGGAGAGAGGGAGGGGGAGGGAGGGAGGCCTCCAGGGCATCTTGTATTCAACAAGACAACAT
>NC_079412.1:20496495-20523995 GCF_026213295.1 Gadus chalcogrammus
CAGACACGCACACAAAGACACACCCACACACCCAAAGACAGACACTTACACGTACCCATGGCACGCACACACACGCACACCCACACACAAACACAGTTAACACACACACACGCACACACACACACAAACACAAAGACACACACACACACACACACACACAGACACAGACACAGACACACACACACACACACACACACACACACACACACACACACACACACACACACAGCCAGCGGTGTTGACTATGCATGGCGAAATAAATAATTTCAGGTGGTGAGTTTGGATCCAATTTAGATAAGAGGCAGGTGCTGTTTGGAGACGCTCCAGCCACCCAGAACCTGTCTGAACCGGCCAGGCCATAACTCTCCGCCAGCCAGAGCTGCTCCCTGAAACCTCCGTGAGCTGTGTGTCTTTCAGGGGTGAGAACCTTCAGGACGGACACAGCGTCTAGACGGACCTTCATCAGGACCGTCAGACTATTGGAACATCGTCTATGGACCAGGGACTGGGGAGCCGCGTCAGGAGAGCCCCCGAGCAGCGTCTCCCCAGGCCGCTGGTGGGAGGTGGGAGGAGGAGTACGCACTAAGGAGATGTTCCAAGAGACTGGAACAATGTAAAACTGAGGAGGAGGTGGAGGAGGAGGAGGAGGAAGAAACAGGGAAGGGGGGGGGGGCTTTGGAGATAAATCAAGTTTCCGAGACTCCCGTCATTCCTGAGTGACAGCAGCATTCTTGGTGTGTGTTTGTCTGTGTGTGTGTGTGTGTGTGTGTGTGTGTGTGTGTGTGTGTGTGTGTGTGTGTGTGTGTGTGTGTGTGTGTGTGTGTGTGTGTGTGTGTGCGTGCGCGCGTGCGCATGTGTGTGTGTGTGTGTGTGTGTGTGTGTGCGCGCGCGCATGTGTGTGTGTGTGTGTGTGTGTGTGTGTGCGCGTGTGTGTGTGTGTCTGAGCGGGAATGTTTGTGTTTGTTTGTCAAAAGGTGAGTGGATCACCTGTCCAGACAGGACCAGAGACACTGGCTGTGGGGCTGGGCTAAATAGTTGGGGGTGGAGCCTGGCTGAGGGGGTGGGGTTAGATTGTTGGGGTGGGGCCTGGCTGAGGGGGTGGGGTTCTATGGTTGGGGAGGAGCCTGGCTGAGGGGGTGGGGTTAGATTGTTGGGGTGGGGCCTGGCTGAGGGGGTGGGATTAGATGGTTAGGGGTGGAGCCTGGATGAGAGGGTGGGGTTCGATGGTTGGGCAGGAGCCTGGCTGAGGGGGTGGGGTTCAATGGTTGGGGAGGAGCCTGGCTGAGGGGGTGGGGTTAGATTGTTGGGGTGGGGCCTGGCTGAGGGGGTGGGGTTAGATGGTTAGGGGTGGAGCCTGGATGAGGGGGTGGGGTTAGGGCTTGTGAGTTTGGGGTTGAGTCTTTGAATCCTGTGTTTCTCAGCTTCTAGGCTGCTTGGCAGTGATCCATCGTGATGAAATTAGAACACCAGGAGAGACATCAAAACCATGGGCGTTATCACACCCTCAGGGACAGCAGATGAGCCAGCTTATCAGATGTTATGTATCCCATAATAAGCTGTAGAGCAATCAGGGAACAGGGTTTACTGGCTGAGCTCCAGGAGAAATTGACACCTACTCAGAAGATTCCTCTGTTGCTCCATCATCCGGAAGAGGAGGAGGGAGGGAGAGAGGGAGGGATAGGGGGAGGGAGGGAGAGAGGGAGGGATGGAGGGAGGGAGAGAAAGGGAGGGAGGGAGGGAGGGAGGGAGGGAGGGAGGGAGGGAAGGAGAGAGGGAGGGAGGGAAGGAGGAGGGAGAGATGGAGGGAGAAAGGGAGGGAGGGAGGGAGAGAGGGAGGGAGGGAGGGAGGGGGAGAGGGAGGGAGGGAGGGAGGGTGAGGAGGGAGAGATGGAGGGAGAAAGGGAGGGAGGGAGGGAGAGAGTGACGGAGGGAGGGAGGAAGGGAGGGAGAGAAGGAGGGAGAGAGGGAGGGAGAAAGGGAGGGAGGGAGGAAGGGAGGAAGGGAGGAAGGGAGGGAGAGAGGGAGGGAGGGAGGGAGGGAGGGAGGGAGGGAGGGAGGGAGGGAGGGAGGGAGGGAGGGAGGCAGGCGTCTTACTGGTGAAGCGTCTCTTGGCCAGCAGCCTCTCGGCCGTGCCGTTGAGCAGCAGGACCTGCAGGTTGTACTCCTGGGCCGGGTCCAGCCCGGCCACCGTGGCCCGCCCCCGTGTGGTGGTCAGCATCAGCTCCGGCTGGGGCACGTCTGCACGCCGCCGCGGCAACGCACACAACAACAACATCAACAACAACAACAACAACCACAACAATAATGAGAACAATGAAGTACAACGAACAACAAAGAACCGCGGCAAACAACAGAGGTCAACAAGGACGACCCACTGGCGGTCTGTGTCCTGTGTGTGTTGGAGTCTGGGGTGGGGGGGACCAGGGACCTGAGGGTGTGGTACCCGGGTCAGACTCACCTGCGATGGGCTTGACTCGGACCTTGTAGCCCTGAACGGGGCCGTCAGCCTCCCGCCATTTCATCTGCAGCCGGTCCTCCGACAGAACAGTGAGCTTCAGACGACCTGCACGCACACACGCACGCACGCACGCACACACACACACACACACACACACACACACACACACACACACACACACACACACACACACACACACACACACACACACACACACACACACACACACACACGCATACACACATCTAAATGTATTAAATGATAATGGGACCTTGTGCGTCTATTTACGTGTGTTTGTGTGATATGTGTGATGTCACATAATGACATTCCCGTCCGCAGACATCCATCCCCAAAGTGGGTCTCCCATCTCCTCCCTGTCCCTCCATAACTCCCTTCCCCACATCTCCCCCTCCATCACTCCCCCTCTCCTGTCTCCCCCTGCAAGTCTCCCACCTCCCTCCCCACCCTCTCCTTCCTCTGAATCCATCTCCTCTCTCCCTCCCTCTCCTCCATGTCTCCCTCCTCCCTCCCCTCCCTCCCCTTCCTCTCCTTCCTCTGAATCCATCTCCTCTCTCCCTCCCTCTCCTCCATGTCTCCCTCCCTCTCCTCCCTCTCCCCTGTCTCTTTCCAGATGGGGAGCAGTGTGACCTTTGACCCTGAGCTCAGACCCTCCTGTTGTTCTGAGCTCATCTCCATTTCTTCCAGTGTGTTTTTTTACTTTCCCTCCAACAAGCGTGTCTTTCTCTCCGCCGTCGTCTCCCCTCAAAGAGCGTTCTGTTGGGGTCTTCCTGCCCGAGTCCGAGGGGGACAGGAAGTGGGGTGGGGTCAGAGGTCAGGGTCCCAGTGTACCGGAGGTTTAAAGGGACTTTACATGGAAGGAGGGGGATGGGGGAAGGACACCACTACTGTGGTCACCAGGATACCACCACAACTCGGTGTGTGTGTCAGTGTGTGTGTGTGTGTGTGTGTGTGTGTGTGTGTGTGTGTGTGTGTGTGTGTGTGCGTGTGTGTGTGTGTGTGTTTCTATGTATGCATGCATGTGTATACGCGTATTGGTATATGTGTGTGTGCGTGTGTATGCGCTTATGCATGTGTGTGCGTGTGCATGCGCTTGTGTGTGCCGGGTTACTGTATGAGGGCCCCTGGCATGGGATCATACACGGGTCAGGGCCCTCTCCACTAACAACGGGCCCCCTGCCAGCCAGAGGACAGACAGACAGACAGACAGACAGACAGACAGACAGACAGACAGAGGGTCAGACAGACAGACAGAGGGTCAGACAGACAGACAGACAGACAGAGGGTCAGACAGACAGACAGACAGACAGACAGACAGACAGACAGACAGACAGACAGACAGACAGACAGACAGACAGATCAACTCTTGTGCGAACTCTGAATAGCCCAGATTCTCCATTTTGTCGTTTAGGTTCCACGAGAGCTGATCATCCAATCAGAAGAGCCATAGCGTTCCTCGCAGCATTCACACGGGACACACCATTAAGGGAGCAGAGCTATCAACACAGAGTGGGGCGGGAGGCAGCGGCGGTTTGGGTGGTCCAGTCCCAGCCAAGAGGTTCTGGGATCCATCCCACTCGTAAGGGCGTGGATCGAAAACAAGTAATCACTCGAACCTTTCATTTTGTTGAAGGTGTTGGCTCCATGATGACTAAACAGTAAACACAGAACCTCTGCAGATTTACGCAGATATGTGAATTTAATTGGATGAAGACACAGAGCAGTATATCACAGAGCTGCAACATGAGAGGACATGAGGAGGAGGAGGAGGAGGAGGAGGAGGAAGAAGAAGAGAAGGGCTAGGAGGAGGAGGAGGAGGAGGAGGAGGAGAAGGGCTAGGAGGAGGAGGATGAAGGCTAGGAGGAGGAGGAGGGTGAGGAGGAAGAGGAGGAGGAGAAGGGCTAGGAGGAGGAGGATGAAGGCTAGGAGGAGGAGGAGGGTGAGGAGGAAGAGGAGGAGGAGAAGGGCTAGGAGGAGGAGGAGGAGGAGGAGGAGGAGGAGGAGGAGGAGGAGGAGGAGGAGGAGGAGAAGGGCTAGGAGGAGGAGGATGAAGGCTAGGAGGAGGAGGAGGGTGAGGAGGAAGAGGAGGAGGAGAAGGGCTAGGAGGAGGAGGATGAAGGCTAGGAGGAGGAGGAGGGTGAGGAGGAAGAGGAGGAGGAGAAGGGCTAGGAGGAGGAGGAGGAGGAGGAGGAGGAGGAGGAGGAGGAGAAGGGCTAGGAGGAGGAGGATGAAGGCTAGGAGGAGGAGGAGGGTGAGGAGGAAGAGGAGGAGGAGAAGGGCTAGGAGGAGGAGGATGAAGGCTAGGAGGAGGAGGAGGGCGAGGAGGAAGAGGAGGAGGGGGGCTAGAAGAAGGATGAGGAAGGCTAGGAAGAGGAGGAGGAGGAGGAGGGGGAGGAGCAGGAGGGAGTTACCCTGGGCGTGGACCTCTGAGGTAAGGAGCAGGAGGAACGCGAGCAGACAGCGAGCCATCGGTGAGGAGGATGACGATGAAGATGGAGAGAACACCGGATTGAGATGAATGAAGCCTGAAAGAAAGACAACCGTCATTGATCAAATGTATTCCCTGTCATTAATCTAATGTAATCATCTTACATTAATCTAATGTATTCCCTGTCATTAATCTAATGTATTCATCCGTCATTAATCTAATGTATTCATCGGTCATTAATCTATCGTATTCATCCGTCATTAATCTATTGTATTCATCTGTTATTTGTCTAATGTATTCATCTGTCATTCCTGTTTCACAACATAATAGGTATACACAATGCTCAAACGTCCGCTTGTCTGTGAATCCCTCTGAATACCTTTAATCCTATTTATTTTACAAAACATCTGGAAAAAGAACTTTATCCCCTACTATATCTCGAGCCTCCAAGTACATCTGTCAGTATGTGGGCACACAGGCAGAGGGACAAGGGGACAGAGGGACATGGGAGGCTCCAGTCTGGTCTCTTTGTGGATACAATGGGTACGGTCACTTTTCTGTGGCTCTTCCCACGGGAACCCTTTTATGAGCCGCGTGCAGATGGGTGCCGCGGAGACGCAGGCCAGGTAAATACAGGTGAGAACAGGGGGTCCTGCTCATTACAGGGATGGATAATAACACACAGAGCAGGCACACACACGCACACACACACACACACACACACACACACACACACACACACACATATACCCACACACACACAAACCCACATGCACACGCACACACATGCACACGCACTCTCTCTCTCTCTCTCTCTCTCTCTCTCTCTCTCCCCCTCTCTCCCCCCCCCCCCCTCTCTCTCTCTCTCTCTCTCTCTCTCTCTCTCTCTCTCACCCTTAAAGAGGTCATAAACGAGCCTAAAGACCAGCTGTTTTTATCTTCGGTTGTTGAACTTTATTTTGAACTTTATGTTGGCGCACACATCAGGTATACATAAAGGAAGCTATTCTTTAAATAACTACGAGCCGAAATAGGCCTATTGCCTAAAGCTACACAAGCAGAAGTGGTTCTCCAACGCCCTACAACTCTACGGTTCTACAGCCCACACTTTCGATAGCAAATTTAACTATAAAACAGATTCAACTCCTGTATTAAGTCTGTGGCTTCGATGTTATGGTTCAGGTTTAAAGTGTATTTTTCCTGTGTCTAAAATGGACAGCAACAGAATGATCTGACAATGCTTGAAACCAGCTCTTATGAGTCACTTTGATCACTTCCAGAGTACCGACATGTAGGAAACAGGGTCCATAAAATAAAGCCAGTCAAAAGGGCAACTCGTCTCGTGGCGGGGATCCCAAAAGCCTCCAGACAACGCGGAACCATAACTCATACTGCTGAGGGGCCGTCCTGACTGGAGAGCAGCGGCGCTCAGGTGAACTTGTCAGGTGGCCTGCTGGGCGGACTCACATCCACCGCCTCACAGACAGGGACCTCCGGAATACCGGGACGCACGGAATACCAGGACACACTGACAGCCGTCCAGCGGCAGTCTTGTACCGACAGGTCGACCCGCGCGGTACCCATTTGAATACTGTGCTCTATCTAAGAGCGAGTTTGGGAGGGGACTCGACGCGGTTGGACGTTCACCTGCAGCCCCCACCCCCCAACGTTGTGCCCCCCCCCCCCCCCCCCCCACCGCCCGCTGATCCGACCGACAAGCCGCAGCTTGTCCCGATTGTTGCTCAGTCAGAGCGGATATTCCTCACGAGGTCTTAAAGTCCAATCCACATGCCGATGTCCCTGCATCTGGTTTTGACAAAGGTGAGGTCAAAGCGATCCCACCTTGAGCAGGTATACAACTGAACTGACCCCTGACCCCTGACCCAGCTGCCCGGGCAGAAGAGCTGCCTCCTGCATCTGAGCAAGGTTTTACCGTTAGACCACAGCCGTTCCCTGTCAGTCAAGAGGGTCGAGTTCAGCGGTAATGTAGAAATAACAGATATGGTCATTTCTGTGTCGTAACGACAATTCATGACTTATGATCCGTGGCTGTATTTTAACCTCTTGCGCACACGCGTAAAGTGGATTAAATGAGTTAATATGTACCGCTTCAGTAGAGCCCAGACACACAGCCTACCTGTTGGCGCTGTGATCTCACCTGGAAAACATGACACAGGTCCCCCAGGTGTTTGTGATGACACCCGACAAAAATGTGTGGCATCTGGATTCGCGCAATTTTACGCAATGCTTTACGCATCATCAAATACATCTCATAATAACCCCAACTACATTGACCGTTTACGCAATTCCTTGCCGTCGTTCTCTTTAAACTTGATGACCTCGGGTTACGTTCTCCAACAAAAGAGTCCGTTCTAACTATCATCGAACCACTAGTACCTGAGTGTGGGAGCCGGAGGACAAAGAGAAAAGCGAAGCAGAACTATCTATGCGCCATCACACCGGCCAGGTGAGAACGTACCTGCGTGGGGCTCTGCAGCGAGTGGCGGGGTTCCTTCAGTCCGGCGGAGGGGAGGTGTCCACGGGCATGGGTTCCTTTAGCACTGTCGGTTCTCCTCCATGGAAGCCCTCCTGGTCTCGTAGTGGGAGTGAAACCCGATCCGTCCCAGGAGCCCTCCTGCCCCCCGGCTGGGTGTGGCGCCACCCGGGAAACAAGAAACCTCTCCGAGTCAAGTTCCTCCCCGGACGTTCGACTCCTTGGTGGAATATCAATGACGCATCTTAAGACCCATGGCTGTTTGTGTAAATCCCACCGACAAGCGACGGTACAGGAGGAGATGTTCACTGGTGCGTTTGAAACGCATGTAGAATCTAAATCTTACCATAACCCTAACCCTTGTTGTCAGAAAGGCGCAGATGTTTCCAACTGCAGGCATCCAACTGCAGCCCCGGAGCCGGGGCCTGTGGTGTGGCAGTTCCGAAATCATCGGCTTTTTTCGACAATTTGCGTCACATTTAACAGTCCCTAGCTGCCTTAGGTGCAACAAAAATAAATAACTATTATTTATTTTGGCTGTTAGATATATATAGATATATATATATATATAGATATATATATATATATATATATATATATATATATATATATATACACACACACATATGCACACACCTTTTTTAAATTAAATTATTAATTATTTTACTGAAATTGAACAAGAAAGATTAACGTTGAAGAACTCGACTGGGGCAGCTAGGGGCCGACTGTGATGCAAAACGTCGAAAGAAGCCAACAAACACCACAGGCCCCTCTGCCACACCACATTGCCACACCCCCCGCTGCCACATGTCGGGCCCCAGGCAGCTGGGTTTCTCAGCAGTTGGCATCATAACAAATTGGTTTTGCCCCACTTCGCAGTGGAGGTAAAGTGGATGTGGACAGAGTGTGGTGGTCGACGGGGTGTTCAGACGGTGCTGGATTAAACACACGAGTAGAGGAGCGGGATTTCTGTGGACGCCCCCAAATCATTTATTCAATTGCACCAAAGCTTTCAGAGACACACCGGTCCCGACATACGGCTTTCAACTGAGCGAGCATCCATTACTTTCTCCGTGTTAGAAGTTCCTCTGGTCCAGTGTGGCAACACGGGGCGGACAAGGCACGTGGAGGTTGCTCTGTACAGGTCTCTGGCGTCATCACATGTACATCACGTCATAGCATGTTATAACACATTAAAACACACCATAACAAGGCAGAACACATTATTAACAAGTCCTAACATTTTTATTCTTTATTGACTTGCTAATTGGAGAGCTCTAGGGAAAACCCCTGCCTGAATTTTAAATTAATCGTCAAACAAAAATAATTGGAGATAAGTAGCAGATATAATCTCATAAATAAGTCGCCCATTGTTAGTCCAACTGTCTGGCTGGGAGCTGCACAACAGCTGCCTATCGCCTGGAGACTGGACTCGTTCCGCTTGGAGCACAGTCCAGTTACCTACAATGATTGGTAACTGTCGTACGAATACCTTGCATCAACTGAATCAGCTGAAATTTAAACATTTTTCGTGTCTTGATGAGTATGTTGTGTTTGCGTCGTCATGAAACATCTGGTCGATGTTATTTAACACTGCCGAGAACGCAATCCAAACTCGACATGCTCAGAAGAGCATTTTAAAACAAACGGTAGGGGAGAAACATAAGAGTTGAGCTAGCTGCGCGAGGGTTAACTCAGTCGTAGGCCTATAATATTATCTCCTCAACAAAAATTAAAACGAGTGCGAAACAACAACAAAAAAAAAATTAAACTGACCGGGAATACTTTTTTTGGTTCGGTCCACAGCGTTCAAGCCCTCGAACGTGACCCTCACATGCCCATCATCGACATCAATGGTTATTTCATGGGTTAAACTCACTATGACTAGTACCCCAGTTAACCCCAAACAGACATATGGCAGCTGGATTAAAAACAACAATTAAAGCTTCTGGATCGTTTCCGTCAGAACGGTTACTTCCTATTTTGTGGTGTCATAACATTAATCCGTTTCCGTGACATCAGGGCGGAGTCGGCTCCTCCCTTTTGCGATGCCATAAACAACAGACACTGTTTTCACGAGGTCGCTCGTTATTTCCTGATTTGAGTGACGTCCCAGCAGTCGTCGGGTGTCTCCGTGATGTCAGTGTAGACTGATCTCCTGTCCGCAGTCAGAGTCTTCGCCCCTGGGCGAGTCCTCGTCTTCGTCGGCCCGCAGCAGAGGCAGCTCCAGCTCCGAGCTCTTGCTCGTTAGGGGCCTTAACGAGGGGCCCTTGTCTGAGGGGACAGAACACAGCAGACATGAATGCCGGGTCGTTATGTTACTGTACGTCCTGGCACTTAATGTGCGCACTTATTGTATGTTTTACGTATGTTGTTTTTTTTTAACAGAAATCAGTGTGTGACTAGATGACATGTCTGTAAGTAGGCTAACTTACTCCTGGAGTAGTAGGTCTTGAGGCCCACGTGCAGAGAGATGCCGGACAGACACACGGCGAAGCCCAGCCAGTTCACCCCGCTCATCCGGTCCCCCATGAAGCCCGCCGCGAGGAGCAGGGTGCACACCTCCTGCAGGAGCAGGGGGGAGAGGGGGGGGTGAGGAGGAGAACAGAGGGGGGGGGGGGGGGAGAAGGGGGGGTGAGGAGGAGAAGAGAGGAGGGGGGGGGGGATAAGGGGGGGTGAGGAGGAGAACAGAGGAGGGGGGGGGGGAGAAGGGGAGGTGAGGAGGAGTACAGAGGGGGGGGGGGGGGAGAAGGGTAGGTGAGGAGGAGTACAGAGGGGGGGGGGGCCGACCTTGAAGATGCCCGCTATGGAGAGGGTGAGGCTGGAGGTCCGGGACACCAGGAGGAACTCCGAGAAGCCCAGGCCGAAGGCCAGCGCCCCCCCCAGGCTCAGCGTCAGCAGGGAGTACAGCAGGGGGGGCAGGTGCTCCACCCGGAACAGCTTCTCCGACGAGCTCACGCCCAGACCTGGAGAGGGGGGGAGGGAGATGTTTCCAGAACCTTTCCCATGCTCATGGGGGTCGGGGCAGAGATGTAAAGAAGGGGACTGTGGGGTGAGGTACCTTCGTTGAAGAGGAAGAGGGGGAAGAGGCAGAGGAACATGAGGGGCTGCAGGTGGTACATGGTGTCCACGGGGTTCTGGAGACCTGGACCGAGAGAGGACAGAACACAGACTGTAAAAACAGTGGAGGGTCCCCAGGCTACAGGGTGGAGGGCCCCCCAGGGTACAGGGTGGAGGGCCCCCAGGGTACAGGGTCCCCAGGCTACAGGGTGGAGGGTCCCCAGGGTACAGGGTGGAGGTACCCCCAGGCTACAGGGTGGAGGTACCCCCAGGCTACAGGGTGGAGGGCCCCCCAGGGTACAGGGTGGAGGGAGGTCATTGTCTGTGGAGCCCTCGTGTTTAGGCTAGGGTGTGGTGGTGGTGTGGGGTCAGGGTGGTGTCAGGGGTCAGGGTGGTGTCAGGTCAGGGTGGTGTCTTTAGTCAGGGTGGTGTCTGAGGTCAGGGTGGTGTCTGAGGTCAGGGTGGTGTCTGAGGTCAGGGTGGTGTCAGGTCAGGGTGGTGTCTGAGGTCAGGGTGGTGTCTGAGGTCAGGGTGGTGTCAGGTCAGGGTGGTGTCTGGGGTCAGAGTGGTGTCTTTAGTCAGGGTGGTGTCAGGTCAGGGTGGTGTCAGGTCAGGGTGGTGTCAGGTCAGGGTGGTGTCAGGTCAGGGTGGTGTCTTCAGTCAGGGTGGTGTCAGGTCAGGGTGGTGTCTGGGGTCAGGGTGGTGTCAGGTCAGGGTGGTGTCTGGGGTCAGGGTGGTGTCTTTAGTCAGGGTGGTGTCAGGTCAGGGTGGTGTCAGGTCAGGGTGGTGTCAGGTCAGGGTGGTGTCAGGTCAGGGTGGTGTCAGGTCAGGGTGGTGTCAGGTCAGGGTGGTGTCTGGGGTCAGGGTGGTGTCAGGTCAGGGTGGTGTCTGAGGTCAGGGTGGTGTCTGAGGTCAGGGTGGTGTCTGAGGTCAGGGTGGTGTCAGGTCAGGGTGGTGTCAGGTCAGGGTGGTGTCAGGTCAGGGTGGTGTCAGGTCAGGGTGGTGTCTTCAGTCAGGGTGTTGTGTCGGCGGGTGCTCACCCAGCTCCGCCTTCTGCATGAGGATCTGCGTGAGCGTCCAGCGGATGCCTCCGATGAAGGCGGCCAGCAGCACCATGAGGAAGCCCTGCATGTTGAACTGGGTCGACTCAAAGGTGAACATGAACAGACCGCTGGAGATCAGCACCACCACCACCACCAGGTACGGGTTCTGGGGGAGGAAGGGAAGGGAGAGATGGGGGAGAGGGAGAAAGGGGGAGGGAGAGAGGAAGACAGTAAGACAGAGATAGAGCGTGAAAGGAGAGAGAGAGAGCGAGAGAAGGAGATGGAGAGAGTGAGAGAGAAAGGGGGAGAAGGAAAGGAAGGGGGAGAAGGAGGGAGGAAGACCGAGAGAAAGGAGGAGAAGGAGAGGGAGAGAGAGGGTGAAAGGGGAAGAGAGAGAGCGAGAGAGAGAGAAGGAGGGAGAGGGGGAGAGTGAGGGAGAGTGTAAATGTTTATTTCCAGTGCCTATAAATCCTGTTTAAATTAATCGAGTTTAATCAATCAGGCTATCACCGATCACTGATGAAGATCAATATCAGTGATTGGCTCGGTCACCCACCGGCTCCTCCAGCTTGAAGACGAGGGAGAAGAAGAGGATGAAGAGGACAGCGGAGGACTTGGTCATGGTGTACCTGCAGGGAACGGGTGGAACAGTGTTTAGACACCGCTAGGATCTGTAAAACCTCTCTAGCAAGTCTTCAGACAACAGCCTCTCGGCAAACATCACGGTCGTATTAGAATACCATCCTACAGGCTGATGGTGATGAAGAGGAAGCTCCAGTTGGACAGGCCGATGTCCAGGACCGTAGCCAGGGCTGGAGAGGAGGAGGAGGAAGAGGAAGAGGAAGAGGAAGAGGAAGAGGAAGAGGAAGAGGAAGAGGGACACGGCATTACATCAGCAGAACCATGAACTGGTCATCGTACTATGGGGTGAAAGCTTTACCCACTTTTATCTCAAGCAGCTTACTGTGAACACAGTTTCTCATTAGAAATAGCTCTCTGTCTCAACTATACATGAGTATGTTATCTTTAGCTTATTTTAAATCTTTGAAATAGTCTCCAAAGCACTTGGACTTTGGTCTACTTAATCTATCCCTGGACGCTAAGTACACCGATATAACAAGCCCGTTATCTCTCGTGCACCCATTTTCGCATTTCGTGGCTCTATTTATGGTTTCCATTTTGTTTTCTTTTGAGTGCAAAGGTGGAAAGTGAATAGATCAGCAATCGTTGAGAATCCCTGAGACATACTGTATGCTCGTGTGTGTGTGTGTGTGTGTGTGTGTGCGTGTGCGTGTGCGTGTGCGCGTGTGTGTGTGTGCGTGTGTGTGTGCGTGTGTACCTGTAGGAGCTACTTTGACCAAGTAGACCCTCCAGCTCAGGACCACGCGCGGCTTCCCCGTCCAGCGTGCGACGAGGTGCCGGGTCATGGTGGACAGCAGGAAGATCATGGTGAGGTGGACCAGGGTCATGAAGAGAGGGTAGTGGAAGCCCTGCAACGAAACCGGACCTTCACTCCAACAACACTCATGTATGATAACACATAATAAATAAACAACATTTACAACAACTCTCTCACACACACTCACTCTCTCTACACACACACACACACACACACACACACACACACACACACACACACACACACACACACACACACACACACACACACACACACACACACACACACACACACACACACACACACACACAATATTTATAATGATAATGACAAACACATACATCCCAATGTAACTAAGCCTTGTAACTAAATTCGTAACTCCTAAATGTAAAAACATAATGATGATACCAAACACAAAAGGAAGGAAAAAGCAGCCATGAAACAGCTACGGCTACTTCTTATCTCCATTTTTATCGTCATCTTTCCATAAATTTCCATCTTGACCGAAACATTTGTGACCAACTGCTCCCCCTCACGATGAACCAAGCAGCCTACTCTGAGTCTGTAAGGCACTGCGTACTAAAGCTGGATGCAGAGTTCACAGTATATTATTATGGTCTGTACTAAAGGACTCTTTATTGGTTCCACGTTCCCGCAACGCAATGACCGCGCAGACGCTTCGACGCAGACGTGAACGTTTATGGTTCTGCGTCGGGTTTTTAGTAAGCGGACCAATCACAGCCCCTGCTGCTGCGTCGCCTCGACGGAAGGTTACGATAACCCCCCTAACCCCCTTGCGTCGCGTGAACCCTGGAACCATAAAGAGCCCTTAACTCCGTCCGCTATAGAGCCAGGCATACTCATGCAATAGAAGCTGACGTGCTCTGCGAGTGCTGCATCCAGGCTACGCTCAACCAGACGTGAGCTGGGACAGCAGAACCACCCCATGAGCTCACCTTCATCAGCCATTTGTTGTAGAAGGTGATGCCTATGGAGAACACGTAGTAGACGAGAACCAGGCCCACGTTCCGGACCGTCTTGCAGAGGAACTGGACGGGACGCGCCATGTAGCAGGAGGTTGGGGGTCCCTACTGGACCGGATCATCTCCTACTGGTCCAGATCTGGACCAGATTCATCAGCTCATAAACACTCATCCAGCACCCATTCTCAGACCCTGCGGAGAACAAACCAGGATTCAATGGCAGCTGTGTTTACTCGCTTCGTTATTCAACGAAGAGTACTGGACCCAGAAGTGCCTGGACTGGTTTTTAACTTAATTCATATTAACATATTTTCTAGTTCAACATTCTTGGTTAAAGTGAAACTTACGAAGACAACGAAAAGACTGACATAACATTGGTGTCTGCATCGTTAGGGAGGCATATTTAATCATATTGGACTTCTGTTTATTTGGATTTCTTTATTACAGCTTTATTTAACCAGGTAAAAGGGTAATTTAGATTCAAATACATTTCTCAAGAAAGCCCTGGCAAAAAGGGCAGCATTAAACAAACAGATAAGTGTGGGTTTCATGCAAATAAATGCACCATGATCACACAAGTAAAAGACTTTCATAGATAAGGAGTTATGTTCTGTCCATCTGTCTAACGGTTAGTCTTCGTTGGGTTGAACTCACCGGGGGTTTAAACGTGTCATTCGGGTCCACTAACTCCTTGTTAGCTGCAGTCTCTCACAGACGGCATTAGTCCTCCAGGGCAGCGGGCTGCTGGTTGATAAATAATAACCACACACACGACAGCTGGATCTTCGTGTTGTACTGCCACTCACACACACGTCTGCCCTACCTTCGTGTTGTACTTCCACTGTGATGACACGCTCCTAGACCTCCGCCGCGTCACATGACCCCTCCCGGGTTTAAAACACGAAGAAGAGCGAAGACGCCTGGCGGACCTCCCGCCGCAGCATCACAACCTGATCACAACACTCAAAATAACCACACAGGAATAAAGATAAATGTACCAAAATTTTCATTAAATTATCAATTAAATAATATGATAACAATTTCTCGAAAATGAGGGCGGATATTGGTTTTATTCTTAACGTAAACCCGGATCTAAAGACAGCCACCAGAGGGCGCTTCTGCGTCGCAGTTTTCGGTAGAAGAAGAACCCGAGCGGAAGTAAGACGGTGTTTGTTGTGGTCGGACCTCGGCTCCACAGTATCACATAAAAGGTAACGTTTTCTCGCATTAACTGCTTTTATTTCACTGTTTCCGTTCATGTGTAGCCCCTGCTTAGATAGGTAGTCACCTGCCGATGCCGTCATTGACGTTGCGTTTCTCCCCCGGGGGGTGCAGCAGGGTCCGGATGGCCGACGAGGAGGACGACGCGGGCTACGATGAGGAGGCGGAGGACGGCGGCGGCGGGCTGGAGGCGGGGGGCCACGGGAAGAGGAAGAGGCTGTTCTCTAAGGAGCTCCGCTGTATGATGTACGGCTTCGGGGACGACCAGAACCCCTACACGGAGTCCGTGGACATCCTGGAGGACCTGGTGATCGAGTTCGTCACGGAGATGACCCACAAGGCCATGTCCATCGGCCGCCAGGGCCGCGTCCAGGTGGAGGATATCGTGTTCCTGATCCGGAAGGACCCCCGCAAGTTCGCCCGAGTGAAGGATCTGCTGACTATGAACGAGGAGCTGAAGCGGGCCCGCAAGGCCTTCGACGAGGCCAACTATGGCTCCTGAGTTCTGGACCTCGGGAATGCTGTGGCGTTCTGTGGCTGTTTTCGAACATGACTTTTGGTTTGTCTGATGCTTTTTGATTATTTTATGTATTAAATTGATGCCACGTTTTACACATTACTTTATGAAAGGCTATTCATGCTGGTTCCCTTTAGTTGAACAGTTTTGTAACAATCCGTCATTACAATAAAAAAACAAACACTAGTTTGCGTATGTTGTTGCGGTTCTATGGTTGTTCAAATTATCCGCTGATGCATTCCTTTACCAACTTGATAAGTTATGGTATTGGGAACCGTTTGAAATCCCAGTGGGACACAGAGGTCCGGTCATCTTAACCCACCCTATGAAGCCCCCTTTTTCAGCTGGTTTCTCCAAATACAAATGGTCATAGAATTAATGAAAAGCCAACCAGGGTTGATGTCACCGTCCACAACTAGAGACGTGTGTCACTGTTCGGGCGCTTTTTACCAAACTGTAGGTCTCTCACTGACTCAATCTTGTAAAGACTTAACGTAGCTCCATCGACCGAGAACCAGGTATCAAACCTTTGGACACTTGACGTGTTTGATTCAGGACCCAAGACGTCTGGGAGCCTGCCCCAAATCAACCGTGATCGGAAATGGCTGTGCACCTAATCCTGCTGCAAGGCCCTGTAACTTACAGGGCTTGCAACACTTGCAGGCTGTAAGTGTTTGTTGATTGAATAAAATATTTAGTATGGGAAGGGTTCTATCTTTGGATTTGAAACCATCTTAAACCTTCTCGTATCAGAATCCTTATATTACACAAAATTAAATATTAAGCTTGTTTGGGCATTAAAATGCGTTTTTGTAACATCAATAAAATGGGTATTTTATTGTTTTAACCTTCATTCTGTGATTGTATATGATGTTTCAGTTAAACTGCTCGTGGCGTTTTTTATGCTCATATGGGGTTTTGATGGACTATAGGCGGGGTAGGCTATATTCTGAATATAGTTTATTCCTAAATATATATTTTATTACACAACGTATTTCAAACATGTGGAGCAATGAGCTTAATTTTTGTTCAGAATCCCCCCAGCTATCATGTACGGCCACTGGGACACCAGGTTCAAGGCAGTTGGGGGCTCTCGTGCCCTGTACAGCCCGACCCCGAGAGCTGCCTTTAGTTAAACAACACACGGAACACACAGGAGAAGGTTGGCAGTCTCAGAGTTGCGTGGCCTGGGCTTCCGGACAACGGCCTTCCCCTGGAGCGCCACGGTCTCCAAAAAAAATGATTTTTACAATTAAAAATTGAGTGCTGTGCTTTTTGAATTGATAGACGTTTTGAATTGAGACACTTGACTATATTGTTCACTGATCATATGCCTACAATGGTATCTACACATTTTTGAAATACAAATTTAATGACTTAAGACCTCTAAAAGAAAAAAAAAATCGAGACAATACACTATATACTCTGTTCATTATGAGTTTTATTCAGTTTGAATAATGAATAGTAACGTTCTTAACAACTGCCATCTTACCAATAACAAAACTTATGGTGTAACAATTATGACAGAAAACAACAAAATAACTTAAATATAGTGCAAACACTATGCATATGGATTGAATGTTGTTTTTTAACCAAGGTCTGATTAATTGCTAGGCCTTTACAGAAAACATTCAGCTTCTATATAATATACCTTTAACTTCTATATAACCCAGACGTCTATACCTTTAAAGGAGCATTTCACCGGGGGAGGCATGAATATGTATTGAAATTGGGTCCTATATGTAGTCGAATAATAAAATACAATTCTAATTTGGGGCCGTCTTGACCGAGTAAAGGCAGAAAGTGACTTTTTGGCGCTTGTGGATTGAAGACAACAACTCCCACCATGCACCACGATGCACAGCTTCGCTGGCCACTCCCGCTGATCTAGATCTCCGCCTATCGGGCACCTCGCTGTTCCATCTACTAGGCTGATACCGCAAGACTGCTTGACAATCATTTCACACAACATTTCTAGTGAAGAGTGATAGTTGGTGAACTCAGTGAATTACCGTATTTCCGCACTATAAGGCGCACTTCGTAAAGACAGAGTCATTTCGAAACCGCATCGAGCTGTAGAAACGCTGTATTCAAGGCGCTGGTTCTCCACAGAAAAAAGTGGAGCGCATCAAGCCTGCGCGCTGTATACAAACATTCAGTCACGAGTATATTCAACCTTTTAAATTTAGCAGAAATACTTTTTAATGTACAGTTAGTATCGGTAATTACATTTATTAAGGGGCTTTATTTAAAGCTACAAAGAGAATACAAATAAAATAATAAATAAAAAATTCAACGCAACTCTGACGTCCCCCAGCTGGTGGGGGGCTAATGCCATCAAGCGTTTCAGACGTCCACACGAATCCTAACACGAAACCGCATAGGTCCGGATAGATTTGAAACCACCGAGGGTGGTTTCAGAAATGTGCGGTTTCGGGCATCGGATTCGCCGGCTCCGTCTGGACAGTCGCCCGAACGGACAAGACTTACGCTGTTTCACCAAAAAATCGGCTTCGTGTGGACGGGGCCTTAGAAGGCGAACACACGTTCACCAAGACGGGAAGACAGCACCGGGCTACTTACGCCACTTTCTACCAATGGATCGTGGATGCCTGGGCAGCTGATATATCAGTCTCAACTGTGGTCCAAGCTTTCACGAAGGCAGGAATAATCAATGAACTGCCAGGCAACAGCAGCGACACTGACTCGGATAATGACGAGAGGGAGCCGGGCATGTTGGATGCCGTACTCGCCCAACTGTTCAATTCGGACACTGAAGAAGAATACTATCGATGTGACCAATCGGACATTGTGGTTGGTAAAATAGAATATAAAACTGAACAAATATACACCCGCTCATTAATTCTGCCCCCGATTAAATTTAATGCCGCCCACCCAATAATTCCAGACTTTTTAAGACATTTAAGACCTTGATTATCGAAAATTTAATTTAATGACTTTTAAGACTTTTCAAGATCCGCGGCAACCCTGGCCTACATGTATGTAGTTGGACAAGTCACTTAGTGCAATTGTAATCAGGCAGTCACTTACTGCAAGTGTAATTAAATGTAAAGTAATTGGAATTAAAAACAAAAATAATTTCCGATATGAATGTTGATATTCTGTGGGCAAAACCTTTCAAAATCAAAGTAAAAAATAGAAAGAAAAGAAAACGTGCGTTAATGCGTCAATTTGTATTAATCGTGTTGAAACAAGATTGCGTTGATGCGTAATTAACGCGTTAACTTGCCAAGCCCTAGTTTATATATACGTGTGTATGTGTGTGCATGTGTGTGTTTGTGTGGCTACAACTGACACAGAGATACTGAGGTACCATAATGCCATAACCTAAACGCAGGCTGGAGTTCCTCCTGGGTGAAAGTGGAATGGAAGGTATGGATGTGTGTCAGTGTGTCTGAGGACCCTCCTCCTTCTGGGGACACTCTGTAGAAGGACAGAGTGCCAGCAGGCCGGTCCAGATACACTCCTACTCTGTTAAACCCAGCGGGGCGGAGACATATGACTGTTCTTCCACCGTTGTACCAGGCAGAGTAACGACCATTACAACAAACAAGACTCCAGGATATATTATTCCATCCAAGCCTTCTGTCATCACCCTTTCCTCTTCTGTATGTCACTCCTATTACAACATGTCCTTCCCACTCTACCTCCCAGTAACAGCGGCCAGTCAGAGCCTCTCTACACGTCACCTGGGGCCAGAAGTCAAATCTCTCTGGGTGATCAGGATAAGACTGCTCCTCTTCAACCAACATCCCCTTTCTGTTTTCCTCAGACAGAGAGAGTCGTCTGAAGGCTGTGTTTTGGTCAAGTGTGAGTTCACAGGCATCTGATGGAAGGAAAAGACATGACAAGTTGCTGAACCATTCTTCATCATCATCAACCTCATCTTCACTAGAACTGTTGTTTTGCATACTTCTTCTAATTCCTGTTCTTTTTTTCTAATACTTTTTACCACATCTACTCTACAAACATTGACATAGAAAGACAAAATAATATCTAGGTACTATAGTATAGTGGACTAGTGTGCTTTATAATTAAAGTTCAAGTTAATAGAAAATCCCATGCGTTTTTGAGTAGCTGTCCCAGTCAAAACATTGAAACCTAGAAAACTGTATAAACTGCATTTACTCCCGCAATATTAACCCTACATGTACATTTTATACCTTTTATACACTTTTATACATTTTATGTGTCCCTGAGCAAGACACTTAACCCTAACTGCTCCTGACGAGCTGGCTGTCGCCTTGCATGGTTGACTTTGTCGTCGGTGTATCAATGTGTTTATTAACCGATGTAAGTCGCTTTGGATAAAAGCATCTGCTAAATGCCCTGATTGTAATTGTAATTATATAAACACACGTACACATTTGAATGAACAGACGTCACCTCCTGCTGTTTGGATGAACTTTCTACCTGTATAGTTAGTGTTTGTTTTGATGAATCAAACTAAACAGACACTTACACTTCTTTAGAGCTGGTTTCAGCCTTCCTACTCCACCGTGGTCCTCACTGGGTGGAGAACAAAGTGAGAGCAGCTTGTTGAGACATTCACCTTCATCATCTGCTGTCTCATCACTTTCTACACAACATGAGTTACAGCTGCATTTTTAACCACTTCATCTCGCAACGGGCTGAATCATTGTAGAAGATATTGTCCCTGAGAGGTGAGCTGTCCTCTCCATACCTGAGAGTGTCCAGTCTCCAGCGTGGATCCTCCAGTCCAGCAGAGAGCAACGAAGTCCCTGAGTCTCCTGGGTGATTGTAGCTCAGGTCCAGCTTTCTAAGATGGGAGTGGTTGGAGCTCAAAGCTGAGGCCAGAGAAGCACAGCCTTCCTGTGTGACCAGGCAGCCAGACAAGCTACACACACACACACACACACACACACACACACACACACACACACACACACACACACACACACACACACACACACACACACACACACACACACACACACACACACACACACACACACAGATGGGAATTATTACTTTTCTGGATGTGTGTCAATCGGTTCATTGTCCTCTAATATGGAACTTGTGGTCTAACTGTTTGCACATAAATAACTTGTGGTTGGACTGTTTGACCATTGAGTAAAACTGACCGGAGAGTTCCCAGTGTACAGTGTGGACTCCCAAGTCCAGCAGAGAGCAGCTTCACTCCTGAATCCTGCAGATCATTGGTACTCAGGTCCAGCTCTCTCAGACAACAGGAGTTGGAGCTGAGAACTGAGGCCAGAGCTTCACAGCATCTCTCTGACAGTTTACAGTAATTGAGCCTTCACACAAAATAAACAGAACATTTTAGGAACTGTGATTAAAAGAACATTCATTTTAATCTTTAACTTTTAACATAATGAAGGGAGTTCTTTGAAATCTTTAATTGGAAATGTTTTATTAATATAACAAATAAATAGCCAATACATTAGGTCTTGATGTTAATTCAATATTGGGTCTAAAATGCATCATATAATAGTGGTTTTGTAGGGTTTAAAAATCATTTTCTAGATTAATATTACTTGTTAGTGTAGTATTATGTACATTATGTTTTGCATTGTTATGCATAATATAAGTACATCTACAGAGATGTTCTGTTTATTTATATTTCATTATTAGCACATTGTGTTTTGAGAAGAACAATCACCATTAACCATCAAACAACTAATAGGTAAATAACTTGTGGTTGGACTGTTTGACCATTGACAAAACAGTAAATCTGACCTGAGAGTTTCGAGTGTACAGTGTGGACTCCCAAGCCCAGCAGAAAGCAGCTTCACTCCTGAATCCTGCAGGTCATTGGTACTTAGATCCAGCTCTCTCAGACTACAGGAGTTGGAGCTGAGAAGTGAGGCCAGATCCTCACAGCATCTCTCTGACAAACGAGAGCCTTTCAGCCTTCAAACAAAATCAACAGAACATGTTGGAAATTGTGTTAAAAATAAAAATAATGAAACAAAAATAATAATAATAATAATAATAATGAAAGAATTGTGTTTAAATATATAATTGAAAATGTTTTATTAATTTAACTAATAAATACTAGTCTATTACATTTGTAAACATTGTAAAATGTATAATATTGAATAGTTGTTTTGTAGTGTTTAAAAATCGTTTTGTATATTACTTGTTAGTGTAGTACTATGTATATCATGTTTTGTATTGTTATGCATAATATGAATACATATAAAGAGATGTTCTGTTTGTTATTAGAAGTTATATTCTTATTTTATGTACATTGTGCTTTGAGAAGAACAATCACCATCAACCATCAATCAACTAATAAGTAAATATTTCAAGATAATATAGCTGGGTGATCTCTAAAGCAAACAAAGTACTCTCTCTCCTTTTTCCGGCTCGCTCGTGACCTCTCTCTCTTCACAAAATGACCTGGAGGTCTCTAAATAAACGCATCCTATTGGTTATACCCAAATAGTGTCCATACAACCAAATGTACTGAACAAGGTTGACATTTTTTTAAATAGTGAGTCAACTTTTATTAATAATGAAAGAATTTTCATGAATGTTTCCTATATTTCAACAAATTGTTGAAATATTTATACTTATAGCTCTACATTTGAATAAAGCTTTATTTAACTATTATAAACAATTATTATTTCTAGGCTCTCCTTGTTTATTATTTTATTATAAATAAAGCTTTTATGAGTTTTCTCTTCACCCTGGTTACACAATATAACAATATTTGTATGTAGCCTATTCATATTCTGAAGAAATATTAACCCGTTTGAAAAATGATTCCTGAAAATAGTACGCTTTTAAAATACATAGTTACGAAAATTGCAATTTCAAATCGTTAAAAAAAAAAGTTCAGAGACCCTCTAAAATGGTCCTATTGAGGCTTTCATGGGGCCTAAATGTCCAACTCAGGGTCTCAGACCCCCCCAAGACCACCTGTATTTCACCCTGCTTTTTTTCTGGTTTTTGAACTTGTGGTTGGACTGTTTGACCAGTAAAACTGACCTGAGAGTTTCCAGTGTACAGTGTGGACTCCCCAGTCCAGCAGAGAGCAGCTTCACACCTGAATCCTGCAGATCATTGGTACTTAGGTCCAGCTCTCTCAGACTACAGGAGTTGGAGCTGAGAAGTGAGGCCAGATCATCGCAGCATCTCTCTGACAAACGACAGCCTTTCAGCCTTCACACAAAATCAACAGAACATGTTGGAAATTATGTTGAAAATAATAATATTAAAACAAAAATAATAATATAATAATGAAAGAATTGTGATTAAATGTATAATTAGAAATTGTTCATTAATATAACTAATAAATACTAGTACATCACATTAGATCCTGATATATATATTCAATATTGGGTGTAAAATGTATAATATTGAATAGTTTTTTTGTAGTGTTTAAAATCGTTTTGTATTTTAATATTACTTGTTAGTGTAGCATTATGTATATCATGTTTTGTATTGTTATGCATAATATTATTTCATATAAAGAGATGTTCTGTTTGTTATTAGAAGTTATATTCTTATTTTATGTACATTGTGCTTTGAGAAGAACAATCACCATCAACCATCAAACAACTAATAATAATATATTTCAAGATAATATAGCTGGGTGATCTCTAAAGCGAACAAAGTACTCTCTCTCCTTTTCCGGCTCGCTCGTGACCTCTCTCCCTTCACCAAATGACCTGGAGGTCTCTAAATAAAGGCATCCTATTGGTTAAACCCAAATAGTGTCCATACAACCAAATGTACTGAACAAGGTTGACATTTTTTTAGATAGTGAGTTAACTTTTATTAATAATGAAAGAATATTCATGAATGTTTCCTACATTTCAACAATTGGTTATTTATACTTATAGCTCTACATTTGAATAAAGCTTTATTTAACTATTATAAACAATTACTATTTCTTGGCTCTCCTTGTTTATTATTTTATTATAAAAATAGCTTTTATGAGTTTTCTCTTCACCCTGGTTACACTATATAACAATATTTGTATGTAGCCTATTCATATTTGTGAAGAAATATTAACCCGTTTATTTTTCAAGAGACCTTCTAAAATTGTCCTGTTGACTTTGGCTTTCAGGGTGCCTTAAGTGTCAAACTAGGGGTCTCAGACCCCCCCAAAACCCCCTGTATTTCAACCTGCTTTTTTTCTGATATAGAACTTGTGGTTGGACTGTTTGACCAGTTAAACCGACCTGAGAGTTTCCAGTGTACAGTGTGGACTCCCCAGTCCAGCAGAGAGCATCTTCACTCCTGAATCCTGCAGATCATTTGTACTCAGGTCAAGCTCTCTCAGACTAGAGGCGCTGGAGCTGAGAACGGAGGCCAGAACTTCACAGCATCTCTCTGACAGATGACAGCCATTCAGCCTTCACACAAAATAAACAGAACATGTTGGAAATTATGTTGAAAATAATAATATTAAAACAAAAATAATAATATAATAATGAAAGAATTGTGATTAAATGTATAATTAGAAATTGTTCATTAATATAACTAATAAATACTAGTACATCACATTAGATCCTGATATATATATTCAATATTGGGTGTAAAATGTATAATATTGAATAGTTTTTTTGTAGTGTTTAAAAATCGTTTTGTATTTTAATATTACTTGTTAGTGTAGCATTATGTATATCATGTTTTGTATTGTTATGCATAATATTAGTACATATAAAGAGATGTTCTGTTTGTTATTAGAAGTTATATTCTTATTTTATGTACATTGTGCTTTGAGAAGAACAATCACCATCAACCATCAAACAACTAATAATAATATATTTCAAGATAATATAGCTGGGTGATCTCTAAAGCGAACAAAGTACTCTCTCTCCTTTTCCGGCTCGCTCGTGACCTCTCTCCCTTCACCAAATGACCTGGAGGTCTCTAAATAAAGGCATCCTATTGGTTAAACCCAAATAGTGTCCATACAACCAAATGTACTGAACAAGGTTGACATTTTTTTAGATAGTGAGTTAACTTTTATTAATAATGAAAGAATATTCATGAATGTTTCCTACATTTCAACAATTGGTTATTTATACTTATAGCTCTACATTTGAATAAAGCTTTATTTAACTATTGTAAACAATTACTATTTCTTGGCTCTCCTTGTTTATTATTTTATTATAAAAATAGCTTTTATGAGTTTTCTCTTCACCCTGGTTACACTATATAACAATATTTGTATGTAGCCTATTCATATTTGTGAAGAAATATTAACCCGTTTATTTTTCAAGAGACCTTCTAAAATTGTCCTGTTGACTTTGGCTTTCAGGGTGCCTTAAGTGTCAAACTAGGGGTCTCAGACCCCCCCAAAACCCCCTGTATTTCAACCTGCTTTTTTTCTGATATAGAACTTGTGGTTGGACTGTTTGACCAGTTAAACCGACCTGAGAGTTTCCAGTGTACAGTGTGGACTCCCCAGTCCAGCAGAGAGCATCTTCACTCCTGAATCCTGCAGATCATTTGTACTCAGGTCAAGCTCTCTCAGACTAGAGGCGCTGGAGCTGAGAACGGAGGCCAGAACTTCACAGCATCTCTCTGACAGATGACAGCCATTCAGCCTTCACACAAAATAAACAGAACATGTTAGAAACAAAAGTGATAATAATAATAAGAGGAATTTTGTGGAAATGTTTAAATATAAATGTTTTAATAATTTAACCAATATATACTTTTCAATACATTAGATCCTGATGTTTATTCAACGTTCAGTGTAAAATGTTTAAAATTGAATAGTTGTTTTGTAATGTTTGAACATCGTTTTGTTTATTAATATTAGCGCTCAACCTCTAGTTGTAATTAAACCCATAGCTTAATGTCACATAACATACTAACAATTTGTCCATAATGTTACAGCATAATGTTACAGCTTATGTAATGAAGCAAGCATAATAATTTTCTCCGCATTTTCGCCGCATTTGTTTATCAGTAGATTCGACCCTGAGGGTGATTCACATTTGATGCTCTATATGCGGACATCGATGTGGTTTACAAATCAGTAGAATCAACAGGGGTTTAGGGTGGTGGGATTGCAAGAGGCGAGATATGACATAGGGTCTAAGTTTGCAAGAGGCCGGAGAGGTGCAGCCGCTGTCACTCTAGTTGGTTTTGGTTTGACCACAGACGGCATTGAGGCAGAACAGGCAGAACTCATCGCAATCATCTTAAATGTTGCTGCAACGATGCATCATATATTCTGTTGTATTCACAACATCCCAAGCATCGATTGATGAACGATTGGAGCATGAGCTAGAGAAAAATAGAAGAAACGACGAAGAAAAGGGCGTTACCGGAGAAAGAAAGCATATTTTTTGCTTAATTTCACGCATAAAAAATTTACAGATGTGGTTGATTTCTGTGTTTCATAATAATAATAATAATTAAAAAATAATCGATATACCCGTGCAGCTTTGAACTCATGCATTGTAATTTATTGTATGATATGTGCTTTTAGGGTTATGATAAGACCTATCTTGTAGCGTTCACCACGAATGACTCATGAGAGCCAACATTTGTATATTTTTTAACCATTCAGCAAATAAAAGGCTGAACAAAAGGTGTTGCAACATGATAGACTCTTCGCTCTTTAAGCAAGCGAAAAAAAGTCCCGTTGCCTTTATATGGAGAGGGTTTTAAAAATGAATACTTAAAAAAGTCTGGTTTATAAACATTTTGTGCGACACACAAAAGTAATATGAACTTTAGTGAAGGTTTAAAATACGATTTAAAAGATTTTTCCAGAGACCATTCAAAATGTTGCTGTTGAGGCTTTGAGTGTCCAATGTTCTAAGACCCTCCCTATCACTGGCCCGTGATATGATTTAACACTGGTCAATACACTATGCCTGAATGTTCATTTAATATTTAGTCTCAAATGTTGAAAATTAAAAAAGAATTTGTATAGTGTTTTTAAAGGATTTTGTATATTAATAATACTTTTCCGTGTACTGTACACCTTAAAAATAACCAACTACTGAGATGTTTTTTTAATAATATTTCAACTGTTATATTTAAGTTTTTTGCATATTGTGTTGTGTTTATTGTAAATACATGTAATTAGTGAACCTACAGAGATGTTCTGTATATTATTATTACTTTTATATTCTGGTATGTATAGTGTGCTGCGGGTATTGTAGTACATGTTATTAATTAACCTACAGAGATGTTTTGGAGGCTTTGACCACTGGCACCAGCCTCAGAAAAACTTCCTCTGAAGCAGAGTATTTCTTCAGGTCAAACACATCCAGCTCCTCTTCTGATGACAGTAAGATGAAGGCTAGAGCAGACCACTGACCAGGGGAGAGAGATTCTGTTGAAATGCTTCCTGACGTCAGGTACTGATGGATCTCCTCCTCTAGAGAACAATCGTTCATCTCATTCAGACAGTGGAGCAGATTGATGCTTCTCTCTGGAGAGAAATTTTCATTTATCTTCTTCTTGATGTAACAGACTGTTTTCTTATTGGTCTGTGAGGTACGTCCTGTCTTTTCCAGCAGACCTCGTAGGGGAATCTGATTGGTCTCCAGAGAGAGGCCCAGGAAGAAGCGGAGGAACAAGTCCAGGTGTCCATTCTCACTCTTTAAGGCCTTGTCCACAGCACTCTCGTAAAGGACCTGTTTATCATTACTATTGATTAATTTTTTTTCTGAGAGCAGATTGTTCCCAGTGTCGAGGAATTCCAGAAGAACATAAAGGGCAGCCAGAAACTCTTGGATCGTCAGATGGACAAAACAGAACACCCTGTCCTGGTACAGCCCACACTCCTCTTTAAAGATCTGGGTGAACACTCCTGAGTACACTGAGGCTGCTCTGATATCGATGCCACACTTTGCCAGGTCTACCTCATAGAAGATCAGGTAGCCTTTCTC
>NC_079412.1:20528995-20735520 GCF_026213295.1 Gadus chalcogrammus
CAACTACCTTTCCTTGACACAAATTCATAGACCCTCTCATTCTCTATGAGGGAGAAGATTTGGAGAAGAATTATTTACTAACTATTCATCGTTTCCACTAGGGCTGCACAATATATAGAATTTTTATCGCGATGTCGTCCCACGATGACATGTAGTCTCGCGTTTTTTTTTAAAATAATGCATCCGCAAAAAATAGAAAACCAGGAGAACACGTTAGTGTATTGCATGGGCGATGAAGCTGAAGATGTGCTTAAAGGGCTAACGCTAACTGCGGACAAGAGGAAAGGGTACACGGATGTCAAGGCGGGCTTGGATGCATTTTTTGTGCCTAAAAAGAATGTAATTTACGAAAGAGCCAAGTTCAATCAGCGTGTGCAACTGCCAGGAGAGACGGTGGATTCCTTCATCACTGCTCTATACGGATTAGCTGAACACTGTAAATATGGACAGTTAAGGAACGAGCTGATCCGCGACAGGTTAGTGGTCGGGCTGAGCAACGTCTCATTGTCAGAAAAGCTACAGCTAGACAGAGACCTTACCCTTGAAACTGTTATAACTAAGACAAGGCAGTCTGAAGAAGTTAGAAGACAGCAGTCTGACTTAAGAGGAGAAAATAGCGTTGCAAGCAGGTGCTCTAATGTTGATGCTGTGCATGCTAAAAGCTACAGAAAATTTCCCTCAAAGCCTCAGGCACAATCACCAGGCCAAGGTAAACCTAATGCATGGCCACAGTCAGGCTCAAAGGCCTGTTATAGATGTGGAAAAATGCCCTCGCATGGAATAATGGAATGCCCTGCTAAAGATGCTGTGTGTCACAACTGTGGCAAAAATGGACATTATGGCAAGGTGTGCAGAAACAGTGCGAAATCTCTGAATGCTGTCACTACAGAGGAAGAAGAGTGCTTTTTCCTGGGGGCCGTGGATTCTGGAAAAGACCCGTGGACGGTGCAGCTACAAGTGAGACAAAAAACAGTGTGCTTTAAAATAGACACTGGTGCTGATGTCACCGCCCTGCCAGCCGAGGTGTACCATGAGAATACAGGGGGGCATGATGTGAAGCACCTGGCAGTGTCGACACGCCCATTGTTTGGGCCAGGTGGCAATGTACTCTCTGTCCTAGGTGTAGCCAGAGAAACACTGCGCGTTGGCAAAAAGACAGCCATAGAGGACATTTATGTCGTAAAAGACCTGCACACGGCACTATTGGGAAAGCCTGCCATAGAAAAGCTTGAGCTTGTGTGCAGGGTTGACGGCATCACCATGGAATCGTTGAAACAACAGTATCCGAAGCTGTGTAGCGGCTTGGGTCTTGTTCAGAGGCCCTGCTCAATTAAATTACAGCCAGAGGCTGTGCCCTTCTCTCTCCACACACCACGCAGAGTACCTCTACCCCTTATGGGAAAAGTGAAGGAGGAGATAGACCGTATGGAGAAGATGGGCGTAATCACCAAGATTGAGGAGCCGACTGATTGGTGTGCCGGGATGGTGGTGGTGCCGAAAAAAGCAGGTGCTGTCCGCATTTGTGTGGATTTCACAAAAATGAACGAATCAGTATGCGGAGAAAAGTTTATCCTGCCTTCTGTCTAACACACTCTGGGCATGCTAGCTGGCGCAACAGTATTCAGCAAACTAGATGCCAACATGGGCTTTTGGCAAGTACCAGTGACAAAAGAGTCGGCCAAATACACCACCTTCATCACGCCTTTTGGGCGCTACTATTTTAACCGTCTACCCTTCGGCATAGCATCAGCTCCCGAGCACTTCCAAAAGATGATGGTGACAGAAGTGACCGGTGGCCTGGAGGGGGTACTGTGTCACCTGGATGACATCCTGGTCTGGGGACAGACACAGGAGGAGCATGATGTGCGGCTACATGCGGTGCTAGAGAAGGCACAAAAGGCCGGCTCGTCATCCCATCGGCCTTACAAGTTGATGTGCTGGAGAGACTACATGAGGGACACCTGGGGGTGACAAAGTGCAGGGGCCGGGCCAAACAGACGGTATGGTGGCCAGGACTCAGCAGCCAGCTGAATGACATGGTGCTGAAATGTAGGACCTGCATTCAGGAGAGAAGGAACGTCACAGAGCCGCTGATGCCAACGGAGATGCCAGACAGGCCTTGGCAAACCTTGGGAGCTGACCTTTTCACCCTGAAAGACAAGGCCTATCTACTGGTAGTAGATTATTTCTCGAGGTACGTGGAAGTTGCACTGCTGTCACCCACAAGGTCCACAGATGTGGTGGTGCACCTGAAATCCATGTTTCCTCGTCATGGAATTTGTGAATTTCTTAAAAGTGACAATGGGCCCCAGTTCTCCGGTAGCCACTTCAAAGCCTTTGCAGCAGAGTATGGCTTTGTGCACATCACGAGCAGCCCCAGGTTTCCTCAGAGCAATGGGGAGGCGGAGCGCGCTGTACAAACCGTGAAAAACCTGCTAACAAAGGCATCAGACCCATATCTTGCATTGCTGGCCTACAGAGCAACCCCTCTACAGAACGGTTATAGCCCAGCCGAACTGTCGATGGGGCGCCGCCTCCGCACTACAGTTCCTGCCCTTCCAACCCTGCTGAATCCAGTGTTGCCTGACTACAATGCGCTGGAGGCCAAAGAAAAGGAGAAGAGGAGGAATGACGCAAGATCCTTCGACAAGAGACACGGAGCGAGAAACCTGGAGCCTCTCGTACCTGGGGAGGATGTGTGGATCACCGATGCACGAGTCCAAGGCAAAGTGCTATCTACACACAACACCCCTCGCTCTTATATCGTCCAGGTGCCTCAGGGCACACTGAGGAGGAACTTGGTGCCACTGCAGACCAACGGTGGGGTAGTAGACGCTGATGAGGGAGGAGAATCACCTGCACCAGATTCAGCTCCACCAGTGAAAACATCACCAAGCAGAGAGGGCCCCACCACCACAGAGACTGTGTGGACCAGGTGTGGGAGAGAGGTTAGACATCACCCAGCAGAGAGGGCCCCACCACCACAGAGACACATGTGTGGACCAGGTGTGGGAGAGAGGTTAAAAAGCCGCAGAGACTTGATTTGTGATTGATTGATTGTTTTTCCACAGTAAAAAAAAAAAAAGGAAGAAAAAGAGAGTGACATGTGATTGTTAAAATTGTTCTGCTTCAATGTTTACATTTACCTGAAACCTGAGAGTTTACGTTTTGAGAACACAGCCTGCTAAAGTAATAGTTCACAGTATGGTAATGTGTAAGTTATTTTATTTATATTTTGCATGCTTCAAACAGGGACAGATCAGGGACAGGTCTTCCAGCAAAAGGGCAGAATAAACCCCTTAAGACCTGCAGAGACAAAGGTAGTCCACCCTTTGTTCTTAAAGAAAGGGAGATGTGGTATTATTGAATAATACTGTAAGGAATGCCTTTATTTTGTAGCAACCTGATGACGTCTGTACCGGGGGCGGGGTTAGCTGGAGTCCCGTGCATGCGCACACTAGTGTACGGTCAGGTGACGGCTGGAGAAGTATGGAGGTAGATTTGTGTCTTTATTATGCAATCAAAAATAATAGGTTTGAGAGCAAAACTTTCCACACTGCAATCAAAAAATAGGTTTGAGAGCAAAACTTTCCACACTGCAATCAAAAAATAGATTTGAGAGCAAAACTATCCACACTGCAATCAAAAAATGTTTTATTGCAAGATAAATTAATGTGATGAAAAAAAATATTAATGGGAATCCAAAAGTTTTGTTTGCAAACCCAAAAGTTTTGTTTGCAAATCCAAAAGCTTTGTTTGCGAATCCAAAAGTTTTGTTTGCGAATCAAAAGCTTTGTTTGCGAATCCTAAAGTTTTGCTTGCGAATCCAAAAGCTTTGCTTGCTGTTGAGCTGAATCTCGTGGGCGGGACCTACGCCAAAAGATGTAAGACACGTCTCTATTGGCTAGTCTCGATCGGAGTGACAGCTTGGCAACATCCGAAAAGCCGCTGCCCCCCGACCGCCTCCAGAAGCAGATTGTCGGCCTGACGGACAGGGTGTTCGTTTGTGCCTCTCAATCCGCGGCGGCGGTCAACAACATCGCCCTGCTCTCCTCTGCCATGGTCTCCTTGTCGGCTGACAGGGAGGCCTACGGAATTTTCAGGGAGCGCAAGCGCGCGCACGGGACAAGCCCAGGCGAAGCCTAGACGGCGTAGCCTACATGAAATATAACTCCCTCTCTCGTTACTAACTGTGAATGTTGCCAAGCTGTCACTCCGATCGAGACTGGCCAATAGAGACGTGTATTACATCTTTCGGCGTAGGTCCCGCCCACGAGATTCAGCTCAACAGCAAGCAAAGCTTTTGGATTCGCAAGCAAAACTTTAGGATTCGCAAACAAAGCTTTTTGATTCGCAAACAAAACTTTTGGATTCGCAAACAAAACTTTTGGATTTGCAAACAAAACTTTTGGGTTTGCAAACAAAACTTTTGGATTCCCATTCATATTTTTTTTATCATATTAATTTATCTTGCAATAAAACATTTTTTGTTTGCAGTGTCGATAGTTTTGCTCTCAAATCTATTTTTTGATTGCAGTGTGGAAAGTTTTGCTCTCAAACCTATTTTTTGATTGCAGTGTGGAAAGTTTTGCTCTCAAACCTATTGTTTTTGATTGCATAATAAAGACACAAATCTACCTCCATAGAGAAGAAGCTTAATAAAGACACACCCGACAACTGACACTTGATCACTCGCTCGTTCACTCAATCGTTGACTCATTCGCTGACGTCACTCACACACACACACACACACACAGACATTCTTGCGCAGACACATCGCTACTCTCGTAACACTCAGAACTCTATGCACTTTAATAATGCACTTGCATTCTGTGTCTTATGTATTTTTTTATTCAAGCACTGATATAAGGAAAAACACTTTTTAATGATTGCGCACTACTGATTAGATGTTAAACTGCATTTCGTTGCACTCGTTGCAATGACAATAAAGTTGAATCTAATCTTGAATGTAATCTAAAGATTCATAGTTATACATATTTATGATATATCACAGAGTGGAATACAGTACCTTAGTGTTCTTACTGCTGTGATAAAGTGCACCGCGACCACACCAAACACTCGACTCAGTGAAAAGGAAATGATGTTGTGAAATGTCAATGTGAAACTACCCGGTTGAACCAGACCCCTCCCAGTTCAGACTCCTCCCAGCCTTTCGTCTAAAGGCTGCTGTTCAATGACCCAGCCTGTATGTCCATGATGCAGCTCATAATTTACAGCCAGGGCCGTAGCTACCATTGAGGACACCGAGGTCATGTCCACGCCGGTATTTGTTTCCTTAAATTTTGTTTATGTGATAACGGCGCAGTATAATTAAAACGTGTCAATACGCTGGTCCACCAAAAGGTGGCATATATACTGCTATTGACTATATGCAGGGGTGGACTGGGACAAAAATTCAGCCCTGGCATTTTCTGTCCAGACCAGCCCACTACATTATCAGCACTAGGGGTGGGACAAGAGACGAACGGGAAGAACCCTGTATGTACTTTATTAAAACAATTTAATCAAGTACATACATCCGAATAATAGTACAGCACTGCAAATAGCAGTGCAAATTGCCTTTTTTTGTTTTTGTTTTTCAAGTTTGTGTCTCTTGTGCTGCTGACAAGAAAGGTGTGAAACCTGAACAGGAAGTTAACAGACATCCTGTGGTCGCTGCATCTCCAACCCCCATATCTACATAGCTACAAAACGCTTGTTAAATGTCACACTTGATCCAACGCTAATTTCTCTCTTGCAGTTTTTAGTCTGTGAATGGGAAAATCTTTTTGTGTAAGCCCAGCATTGGTTAAAAGCAGACCCGGACAATAATAACAAAATATCCTGACAAATAATCTAAATAGAAACATATTACAGACAGTAGCAGTATTAGAGCTGAAACGCATTTGTTTCAAATGTGACTCAGTCATTGTGAAACCATAAATAGAGAATTTAATTTTTTTTATCTGTAGCTGCGAGAAAAAGTCTAAGATATGAATTAATTACTCGTGGGAGTCGCGGACTCCCACGACTCCGGCCCATGCCATGAGGTCCCGCCCACCCTGGTTTCTGTTGTGATTGACAGCACTGCCAGGGCTCTCTGAGCCTGTCAGCCCATGATTGATTGACAATGACAAACATAGACCAATAATCTGTGTCGATGCTGGCCACACACTGCTAGCCCTCTGTTGCCCATTGGCCGGCCCAATTGGAGGGAATTTAGAGAGAGAGAAAAAAACAAAACATAGCGGACCGGACCGGCCCACATTGGGTCAACGGCCCACCGGGACGATGCCCGGCATGCCAGATGGCCAGTCCACCCCTGACTATATGACTTCAGTCTCCAGATGTGGATATCATTTATGCTATGATTACCATGAAGCAGCAACATAGAGGCAATTTTATCCTAATATTAAATGCGTCCTTTGCATTTACCTCACATTGCCAGTGACCACATGCTCGTGTGAGAGGTCTTTTTCGACTCTACGCCGCCTCAAAACCTGGTTAAGATCCAGTGTGGGGCATGAGAAGCTTTCTGGCCTTGCTCTTATAAATGTGCATAGAAAGAATTCCCCTGGATCCCATGAGCGTCCTCCAGAGATGGGCTGCAGCTGGCCAAAGAAGAATTGTCACTTGTTTTGATAAGATGTAAGACTTATTGTAAGCTATGGCATTACTGTACTTATTGTTACCTATATGCATTCTTTATTTATCAACAGTTTTGAGTCAACTGAATTGATATGGGTTAAATGTGTAATCAATTAATTCTTTATATCATTGCAGAACAGAAGAAGCCTGAGCAGGATCTTCACCTTCATCATCTCTTTGTTCCACTCACCATAGCCTACCAACACTTAATATGATAGATACAGATCCTCTTAGTTATAGTTTTTTGTGAGGCAGCAGCACCTCACCCACACACACACACACACACACACACACACACACACACACACACACACACACACACACACACACACACACACACACACACACACACACACACACACACTGTGTGGCTGCCGAATGTTGACCTCGGTATTTAAAAAATCCTGGCTACAGTAATAAACATAACGAATAAATAAACATGAAGTAGATCATGCGTCCTCTTCTCTGTTTCTATTGAACACCTCCATGTAGAATCCTCTTCCGTCCTTTAAAGACAGATTTGCATCTTGTTTACATGAACACTTTATTTGCTTCATTGTGAACGTTGTGGCATCCCGCCCCGTAAACCTCGGCCCGGATCAGCCCGAGGGTTGGTCCTGGATGGCCGTTACCACCGTCACCCACCAGCCCGGCGACGGAGAGCAACGACCGAACCCCAATCAGCTTGATTGGGGGACACCTGGCCGAAAGCTGAGGAGCCACTATAAGAGGACTGACATTTGGGCAGACCAGGAGCGGGAGCGAGGAAGGAGGAAGCGCTCGTGTCCGCGAGAGGCCAGAGGCCCACGGAGGCCCACGGAGGCCCACGGAGGCCCACGGAGGCCGCGTTTACTTTGCCTGTCACAGATGTATGCAATAAATGCCTTTAATGGCTTAACCCACACTGCCAAGCGTCATTTGTACGTGGAACCCGTCTCATTCAAGGAGCGGGTTGCCACATATGGTGGAGAATGCAGGCAGCATGAAGATCCCACTACGACCCCCCGGTAAAGTACCCCACCCATTCAGAATGCAGTACCCGGATTGGACAGACGGCGCTACCGCGAGGGACGCCGCTGCCGACGCAAGGAACGCCGCCGCCGCCGTAAGAGACGCCGCTGTAAGGGACGCCGCCGCCGCAAGGGACGCCGCCGCCGCAAGGGACGCCGCCGCCGCCGCAAGGGACACCGCTGCCACCGGCGCGCGCAGCGCGAGACGAGGCTGCAGCGCGAGACCGGGACGTGACAGTGCCGTCGGCCTACGTGGACGTGGGGACGGGCCGGCCCTGCATGCTGGCGACATGTTGGGCAAAGGAAGCGTCCGGGTGCCCAACCGTACCTGCGAGGGTGATGTCCAAACAGACGCAGGCCATAGTGGACACTGGCAGCATGGTCACCCTCCTCCGGCCCGACCTGGCGGGGGGAAGGGAAGGGTCACCCATGGAGGTGACATGCGTACACGGAGACACACAAAAATACGAGACCTGCCACGTGGTCGTACGGACACCACAGGGGGTGTTCACGGCTAGGGCAGGGGTCGTGCCACACCTCCCGGTGCCGTTCCTAATCGGGAGGGATTGCCCGATATTTCGCCGGTTTTGGGACCTGGCACGAGAGTCCCGGGGCAGGAGAGATGCCACCGCTGAAGCAGCCGCCGCCGAAGCAGCGGGAGAGGAAGCAGCGGGAGAGGAAGCAGCGGGAGAGGAAGCAGCGGGAGAGGAAGCAGCGGGAGACGACGCAGCCGGAGACGACGCAGCCGGAGACGACGCAGCCGGAGACGACGCAGCCGGAGACGACGCAGCCGATGCCTTGCCAGGGCAACAAGATACCGGCCTGGGCGGGTCCCCTGTCTACCCGGGGCTTGGACAAAGGGTGGAGGAGTGTGGCATCCCGCCCCGTAAACCTCGGCCCGGACCAGCCCGGGGGTTGGTCCTGGATGGCCGTTACCACCGTCAACCACCAGCCGGCGACAGAGAGCACCGACCGAACCCCAATCAGCTTGATTGGGGGACACCTGGCCGAAAGCTGAGGAGCCACTATAAGAGGACTGACATTTGGGAAGACCAGGAACGGGAGCGAGGAAGGAGGAAGCGCTCGTGTCCGCGAGAGGCCAGAGGCCCACGGAGGCTCACGGAGGCCCTAGAGACCGCGTTTACTTTGCCTGTCACAGATGTATGCAATAAATGCCTTTAATGGCTTAACCCACACTGCCAAGCGTGGTTTGTCCGTGGAACCCGGCGACAACAAGGACCGGGTTGCCACAACGTATAGATCAGTAGAATCTATACAATGTCACCTGTGCAACAGAGGACGAGATGGAAGGATGAGTCCCAACATGGTTCACCAGACGATTACACACACGTTCTGGTTTCATGAACACAACAGCATTAACACGTCAGGGAGACGTAACACTGCCAGACGGGGGTGGATACCAGCGTGCTGTCCGGTTCCCTCTGAAATGAACCGACCCGAGCTGCGGCAGGTGAGCTAATTAGTTCAACTCAACGCAGGTGTGGTGCCCTCTGGTCGCCTTGGTAACAGCGGGAGAGTCAATTTGAGTTCTGTGTTCTATCTTAAATTACATCCCTGAATGAACTTCAACGATAAGTATGATTTCACGGATTTGGATTCAGCCCTCATGGTGGAGCAGTGAAGTTTGGCGGTTAACTTTTAAGACCTTTTTGTGCTTTCCTTTGTGAATGAATCGAGACAGTTTTGTCTCTAGTCCCGCTCCACGGGTGTGTGTTTACCTAGCCTTTTATGTATTTTTAACCAGCAGCATCAAACAAAAACTAAATGTAGGTGCGACACTAACAAAACCTATTCAACACTTATGCAATTAAAGTGGAGCTTTTGGATTTCATAGGTACAGAATTAAGCACAAGGACATTTTCTGATACTTTTAATTCCGAGGTCCTTTATGAAGCAGAAGGTGTCTTATGTTCTACCTCAACTCCTTAACTCAACGGCTACCTAAAGCACCACGATTAGGACTGCATTAGGAGGTAGGGGGAGGAAAAAAGCTAATGGAGCAAATTTACTTAAGGGTCCCATGGCATGAACATTTCACTTCATGAGGTTTTTTTACATTAATATCTGTTTCCCTAGCCTACCAACCCGGTATCACGCGATTGCGTGCTCCTGCGCACGAATGTTAATCTATTGAAGCGTGTTCCAGAGCACGATAGTCCGACTTTTTGCGTGTTACACAGAACGAAATGTAAACCAATGCATTCTGAATGGGAGTGTTCTAAGACAATTAACTAAACGGTACGAGAGAGAGAGAAAGAGAGAGAGGGAGGGACAGAGAGAAGAGAGAGAGAGCGAGAGAGAGGCTTCAAAAAGGGTGTGCGCAGATAGTACAGTGCACCCTAGTTAGCCTATGTTTATGCCAAAACCACAAATGCTATATATATATATATATATATTGGCTAATTATATATATTGCCTATATATATGTATAGGCTATATATAATTAGGCTATAATTATATTATTTAGCGTGTAATGAGACAATCTATAGCCAAATTGTCGAAGATGCCCGAGAATCTCCGGGGATATCAGCATGGGAAATCGGCGAATCAGACCCATGAACCTATAAAGAAAGACGTCATCTCAAGCTGGAGAGAACGTTTGCGGTGCTGGTTTGTGTCACGTAAGTACAGGGCTCTCATGCATTCGGCGTGAGACACACGCAATTCAACCCATGCACACGCTCGAACCTGTGCCGTGTTCCAATACCCGTACTGTCCGTACTTACTAGCCAAAATTTGAGTACGCAGTACGTTCCAATTCAGATCCGGCGAAAAGAAGTATACTTCAAGGAGCCGGATGCCGTACTCAAAACGGGCTAATCCTGAAATGTGGATCGAAGGACACTCCCCATACTCAACGGCAGCCATCTTAGCTACGTAGCGGAAGAGGCTGAGCCAAAGTCGGCGCATTTTCCACATAGCCTGCATTAATAGAGTCATTTTGTAGTTTTTATAGTTTTTATAGCTGCTAGGCGTAAAAAGTTCACCGTTCAAAGTGGGATGTTTATTGCGGGGGAGTAGCCACGGCGGCAGTCGTGATCGTAATTTCCGGTTAGTGCACCACGGAGTACTCGATTTGGAACAGCACTCACATCTGAAAAAATAACGTAGTAGATAGTGCGGATAGTATACTTCCTTTAAGTATACTCATGGAAGTACGGGTATGGTCTCACGAAAATACGTGACACTGTCACGTTATTTAATCTATTGAAACGTGATCAGGGACACGTAGGCCTATTTTCTAAATTTTGTATTTCAATTGGAAGTAGGCTATTTGTCGTGTCACTAAGCATGACTTCCAAACTAAGGTTCTGTCCGGGAGCGTTCTCCCTAATGTCCCTTATGGAGCTCCGTACAGATCATTCATTGTTGAAAATTGTCTGTGATAACTAACAAATGACAGCTTTTGGCCACCCGTTTCTACTTAAAATTGTCTGTGATAACTAACAATATGACAGCTTTTGGCCACCAGTTTCTACTTTCACCTTTGATACTGAGAAATTGTGACAATACACGGATAGGCCTATGTTAAATGCAGGTGCGCTCCTCTGTAGGCAAACCGCGAAGGAAAACAGGGTAGCTGCTTCCTCTGTTCTTTTTAGAATTGTATGTCTTGATGTTTATTTCATCTAGCCATCTATTCTCTTGTTTTTGGCTATGTGAATGTACGTACGGGTCGATGCCTCGATCGTAAGTCCAGTGTCGCGAGCAGACGTTGCCATGACATCTAGAAATCATACCGTATTTAATAGGTTGTAGTGAGTGTAACATAATTCACCTACAGTATTTTGTTATGTGTTGTTCTTTCAATTGTGTTAAGCATGTCGTTTACTGTCTTGGTGGTTCAGGGATCGATGTCCCTTTTAAGGATTACGAGCGTCTCATGACGTCAGAGCCCATGCGGGATTTGTTTACCTTCAGCACGTTTTGATTTCCTGTTACTCTCTTACTAAATAAACGAGTCACACAACTGTGTGCTCAACGTGCGAAATTGTGTCCCTCACTTATGGCAATTTCCACAGGGTTATCATTAATATTGATGTGTAGGGGTTGTTTATAACTCGTGAATAATATTGTTTAGACCACGGTCTGGGGGAATACTCTGATTCTGATTGGTTGCAGTGCGTGCATTAACTCCTGATATAGCCCTACAGACACCTGCTAAGTAGTTCCAGTCAGTGTTTAGATTCTCTGCCCGAGCCCGATACTATACTCGGGCCGGGCCTTTGATCGAGCGTTTTTATTTTTTATTTTACCATTGGTTTATTGGCCTAATCTGAGGAGAAATCTATGCCATAAACAGAAATATTATAGGCCTTTATTACACGGGTCTTCTCAATGCCGTGGAACGCTCCGTTCACTTGCATGGGTAGTAGTCCGGTGACTTGTCTACCCCAGCGTCTACCGTTGCTAAGCGACGTCACCGTCTTTGCGGACAAATTATTTCTCTGCTGATCAACACTACAAATGGCCAAAAGACTTGTATCCCCCCCCCCTCCCTTAAATAAATACTATGGCAGAATTATTATTCTCATTCAACTTGAACATGTGTTTTTACAGTAGAGTGGTTGAGGGATGACGTATGTTGGCCAACCCGGAAGTGAGCGTCACCCTGGATTCCCTCGACAAAAAGCCAACGGGTTTTGCCATTGGATTTTGGATTATTATAAATTGAAACAATTTATTAAATAAATATTTGTGAGCTGTCATTACTCATTTGTGAGATGAGTTTGCTTCCTATTTATGTCGAGTATACACCCCTACTGTCCACAAGCATCCCCCCCATATGGATTTGGAGAATTGTTGCCACGTCCCAGTGGTGGAGGTATCATATATATGAAAGAGGGCATTCAATTATACTATAATGATCAATTAGGAGGCCGTTCTCTTTTGTGAAAGTCACCAAAAGTCAAAAAAAGTTAAACGCAAGGTCACAGGCTAACAGTGGAGTTGTGTTGTGAACCAGCAGCCAAGAGCTTCCATGGAAACTTTCTACCCATGTTAAATAGATTTAGTTGGCAGTTCCTTTTCTGCCCATTCCTTTTTTAACTTGTGGAAGCACTTTGCAGTACTGGGAGACACCATTTCTAACGGCAATGGAGCTAGATTCTAAAAATATCAAAAGATGCCCAAAGCAAATACCTTTAACCCATAGTTGTGTTTTATCAAATTAAAAAATTTCAGAGTTTCATTGACCACAAATTGAGCAGAAATATTTTTGCATACAAATCTTTAAATAGTTTAACCACATTAAGAAAAATACATTTGTTAATTTTTTTTATTAGTGAAGCCACAAGTTTTGCACATTATCCAAACAGAATACCTGAAATGTTGATATTTCAGCCCTTTCGGGTTAAAACAAGAGAAAAGGACAACCTAACAAGAGTGAAAAGTTTGGGTTAGGTGACCTATAGTTCCCAGATTTCCCTGGTCAGGTAGACTAAATAAAAGTGTATTCCCAATTGCTCCAGGACATTCGTGTAATTTACTTGTGAGCTCTCCCTCAAGCCTAGAGAGACATCAGTGTTGAACCACCAACTGAAAGAGGGTATTTGCCATTAGTATGAGTGACAACATTTCATGGCTATTAATTTAGTTCATTATATTTAGCCGATTTGAATAGACTTTTCTAGCAGGTGAGGCTGTCAAAGAACTAAATATGGAGCAACTACAAAAAGTAAATTTGCAGCATGACCAAATTATACAAAAAGTATAGGAACTGTTCTAGCAGATATGTTTTAGAAGTCTCTTTTGATAGGCAGGGAATAATTGTCTTTGTCACCCTGTAGTCATGCCATCAAATCTGTTGGGCAAAGTACCGCTACTGATTATTCCAGTAGACTCGCCTGTCAAGTCCCCCTAGTTAGAAAATGGAAGAAACCCAGTTAGTCATGTTATTTATTCTGTTGTTACAAATTAAGACTAAAACTTTCCACATATTGCGATCCAAGTTACTGGCTGCAGTCTTGGGTTTTATAGTTCTATATGAATAGATTCAATTTACTAAACTATTAATCATGCTTCAGAAGAATTAACCTTTCTTGGATGGCAGATCTACCACAAGCCTCCATTGCCACAACCTCCAGATGGCTTACGACCTACGGCAACTCCTCGACTACTGCAAGCCAACAAATTGTCTCTTGCACACCAGACACGCATTTTGCTTTATTTTAGGTTTTCAAGCATCTTAAAATACCCAAATCATCACTCCAATACACAAGTCAGCTAATGGCCTACAAGGAAATGCTGAAGCTAGTGTTAGTGATGGCGCTAGAAATGGACAAGCTTGCGTGTACAAATATGCAACTAGAATTGCAAGGTTCACAGCCCAGTTGCAAAAGTGGTCACAACCGTTGGATTGTAAGCAAAGGTAAAAAAAAAAAAAACTTCCCACAAACTAGTCAACATGGTCAATTGAAAGCCTGTACAAGACGACCCTGGAATGGTCAAATGCAGCTTTACTGCGGATGAATCAAGCCAAATTGCATAAACATCCAATGGTAAACAGTATACAAATGCAATCAAGGTTGCACTCACACTAGGCCATCTGGCCGTCGCAACTGTGGCCTTGCCACGGTAGGCTCTTGTACATACGCCATCACGTCGCTAGCATGCAAACAATTCTACCAAACCTTAACCAACTAGTGAACAATGGAACAAAACACACCCAGTTTAGCACACACCCAGTGACTAATCACCTTGTCCAGGGGTGTTCCAACGTGGTTTACCAGAGGGCCTTGTGGACTTAAAGTAAGCCACACATTTGACAGAGACAGCACGGAATGACGTTAAACTAAGCTAATCTACAGGTTACTAGTGCTATTACACGAGCATTTTGCACAATATTTGTACTCCAATGTTACGTAAAGCAGGCTTCTTCAGAAACCCGTAGCTTGCTACATTGAAGGGCAACTGTAACAAATCCTGACCAAGACCGAAAGATGGCTCTGGAAGCCACTACGGCCCACGCAGCAGATTACTGCGTGGACCGTGGTGGCTTCCAGATCAACCCTTCGGTGGACCATTCATACACATGTATTCCGAGGATGTTTTGAAGACACTGAAGTCGCATGGCACTAGATTCCTTTGAAGACTAAGTTGGTATGGGGGGGCCCAAAGGGGGCCCCCCCATAGATCTTGTCAGTCATCTAACACCTGTTAAGAAAAACACACATCAAAAGATACAAATCAGCAAAGCTAGGTTAACAAACAGTGCCAACATGCATGTCAAGGTGCAAAGAGCAGGGATACTGATGGCTTGTGTCTGAGGAGACAGCCCAAAAACGTCAACAATTAATAAAGGAAAATAACTTTTACTCACTGCGGTGGTCTGTTTCGAAGTGCCATGTTGGTAGCAATATTTGTCTGGGCTGTTCAGTCAAATGCCCACAAAAAAACACGCAACAACGCATACTTTCAGTTTGTATAAAGTGACAATAATGATCTGCAATCTAGATTGAAAACGTTCAACCCTCACTAAACTCATGCTCGATTGACACAGGCCGATGCGAAAAGTAAACCAAACCTATTGTGGCCACCTTTAATAAGGGGTGCCTGACAGGTGATCTCAATTAAGAGCTAATCAGAAAGAACACACTGAAGGGGCCATGAGTGAGACGTTCTTCTTCTTCTTCTTCTTCTATTTGGTTTTATTGGCGGTTGGCAAACAAACGTGTGCATTACCGCCACCTACTGGTTTCTTTATGCATCTTTATATACTATTGTAACCCTGAGTTACCCGGATTTCATATTTTCTTTATCAAATTTGTTTCTTTTAAATATCCAAATACGTGCCTATAGCATCTATCTCCTGACATTTTCCATAATATATTCTCCAACTCATATCTTTCTTTAATTTCTGCCAACTTATCCTGCATTTGTCGTCTCTCTACTTCATACTTTCTACAAATGTTCATTACATGATCTACAGTTTCCTGCTCCTCACAATGTGTGTGTGTGTGTGTGTGTGTGTGTGTGTGTGTGTGTGTGTGTGTGTGTGTGTGTGTGTGTGTGTGTGTGTGTGTGTGGTTGCAACCACACACACACACACACACACACACACACACACACACACACACACACACACACACACACACACACACACACACACACACACACACACACATACACAACCTCTTGCAGGCAGACTCAGAATCTTGAGCCCATTTATTAGGGAACAGGTGTTATCGGGATTCCATCACTGCATTCCCAGAATCCTGCATTGTGAAAGTCTTCCCTTTTTTTTTTAAATGTACAATGGCATTTTATTCTACATACAAAACAACCATAGTATTTTTCAGGAGTCCACGACCACCCTGCCCGTTTTGACACACAAAAGTAATTTGACAATTCTGGGATGAGCCAATGATTCATCTGTTTGGAAGGTTTTGTTGGAGACAAACAAAGAATCTTCAGGCAACAGATGTGACAGCTGTGACTGCTCTCTCTCTCCTTCGTCTGCTGGGTCCTCTGTGTTTGCCTACCTGCTACAGGTAGCCAGTGGGCGGGGCTGAGAGGCTTGTCAGCTGATGAGGTGCACCTGATGAGGTGCACGTGGCAGGTCTGCCACGCAGGCTTTAGCCAGTCTCTCTCTCTTTCCACAGAGGCAGGTGGGCTTGGGTTCTGTTTATGGTGGTTCCTTAAGGTTTTGGACCTTTGGATTGGTTCCATGTTTTGTTTTATGTTAACACTATTCAACATCCCCACAGCACACTTTCCACTGCCCATATACATAGGCTAGTCGAAAGAATTGTGTGTTTGGTCAGTAGTTCAGTTGGTTGGTCACATTGGTTGGTTTGCTGTTCAGGTTTGGTTTGTTGCATTTTGTTTGGGTATTTCCAACATGGTAAAGATGGTTTGTTGTTCCCAGTATTTGTTTTGTCTGTCTGTGTACTTTTCCTCCATTTTGGCTCGGTCGGTCCTTGTGATTTTGGTACTGGTTTTCTGTCCAAACCATATAATCGCACATTTTCTAATCTTCCATACGCTACACTAATCCCTTTACAGATTTCATGATACTTACTTTATTCTAATAAATAACTTTATCCCTTATCATGTGTGGATCCCGATATTTGCTCTGACCCGAGCCTCGTCTTAATGCAGCCAAGGAGATGGAAGAGCGTTATGAATAATTATTAGATGATTGTGTTGTTCAATGAAAGACAGTAAAGATTCAATATGAATGGCAAAATAAGGATGGGATTTTATTTGAACAATAAAATATGTGTTGGGCAAATTATAGAGAGGCTGAGATTATAGATTTCATATTCAAAAGGCGAAGGGGTGAAAAAATGTAAGAAATAAATTTAAGAAATATAGGCCTACTCAAAGCCCAAATCATTGATATCATACCCTATCCAATATTAAAGAAATTTGAATTTGAATTGCAACAATTCCGTTAAATCCTCGTCCTCGTTTTGAACGTCTCACTCCTCCCACCCTGGATTCTTCCAAATGCTACAGTAGATCGGACAATTCTAGAAAGGAAAAATAAAGATAGAGAGTTTGTTTGTAATGCCATAAGTGTGCAAGAGTATATTGATAAATTCTATGGTTATGTAAAGATATATACAGATGGATCAAAGAGTGCAGAAAGTAAAGTAGGAGTAGCATTTTGGGTCCCAGAATTTCAGGTGCGGGTGGGTAAAAGGGTCAATGATGAAATATCGGTGTATACAGCAGAAATGATTGCAATATTATTGGCAATACATTGGGTAGAGGAAACTAGACCAGTAAGAGTAACAATATGTTCGGACTCAAGTTCAGTTCTAACCAGTATACAGAGCAGTAAGTCAGATAGCAGGCCGGACATTCTAATAGAGATGATGGGTATAACAGTGGTGTTTGTGTGGGTACCGGCACATATTGGAGTGAGAGGGAATGAGGTGGTAGATAAGGTGGCAAAAGAGGCAACAAAATGTGAAGAAATTGAATTACGCATAAATATCAGCAAGATGGAGGGTAAAACATAATTAAAAGGAAAATGAAGGAGAAATGGCAGAAGAGGTGGGAGGAGGAGAGGAAGGGAAGGTGGTTTTATAAAATTCAGAGGAAAGTAGGAGAGGCCAGGGGAACAGGAAGGAGCAGAAGGGAAGAAACCGTAATATCACGGTTAAGATTTGGACATACAGGGCTAAATGCATCGTTGTTTATGGTTGGAAAACATGACACAGGGAGGTGTGATCATTGTGAGGAGCAGGAAACTGTAGATCATGTAATGAACATTTGTAGAAAGTATGAAGTAGAGAGACGACAAATGCAGGATAAGTTGGCAGAAATTAAAGAAAGATATGAGTTAGAGAATATATTAAGGAAAATGTCAGGAGATAGATGCTATAGGCACGTATTTGGATATTTAAAAGAAACAAATTTGATAAAGAAAATATGAAATCCGGGTAACTCAGGGTTACAATAGTAAATAAAGATGCATAAAGAAACCAGTAGGTGGCGGTAATGCACATGTTTGTTTGCCAACCACCAATAAAACCAAATAGAAGAAGAAGAAGAAGAACGTCTCACTCATGGCCCCTTCAGTGTGTTCTTTCTGATTAGCTCTTAATTGAGATCACCTGTCAGGCACCCCTTTATTAAAGGTGGACACAATGGGTTTGGTTTACTTTTAGCATCGGCCTGTGTCAATCGAGGTTGAGCTTAGTGAGGGTTGAACGTTTTCGATCTAAATTGCAGATTGCAGATCACTATTGTCACTTTATACAAACTGAAAGTATGCGTTGTTGCGTGTTTGTTTTTGTGGGCATTTGACTGAACAGCCCAGACAAATATTGCTACCAACATGGCACTTCGAAACAGACCACCGCAGTGAGTAAAAGTTATTTTCCTTTATTAATTGTTGACGTTTTTGGGCTGTCTCCTCAGACACAAGCCATCAGTATCCCTGCTCTTTGCACCTTGACATGCATGTTGGCGCTGTTTGTTAACCTAGCTTTGCTGATTTGTATCTTTTGATGTGTGTTTTTCTTAACAGGTGTTGGATGACTGACAAGATCTATGGGGGGGCCCCCTTTGGGCCCCCCCATACCAACTTAGTCTTCAAAGGAATCTAGTGCCATGCGACTCCAGTGTCTTCAAAACATCCTCGGAATACATGTGTATGAATGGTCCACCGAAGGGTTGATCTGGAAGCCACCACGGTCCACGCAGTAATCTGCTGCGTGGGCCGTAGTGGCTTCCAGAGCCATCTTTCGGTCTTGGTCAGGATTTGTTACAGTTGCCCTTCAATGTAGCAAGCTACGGGTTTCTGAAGAAGCCTGCTTTACGTAACATTGGAGTACAAATATTGTGCAAAATGCTCATGTAATTGCACTAGCACTAGTAACCTGTAGATTAGCTTAGTTTAACGTCATTCCGTGCTGTCTCTGTCAAATGTGTGGCTTACTTTAAGTCCACAAGGCCCTCTGGTAAACCACGTTGGAACACCCCTGGACAAGGTGATTAGTCGCTGGGTGTGTGCTAAAGTTTTGTTCCATTTTTCACTAGTTGGTTAAGGTTTGGTAGAATTGTTTGCATGCTAGCGACGTGATGGCGTATGTACAAGAGCCTACCGTGGCCATGCCACAGTTGCGACGGTCACGGCCAGATGGCCTAGTGTGAGTGCAACCTTGATTGCATTTGTATACTGTTTACCATTGGATGTTTATGCAATTTGGCTTAATTCATCCGCAGTAAAGCTGCATTTGACTATTCCAGGGTCGTTTTGTACAGGCTTTCAATTGACCATGTTGACTAGTTTGTGGGAAGTTTTTTTTTTACCCTTGCTTACAATCCAACGGTTGTGACCACTTTTGCAACTGGGTTGTGAACCTTGCAATTCTAGTTGCATATTTGTACACGCAAGCTTGTCCATTTCTATCGCCATCACTAACACTAGCTTCAGCATTTCCTTGTAGGCCATTAGCTGACTTGTGTATTGGAGTGATGATTTGGGTATTTTAAGATGCTTGAAAACCTAAAATAAAGCAAAATGCGTGTCTGGTGTGCAAGAGACAATTTGTTGGCTTGCAGTAGTCGAGGAGTTGCCGTAGGTCGTAAGCCATCTGGAGGTTGTGGCAATGGAGGCTTGTGGTAGATCTGCCATCCAAGAAAGGTTAATTCTTCTGAAGCATGATTAATAGTTTAGTAAATTGAATCTATTCATATAGAACTATAAAACCCAAGACTGCAGCCAGTAACTTGGATCGCAATATGTGGAAAGTATTAGTCTTCATTTGTAACAGAATAAATAACATGACTAACTGGGTTTCTTCCATTTTCTAACTAGGGGGACTTGACTGGTGAGTCTACTGGATTAATCAGTAGCGGTACTTTGCCCAACAGATTTGATGGCATGACTACAGGCTGACAAAGACAATTATTCCCTGCCTATCAAAAGAGACTTCTAAAACATATCTGCTAGAACAGTTCCTATACTTTTTGTATAATTTGGTCATGCTGCAAATTTACTTTTTGTAGTTGCTCTATATTTAGTTCTTTGACAGCCTCACCTGCTAGAAAAGTCTATTCAAATCGGCTAAATATAATGAACTAAATTAATAGCCATGAAATGTTGTCACTCATACTAATGGCAAATACCCTCTTTCAGTTGGTGGTTCAACACTGATGTCTCTCTAGGCTTGAGGGAGAGCTCACAAGTAAATTACACGAATGTCCTGGAGCAATTGGGAATACACTTTTATTTAGTCTACCTGACCAGGGAAATCTTTGAACTATAGGTCACCTAACCCAAACTTTTCACTCTTGTTAGGTTGTCCTTTTCTCTTGTTTTAACCCGAAAGGGCTGAAATATCAACATTTCAGGTATTCTGTTTGGATAATGTGCAAAACTTGTGGCTTCACTAATAAAAAAAATTAACAAAAGTATTTTCCTTAATGTGGTTAAACTATTTAAAGATTTGTATGCAAAATATTTCTGCTCAATTTGTGGTCAATGAAACTCTGACATTTTTAAATTTGATAAAACACAAATATGGGTTAAAGGTATTTGCTTTGGGCATCATTTGATATTTTTAGAATCTAGCTCCATTGCCGTTAGAAATAGTGTCTCCCAGTACTGCAAAGTGCTTCCACAAGTTAAAAAAAGAATGGGCAGAAAAGGAACTGCCAACTAAATCTATTTAACATGGGTAGAAAGTTTCCATGGAAGCTCTTGGCTGCTGGTTCCCAACACAGCTCCACTGTTGGCCTGTGACCTTGCGTTTAACTTTTTTCGACTTTTGGTGACTTTCACAAAAGAGAAATGAACTGGTTAATACAATAAACAAGACATTTCATGGTACCATTTTGAACTGTTTGTGGATATTGCATTAAATCCATATGCTTGAAACTTTTCAATAATGCATATCAACGAAACAATGGAATGAAATAAATAGTTTAAGCAATTTGTGGGACTTGGCTGCTTTTACATTATTACTCATTTTGGGGTTATTTCAGTCTCTCCAACCTGCAGGTCGTGCGAAGAATCACGTGAATGGGAATATTCTATCAGTCTTTTTCATCTTTCGTCTAAACACTTCTGCTGCAGCCGCTGTTGAAGCGTATGAGTCCTTTGAGACCCCCTTTGATAAAAGGGGTTCTCAAATGTTGACCCTCAGTCACCTATTTCATCACTTCCTTTAGGGCTACAGCCTCCCAATTGATCATTATAGTATAATTGAATGCCCTTTCATATATATGATACCTCCACCACTGCGACGTGGCAACAATTCTCCAAATCCATATGGGGGGGATGCTTGTGGACAGTAGGGGTGTATACTCGACATAAATAGGAAGCAAACTCATCTCACAAATGAGTAATGACATCTCACAAATATTTATTTAATAAATTGTTTCAATTTATAATAATCCAAAATCCAATGGCAAAACCCGTTGGCTTTTTGTCGAAGGAATCCAGGGCGACGCTCACTTCCGGGTTGGCCAACATACGTCATCCCTCCACCACTCTACTGTAAAAACACAAGTTCAAGTTGAATGAGAATAATAATAATAATAATTCTGCCATAGTATTTATTTAAGGGGGGGGGGGGGGGGGGGAGATAAAAGTATTTTGGCCATTTGTATTGTTGATCAGCAGAGAAATAATTTGTCCGCAAAGACGGTGACGTCGCTTAGCAACGGTAGACGCTGGGGTAGACAAGTCACCGGACTACTACCCATGCAAGTGAACGGAGCGTTCCACGGCATTGAGAAGATCCGTGTAATAAAGGCCTATAATATTTCTGTTTATGGCATAGATTTCTCCTCAGATTAGGCCAATAAACCCATGGTAAAATAAAAATAAAAACCCGGCCCGAGTATAGTGGTGGGAAATATCGGCCCGACCCGGCCCGCGTCGGGCTCGGGCTCGGGCAGAGAATCTAAACACTGACTGGAACTACTTAGCAGGTGTCTGTAGGGCTATATCAGGAGTTAATGCACGCACTGCAGCCAATCAGAATCAGAGTATTCCCCCAGACCGTGGTCTAAACAATATTATTCACGAGTTATAAACAACCCCTACACATCAATATTAATGATAACCCTGAGGAAATTGCCATAAGTGAGAGACACAATTTCGCACGTTGAGCACACAGTTGTGTGACTCGTTTATTTAGTAAGAGAGTAACAGGAAATCAAAACGTGCTGAAGGTAAACAAATCCCGCATGGGCTCTGACGTCATGAGACACTCGTAATCCTTAAAAGGGACATCGATCCCTGAACCACCAAGACAGTAAACGACATGCCTAACACAATTGAAAGAACAACACACAACAAAATACTGTGGGTGAATTATGTTACACTCACTACAACCTATTAAATACGGTATGATTTCTAGATGTCATGGCAACGTCCGCTCGCGACACTGGACTTACGATCGAGGCATCGACCCGTACGTACATTCACATAGCCAAAAACAAGAGAATAGATGGCTAGATAAAATAAACATCCAGACATACAATTCTAAAAAGAACAGATGAAGCAGCTACCCTTTTTTCCTTCGCGGTTTGCCTACAGAGCAGCGCACCTGCATTTAATATAGGCCTATCCGTGTATTGTCACAATTTCTCAGTATCAAAGGTGAAAGTAGAAACGGGTGGCCAAAAGCTGTCATATTGTTAGTTATCACAGACAATTTTAAGTAGAAACGGGTGGCCAAAAGCTGTCATTTGTTAGTTATCACAGACAATTTTCAACAATGAATGATCTGTACGGAGCTCCATAAGGGACATTAGGGAGAACGCTCCCGGACAGAACCTTAGTTTGGAAGTCATGCTTAGTGACACGACAAATAGCCTACTTCCAATTGAAATACAAAATTTAGAAAATAGGCCTACGTGTCCCTGATCACGTTTCAATAGATTAAATAACGTGACAGTGTCACGTATTTTCGTGAGACCATACCCGTACTTCCATGAGTATACTTAAAGGAAGTATACTATCCGCACTATCTACTACGTTATTTTTTCAGATGTGAGTGCTGTTCCAAATCGAGTACTCCGTGGTGCACTAACCGGAAATTACGATCATGACTGCCGCCGTGGCTACTCCCCCGCAATAAACATCCCGCTTTGAACGGTGAACTCTTTACGCCTAGCAGCTATAAGAACTATAAAAACTACAAAAGGACTCTATTAATGCAGGCTATGTGGAAAATGCGCCAGACTTTGGCTCAGCCTGGCTCCGCCTCTTCCGCTACGTAGCTAAGATGGCTGCCGTTGAGTACGGGGAGTGTCCTTCGATCCACACTTCAGGATTAGCCCGTTTTGAGTACGGCATCCGGGTCCTTGAAGTATACTTCTTTTCGCCGGATCTTACTCAAATTTTGGCTAGTAAGTACAGACAGTACGGGTGTTGGAACGCGGCAGAGGTTCGAGCGTGTGCATCGGTTGAATTGCGTGTGTCTCACGCCGAATGCATGAGACATGAGAGCCCTGTACTTACGTGACACAAACCAGCACCGCAAACGTTCTCTCCCGCTTGAGTTGACGTCTTTCTTTATAGGTTCATGGGTCTGATTCGCCGATTTCCCATGCTGATATCCCCGAAGATTCTCGGGCATCTTCGACAATTTGGCTATAGATTGTCTCATTAAACGCTAAATAATATAATTATAGCCTAATTATATATATAGCCTATACATATATATAGGCAATATATATAATTAGGCAATATATATATATATATATACATATAGCATTTTTGGTTTTGGCATAAACATAACTAGGGTGCACTGTACTATCTGCGCACACCCTTTCTGAAGCCTCTCTCTCGCTCTCTCTCCCTCTCTGTCCCTCCCTCTCTCTCTTTCTCTCTCTCCCGTACCGTTTTGTGGAGCACGTTAATTGTCTTAGAACACTCCCATTCAGAATGCATTGTTTTACATTTCGTTCTGTGTAACACGCAAAAAGTCGGACTATCGTGCTCTGGAACACGCTTCAATAGATTAACGTTCGTGCGCAGGAGCACGCAATCGCGTGATACCGGGTTGAGCCTACCTATGTGGCTAGGTATGGGGATAGGTGTATAGCAAGCCCTTAGTATCGTGCTCCGCCTTTGAGAAAATGAAAGCACAGACGGGCCGATTTGGAGATTTCCCCGTATATCGTCGTAAGGGGAGAGGTTACCTCCCCTTTCTCTGCTTTGCTCGCCCAGAGAATCTGGCCCGCCCATGAGACAATGAGCCACGACCGTGCGAGCGCCACATCAGGTATGTGTGTCATTAAACACACTGTAATGCAAGTGCTGTGCACTTCTTTGTTATTAGGTTAACTTGGATCATTTGGATGCTGTTGGTGTTATGGCGCATAACACGCAATATAATAACACAAGCTTGAGTAAAGACGCGAAGTGGGGGTATTCTCGGCCACGGTGGATACGGAATTGGGGGAAAGGAACTTTGGCTTTGCCTCCCTGAAGTCAAGACTGAACCGCGACATGGAGGAGAAAGGGATTGTTGCCGTTTGCGGACTCCGGGAGTCCGCAAACGGCAACTGTTTATTTCAACCTTATTTCTTTTCACACCTTTGTTCCCTTTTGTAAGTAAAAGGTCAAACTTATTCAATAGACACGTCATTTTTGGATTCAAGCTCATTGCTTTTATAAGCTTACCAAGTATAGGCTTACCCGTACTACAAACAAAAAGGTTAAAATTGTTGCGTGACTTTGAGAATCTTCATGGAACAGCTTGTGGTCTCATTCTGTGATACGGTGGCCTGCATGGTCCCTCTCGCACACACACCCAGGCAAAGAAGGAGAGGTTCCTTCTTCTTCAGCTCAGCACCACCACCTCAAACAAACCCCTGTGTGCTTCATCATGGAAGCTCAGGGTTAGACGGGGGAGGTGGTGTATCAACCAGCCTGCAGGGCTCATCTCTGGAGAGGCGCCGATAGCTGGTGTCTGTTTCCTGTCGGGTCTTTTCTAGAATTCTCTCCATATTCTGTCCCTTATCGGGCGTATGAGTCTGATGTCAAAATGCACTTGCTGGTATCCTGATTATTAATGCTGTGCAGACGAAGCCTCTGTCCTTTTTATTTAGTGAACCCCCAACTTTAAAGTGTAAATTGAACGTCAGTTTATCCATTTAGTTGTTCATTATCAGTATCCTTTATTAGCAGTACAACAGAAAAATAGTCCCTTACACGTACACAATAAACACAAGGAGTAAAACAACAGAAGAACATTACTACTAATAATAAACAGGTGTGCACATATCTTTAATAACTGAACATGTTCTACTGCTGTGTTGATCTCAACAGATGATATTGACCATTCACAATAAGATTTCCCATAGATATTTTTAATATAATATTTAATCTACTTAAAATCATGTTAGGCTTACAATACAATACAATACAATACAACTTTAATTATCCCACTAGGGGCAATTTGTTTGAGCAGCTTGCATATTACAGACACAGTAACATACAAACAACAAATACACATACACAACTACAGAGCATTTAGTAGTCGAATTATAAACTCAATCAAAATATAAACTGATATCACAGCCCTGTTAACTGTTAATCCCGGAAAAAATATAAAATATTGTAGCATAAACATGTTTGGATTTACCATCAATCAGTATTTTAGATACATTTTACATTAGAAAAGAAGTCTTTCCAAACCTACTTAGCCTACTAAGCTAGAGAAGTTCTCTTTCTTTGATTGTTTATCAAGATCAACTTTCACAAGCTCAATAAAAGCATTGGTCAACTTTCCAAGCTCAATAAAAGCATTTGGAGTATAGTTCAGTGCATGTATTTAAATCATCAAAACCCTGTGTTTGTGTGTGTGTGTGTGTGTGTGTGTGTGTGTGTGTGTGTGTGTGTGTGTGTGTGTGTGTGTGTGTGTGTGTGTGTGTGTGTGTGTGTGTGTGTGTGTGTGTGTGTGTGTGCTTGGGGAATATATGAATGTGCACCTGTGCATTCATATAAGTGTGTGTTTGTATGTGTATTCATATATGTTGGTGTAGTGTATGTATTCATATATGTGTGTGTATAGTTAGGTGTGTTATAGAAATGTGTTAGTCTGTTTGCCTGTGTATGTGTGGGTTGATATATGCATGTGTGTGTTTGGCTACAACCGACACAGAGACACTGAGGCACCATAACTCAATAACCCAAACGCAGTGTAGAGAACCTCCTGGGTAAAGATGTTATGGATGCTGATATCTGGCAGCATGTCAAAGGAACCTCCTCCATCTGGGTAATATCTGTAGCATGTAAGAGTGCCAGCGGATCGGTCCAGATACAGTCCTACTCTGTTAGAGCCAGCGTCTGTCCTATGACTGAAGTAGGCAAAGTAACCATCTTCATCTAAAGATTTAACACCCTCTCCTCTCCTTGTGCTTCGTCTGGATGTCACTCCGATACGAACATCTCCTTCCCACTCTGCCTCCCAGTAACAGTGGCCAGTCAGAGCCTCTCTACACAACACCTGGTATTGGAAGTCCGACCTCTCTGGGTGATCAGGATACGACTGGTCCTCTCCAACCACTGTCACCTTTCTGTTGTCCTCAGACAGAGAGAGTTGTCTGTGGGCTGTGTTTGGGTCCAGTGTGAGTTCACAGGCATCTGACGGAGAACAGGGCAGGATGAGCTGCTGAACCATTCTTCATCATCATCATCATCATCATCATCATCAACATCATCATCATCATCATCATCATCATCATCATCATCATCATCATCATCATCATCATCATCATCACTAGTACTGTTGTCTTGCATACTTCTTATTCCTGTCATTTCCCACGTGCTATCTACTCTAACATTAACATAGAAAGACAAAATAATATCATATGGAACTATAGTTGAGTAGTGTGCCCTGACTTTTAGATAATTAAAGTTAATAGCAAAGCCAATGTGTGTGTGAGTGGCTGTCCCAGACAGAACATTGAAACATGTTTACGTACAAACTGCATGCACTTTGGCAATATGAACTATCAAACACTTATTATACCGTAGATCGAAATATTCAGCATGAAGAGCATATGCTCCTAGTACACATTGTGCTGTGTGGATGGACTTTCCATATTTCTCAATAGTTAACTTGTGTTGTGATGAATCAAACTCCACTTACACCTCTGTGGAGCTGGTTTCAGCCTCACCACTCCACCGTGGTCCACACTGGGGGGGAAACAAAGTGAGAGCAGCATGTTGAAACATTCACCATCATCATCTGCTGTCTTATCACTTTCTACACAACATGTGAAGCTGTGTTTTCAAACCAGAACATCCATTAGCTGGATGAATCCTAGTACAAGACATTGTCCCTGAGAGGTGAGCTGTCCTCTCCGTACCTGAGAGTTTCAAGCCTCCAACGTGGATCCTCCAGTCCAGCAGAGAGCAGCGTAGCTCCTGAGTCTCCTGGGTGATTGTAGCTCAGGTCCAGCGCTCTCAGATGGGAGGGGTTGGAGCTCAGAGCTGAGGTCAGAGAGGCACAGCCTTCCTGAGTGACCAGGCAGCCAGACAAGCTACACCCACACACACACACACACGCACCCACACACACACACACACACACACACACACACACACACACACACACACACACACACACACACACACACACACACACACACACACACACACACACACACACAAAATTATCAGTTTTCTGGATGTGAATCTGTCAGAAGTCCTCTGATATGGAACTTGTTGTTTAACTGTTTGCACATTGAGCAAACCTGACCTGAGAGTTTCCAGTGTACAGTGGGGACTCCCCAGTCCAGCAGAGAGCAGCTTCACTCCTGAATCCTGCAGATTATTGGTACTCAGGTCCAGTTCTCTCAGACTAGAGAAGTTGGAGCTGAGAACTGAGGCCAGAGCTTCACAGCATCTCTCTGACAGATGACAGCCTTTCAGCCTTCACACAAAATAAAAACAACGTGTCAGGATATGTGATTAGAATTACATACCTCTTTTAATTTAAACATAATAAAGGAATCGTGTAATTCTTTGATTAGAAATATTTTAAAAGAATGTTTCAATAATGTAACTAATCAATACACTAGATCCTTATTTTTATTCAATATTGGGTGTAAAATGCTTAATATTTGAAAATTCTGCTTGATGCTTGGTCGGGACAGCCTATGAGCACTCACTCCCTGATGTCTAAATAGAAGCGCAACAAGGAGGAGAAAGTTATTGTTGTCGTTTGCGGACTCCCGGAGCCCTATATCTATATAATGTAAAATAATATCTATATAATGTAATATATAAAATCATGGCCAAAAGCTGTGTGCTCCTACTTCTCTGCTACTTCCAAAACAAGTAAAGACTTGCTCTGGTGATTATCTCGGCAATGGTGGAGAATCAATTGGCGGATGTCTACTTTGGTGTTCACAAGAGGTAAGCCTCCCACACTGAGGCAAGTTTTTTGAAGTTTGCGTGATTATACTTGCGCCAACACGCGGCCCGAACATTCTCACCACTTTTGGTGTGGGCGTAGTTATCGGTCTCGGGATCAGAGAACTACTGAGTGATAGTGCAGTTACATTGTTTACAATGATGATTTGTGTTCAGGGATGTGTTCGTTTTTTGCCCCATGACTTTTGTCAGTGTATTTCCGCCATAAACGTTGTATGCCTGTACGGGCTCTGGGTCGTGACACGATAGACTCTTCGCTCTCAACCCGAGCAAAACAAAGTCCCGGTACGTTATAGGAGAGGAGTTTAGTGCAACTGACCTGAGAGTTTCCAGTGCACATAGTGGACTCCCCAGTCCAGCAGAGAGCAGCCTCACTCCTGAATCCTGCAGATCATTGGTACTCAGATCCAGCTCTCTCAGACTAGAGGAGTTGGAGATGAGAACTGAGGCCAGAGCTTCACAGCATCTCTCTGACAGACGACAGCCATACAGCCTTCACACAAAATAAACAGAACATGTTAGGAATTGTGATTAAAATAACGTAGTAAAGGAATTGTGTTCAAATCTTTAATTAGAATGTTTAATTCATGTAAGATGCTTATTTTTATTGAATATTGGGTGTAAAATGATTTATATTTGTGGATTTCTCTTGATGCTTGGTCATGACAGCCAATCAGCGTTCACTCCCTGAAGTCAGAGTGAACCGCAAAATGGAAGAGAAAGAGAAGGAATCTGTTTGCGGATTCACAGAGCTCTATGTCTATATAATATCTACATAATACAATATATAATATCACGGCAAAAAAAATGTGTGATCCTCCGGATGATATTATGAATCCTAAACTAATGCGCTGGGTTCTTCGACATCTCTGGTACTTCCACAACAAATAAAGACTCGTAGTGGTGGATATCTTGGCCATGGTTGAGAAGGAATTGGCGGAACGAAGTTTAGGCTTTCAAAAAAGGTAAGCCCCTGTATTTCAGCCTGCTTTTAACTATCACCGTCCCCTGCACTATGATTCTATTTTGTGTTCATGTTTACATTCATAATTGAAAAGTTGCAAGCATGGATGTATTAGAATATCCAATTAAACAACAAGGTGTAACATTTTCACTGATATCAAAGTAATAATGTCGTCATTATAAGTTTAATTATATAACTTTCCGCTGCTATGGAACATGGGTAACACTCTGTAATAAGGTGCGATAATTACTAGCAAACTAGTCATTACCTAACCCTTTGTTAATATTCGGTATTGTTACTAAAATTATATTTGGCACAAGTTAATAGTTCTTTCATCATTAATTAAATATTAGTTGGTTGCATAACCCTAACCCAACCCTAACACACGGCCCTTACCCTAACCCCCAACCATAACACATGGCCCTAACCCTAACCCACGACCCTAACCCTAACCCTAACACGCGACCCTAACCCTAACACACTGCCCTAACCCTAACCCTAACACACGACTCTAACCCTAACACAAGGCCCTATCCCTAACACACGACCCTAACCCTAACACACTGCCCTAACCCTAACCCTAACACACGACCCTAACCCTAACCCTTACCAGCGACACTCTGTGGTCAGTGAAAAAGACCAGATTAACTTGCCAAATAGATATTTTAGTAACAATTAACAAATATTAACAAAGGGTTTAGGTAATGACTAGTTTGCTATTTATTATGGCACCTTGTTATAAAGTGTTACCGGAACATGTGGTGTAACTGTTTGACCATTGAGTAAAACTGACCTGAGAGTTTCCAATGTACAGTGTGGACTCCCCAGTCCAGCAGAGAGCAGCTTCACTCCTGAATCCTGCAGATCATTGATACTAAGGTCCAGCTCCCTCAGACTAGAGGAGTTGGAGCTGAGAACTGAGGCCAGAGCTTCACAGCATCTCTCTGACAGCTGACAGCCATTCAGCCTTAACACAAAATAAACAGAACATGTTGGGAACTGAGCGATAGTGAGCTATTAAACAATTCCGCAACAAACCAGGAAATACCTGGTTTAAAGTCAGTGGCGCGTTGTTCACATTCTTGTTAATCGTTTGCACATTTAGTAAAACTGACCTGAGAGTTTCCAGTGTACAGTGTGGACTCCCCAGTCCAGAAGAGAGCAATTTCACTCCTGAATCCTGCAGATCATTGGTACTCAGGTCCAGCTCTCTCAGACTAGAGGCGCTGGAGCTGAGAACGGAGGCCAGAGCTTCACAGCATCTCTCTGACAGAAGACAGTCATTCAGCCTTCACACAAAATAAACAGAACATGTTAGGAACTGTGATTCAAATAATAATAATAGCTCCTTTACTTTTAAGAAAAATAAAGGAATTCTGGCAAAATCTTTAACTAGAATTGTTTTGTTAATTTAACTAGTCAATACATTAGATCCTTAAATCTCAAATAATTATTTGGCAGAAAATATTGAATATTGAAAAGATGTGCTTGGAATTTTGCCGTATGATATTACAGTTTTATTATGTAAATAGACTTGCATGTATATATGTGTATAACTGCAGGGATGTTTTGTATTTTATCATAACTTTTTTTCATTTTTTATGTATATTGCGTTGTGTATTGTAATACATGTTATTAATGGACCTACAGAGATATTTTGGAGGCTTTGACCACTGGCACCAGCCTCAGAAGACCTTCCTCTGAAGCAGAGTATTTCTTCAGGTCAAACACATCCAGCTCCTCATCTGACGACAGTAAGATGAAGACCAGGGCAGACCACTGAGCAGGGGAGAGAGATTCCATGAATAGTCTTCCTGATGTAAGGGACTGTTGGATCTCCTCCACTAGAGAAGGGTCGTTCAACTCATTCAGACAGTGGAGCAGATTGATGCTTCTCTCTGGAGGGATATCTCCATTTATTTTCTCCTTGATGTAACAGACTGTTCTCTGATTGGGCTGTCTTCCTGTCAGCCAAAGCAGACCTTGTTTAAACTGAGTTGTCATTGATCTACTTCCTGTCTTTCCCAGCAGACCTCGTAGGAGTTTCTGATTGGTCTCCAGAGAGAGGCCCAGGAGGAAGCGGAGGAACAAGTCCAGGTGTCCGTTCTCACACTGTAAGGCCTTGTCCACAGCACTCTGGTAGAGGAAGAGTTCATCTTTTCCGGGGGTAGCTGGTTCTTCTGAGAATAGATTGACACCAGTGTTGATGAAGGACTGAAGGACATAAAGTGCAGCTAGAAACTCCTGGATGCTCAGATGGACAAAGCAGAACACCTTGTCCTGGTACAGCCAACACTCCTCTTTAAAGATCTGGGTGAACACTCCTGAGTACACTGAGGCTGCTCTGATATCGATGCCACACTCTGCCAGGTCTGTCTCGTAGAAGATTAGGTTGCCTTTCTCCAGCTGGTTAAAAGCCAGTTTTCCAAGAGAAACAATGATCTCCCTGCTCTCTGAACTCCAGTCTAGATCTTTTTCAGCTCTCCCATGGTACTTCATGTCCGCCTGTATGGACTGAACCCTCAGGAAGTAGATGTACATCTGGGTCACAGTCTTGGGCATCTCTTTTACTCTCTGGGATGGTTGGAAGAGGTCTTCAAGAACAGTTGCAGAGATCCAACAGAAGACTGGGATGTGACACATGATGTGGAGGCTTCGTGATTTCTTGACATGGGAGATGATTGTGCTGGCCAGTGTCTCATCGCTGAATTTCTTCTGAAAGTACTCCTCCTTCTGTGAGTCATTGAAGCCCCTCACCTCTGTCACCATGTCAACACACTCAGCAGGGATCTTATTGGCTGCCCCAGGGCGTGTGGTTATCCAGATGCGAGCGGAGGGAAGCAGGTTGCCCCTGATGAGGTTTGTCAGCAGCACGTCCACCGAGGTCGGCATTGTGACATCAGTCCAGCTCTGGTTGTTCTGGAAGTCCAGAGGCAGTCGGCACTCATCTAGACCATCCAAGATGAAGACAACTTGGAACCATTCAAATCTGCAGATTGCTGCTATTTTGGTTTCAATGAAGAAGTAATGAAGAAGTTCCACCAAGCTAAACTCTTTCCCTTTCAGTAAATTCAGCTCTCTGAAAGTCAAGAGAAATGTGAAGTGTATGTCGTGGTTGGCTTTGCCTTCCGCCCAGTCCAGAGTGAACTTGTGGGTTAATACGGTTTTACCAATGCCGGCCACTCCCGTTGTCATTATTGTTCTGATTGGTTGATCTTGTCCAGCTAAGGGTTTAAAGATGTCTTCGCATTTGATCTGTGTTTCCTCCCTGGCTGGTTTCCTGGAGGCTGTTTCAATAAGTCTGATCTCATGTTCCTGGTTGACCTCTCCACTGCCTCTCGCTGTGATGAGGAGCTCGGTGTAGAAGTCATTCAGACCTGTTGGCTGTCCTGCTTTAGCAATTCCCTCAAACTCATTCCTGAACTTCTCCCTCAGATGAGACTTGATTTTATGTTGGCACCCAACAGCAACAGCTCCTAAATGACAAAACCACAGAAGACATAATTTAGTGCATTGTGATATAATTGGACACATTTAAATTCTTCCTGTAAAATGGCTTCATGACATTTAGTGGCATCGTTACTACTTCATGTTACAAAATGTTAATATTTTTTAATGTTAATATTTAAAGGCCCACTATGCAGGATCGGGCATTTCTTCGCTGTTTTCTTGGTTTGGCACGCACTTTTCTCTACACGGCGCCCCCTACAGCGTCGTAGTAGATATTTTACAACACTGTCGTAACAACTCGTTGACGACCCCATGGAAACAAAGGCGTTTCCATGGTTGCAACCGAGCAAGCTAGAAACATTACAGGGCTCAAAACCAAACTCTCGAGGAAACACATTTTTACAGGGCTCACAACAAAATGGTTGAGCAAACACATTTGTACAGAGACTATCAACATCAAGAATACCACGAAGACAAAGTTCACCCAAGGGTACTTTCAATCTCAAAAGCAACACAGCCAAGTCGGCGTCTGATTTGCAGTCTTCTTTTTCTTTCAGTTCACGCTATTCCTGAAAAGCTCGCCCAACGTTTACTCGTGCCTGGCCTCTCTGTCGGTCAGTCTCCCTTTTCTCTTCTGCTGTTCCTCCGACATTGGGTTTCTCTGTCACTTTTTAGTCGGCAAATCTATGATGAATGTAACAATCCCTTAGTTACTTATGTTTATATCGAGCCGGATCCGTGTTTGGGGGTCTGTGCCGTAAAGCAATTCGTTACTTCGCGAGACCCGAGACTCCCGTGAGAGTGGGCGGCGGGTTGCCGGCAGAAACATATCCCTTTCCCCGCCAAGATGCGCAAGGGGGAGTCGAAACAACGAACAATTGAACAAAAATGTATAATAGAACCATCGCAATGACTCTTAGCCTGTTATATTAAGGTAAATCAAGCCAAAAAAGTTGCATAGTTCCCCTTTCACTCGTGTCTGGTCTCTATTCTGGTCCAACTTCTTTTTATTCTTCTTTTGCTCCACCGACAGTCGCCTCTTGGGTCCCTTATCAGTCGATTGATCCATGATGAATGCAACAATTGCCTCGCAACTGGCTGTTTATATCTAGCCGGTGCCATGTTTGGGGGTGTGTCTGTGCCGTAAAGCATTTTCGAAAACTACGATCTGACTACATTTTCGAGGCGCGATTGGATACTTCCGCTGCGTCACATCCGCATTTTGTCAGTCCGAACAGAGCAAGTTGCATATTCGCTTTTTCCTTGGAGAAGCGACCCAGAAATGGTTGTAGAACCATCAGAATAACTCTCAACCTGCATAATTAATGTAATTTTGGCTAAAAAAGTTGCATAGTGGGCCTTTAACGTGATTACCGCACAAAATAAACCTACATATCTTGGTCAAACCATTTAACCTAATATAAATAGAATAAGCCTAGATATCTTGACCAAACCATTTAACCTGATACAATGACATTAACAATACCTATCTGGTTCCATCCATCTTACCTGATACACCCACAATAATCCTCTAAATATGGAACAAACCATTAAACCTCAGAGTCTGTTTCTACCATTTGAAAATAACAGCATATTCAGTTTTAAAATAAAGTAAAATAAAGTTTCCACTCTGTTTGCAAAATAAGAGTCTCTTACCACCCCACAGTGTGTCGGCCAGTTCCTCCTGGTTCATCTCGATCAGGCAGAGCTTTGTGATGTCTACCACTCCCTCTATGGCCCGCCTCCTCTGCTCCTCTTTCTTACCATCCACCTCCTCCTCCTCCTCCTCCTCCTCCTCCTCCTCCTCTTCCCTCTGACTCTCGCATTGTGGGTAATCGGGGTAGAGAACCCTCCAGAGCTTCTTCAGCTCTTTGTCTAGAAAAGCGTGTGCATTCTTCTCAGCCCTCTGGAACAGAACAAACATCAAGGAGAACTTTAATCTGAAATAACCGAGGACATCAGAAGCATCTGCCCTTGATTCACATCCCGCTGGTCTAAAGAGGGAAGCCTGGAGACTATTAGCACCACAAGAGATGCTTTCTAATGTTCCTTTAGAGATAAAGTCAATTATCCTGTTGGATATTTACACACCTTGATCAGCTCTGTTTGATGCTGCTGTACAGATTGAGCACTAGTAACCTTTGACCTCTTCTGGTGTTGTCTGTGGAGAAAACACAAACAAACACACGCACGCACGCACACACACACACACACACACACACACACACACACACACACACACACACACACACACACACACACACACACACACACACACACACACACACACACACACACAGTATCAGTAGAGGTAGATAACAACCAACTGTTCTGTTTTCATCGTCTGTTTGAAACTCCTACCTCTTCTTTCTGGAGGGGTGTCCATCTTTCAATTCAGGAGGTCTATCCATAGAGCGTTCACTCTTCGGAGAGACACAGCTGGTTCCAGGGGAGTCTGCTCTCTCCTGCTGGAGTCTTCTAGAAAATAAACAACCAGGAGGATTTAAGGAGGTTTGATAGAAGCTGTATTTTTGTAATCTCTGATAAATACTCACCTCTTCTCAATAGATTGATTTCCATCTTTAAATGTGACAGGTGGATCCATAGAGTAGTCACTCTTCAGGGAGACACAGGTGGGTCCAGGAGACACTGCTCTCTCCTGCCGCTCTGGGCTTCAACACAACACACACACAACTTTTAATCAGAGTATCAGACTGCAATTTTTATGCTGACAAGATAATTCTTCTTAAAAGGCAGTTTCTAGGTGATCATCTTCAACTTGGCTAATTATATTACTCAGTTAAGATATTATAACTTGTTACTGAGATGTTATTCCTGCCTCTGAATAACCTAATGCTTGAAACTAGAATAACAGAATTGCTGCTTGATCAACACTGACTAGAAATCTGCTTTGTCAAAGTCAGAACATCTGATTTCAAGCCTCTTATTCTTTCTATCTGTTATATGAAGAACAGACTATGACCACATGGAGTTCACCGCTTCTTCTTGACCACAGCCTAGCAGTCATCTAGGCAAAACAAGTACAGAACAAATACACTTTTCATATCCGGGGAACTGCAAGCCTTAATGCTCATCTCAGATGTATTGCTCCAACAGTTGTTTTGGTTTGGCGTTCACATTGTTTTGAATGTGGCCAATATGATGAATGCGTCACGCCGCGTCCTGCTACACGGTCCACTACCTCCATCTAGTGGCTACTTGACGTCAGTGGTCCTTCTCCTGACACACCAGTCTACAATCACCAATCACCATTCCCTACTTCAGCCGGGGATCTCCTATCTGCCGGCGCCAGTTCGTCGTTATGTCTACCTATCCTCCCCCTGCCACCGAACCCCTGCCTGCCTGACTACCCGCCTGTTGTCGAGTCCTTGCCTGCCTTTCACCCGCTAACCGCAACAGAATGATCCGACCATCATTGGACCCAGCGGACGCTCTTTTTGTTGGAGGCTGTGTTGGGGCGTACGTGCAGCGCTGTCGCTTCAAGGCCCGGGTTGGAGGGTGTCTTACGGACTATCAGAGTGGGGTTGGTGAGTGTGAAGTTCCATCCGGTTCAACATTTCTCTCCAGCCCCTGAGCTGACTCCGGTCCCCGAGCCCTGTCCGGTTCCTGAACCCTACTCCTTCCCGAGGGTGCCCCCTCTACCAGAAGGGGCGAGGGGGCACCTTCCAGAAGGGGCCCGCCCTCCACCTTGCCTTCCCGAGGGGTTCCGCCTTCCAAACCTTCCAGACCTTCCAGAAGGGGCCCGCCCTCTACCTCGTCTTCGCCGCTGCAGGCCTCTGCTTGCCCCCCAGGCCGTCCGCCTGAAGCTCCCTGCCATGCCCTGGTGCCTCCCTCCGTTCTGCCCCATGCCAGTTCCCTGGCCAGCCGGTCACCCTGTGCTCTGCCCCAGTCCTCCTGGCTCCCCTCCACCCAACCTATTTGGATTTGACCTACTTTTTTTTGCATGTCGTGGGTCGCCTGGTAGTCAACCCTTAAGGGGGGGTACTGTCATGGTCTGTCTGTTTCCTTGTCTTGTTTTGGTGTGTTTCCTGTTTTACTTTGGTATCTCTGTCTTGTTTCTCCCAATGTAATCTCTGAATCCTCACCTCTTCTCAATAGACTTATTTCCATCTTTAAAGTTAACAGGTTGTTCCATAGAGTGGTCACTCTTCATGGAGACACAGCTGGGTCCCGGGGAGTCTGCTCCCTCCTGCTGGACTCGTCTAGAAAATCAAGAACCAGGATTTAAGCACTTTCGATCAATTATTAGATCGGAGACTGATTCTATTTTTATAATCTCTGAATCCTCACCTCTTCTCAATAGACTGATTTCCATCTTTAAAGTTAACAGGTTGTTCCATAGAGTTGTCACTCTTCATGGAGACACAGCTGGGTCCAGGGGAGTCTGCTCTCTCCTGCTGCTCTGGGCTTCAACATAACACACACAAAGCGGTTACTCAGACTAATGATGGAGTCATGATATATCCCTGCTGAGCTCTGAGATGGACAACAGTCACAGACAGTGAGATCCTCTTCCTACCTCTTAGCTTTGCTCTGGCGGCCGTGTTCCCCAGACAGAGTGGTTTTAGAGGTAGGACCCCCCTCCTCTCTCTCCTCATCCATAGCAGACTGGAGACCTGGACACAAACACTACTACATATTCTTTCTACTGACAGTCAGTGATTGTTTATTCGCTGATTTTATAGGAGCTTCTTATTGCCGGTCACAGGGGGCTGTTGTCTCTGTTTAATTTGGTCGAGAGGCAGGGTGGTTTTTCCTAGAAGAGATTCATAGCCCCTCTCATTCTCAATGAGGACTATTTAATAACTATTTAATAATTGTTCATCATTCAACACAGAATGTCTTATAGGGCTTCAAATGTGTCTGAGCAAGATCAATTTTACCGTGCGGATATCATACATACTAATCCCTATGCTGGTTATGCCACTTTGAAGGCATGTCCATATATGGACTTCCTCATGTTGTATGACATCACAAGCAGATCTTTGATGCAGGACCACAGAGAAGAAGACCCAGGTCAAGATCACGTTTAAACACCTTCACTAACCAAGATGGCCATCTTCCTGTCTAAATATTATGATCATAGTATCGCACGTCAAATATAACAACTGTTCATTCTATCCTAAGTACCTTTAAAGTCTTCCTTATTAGGATTTAGGACAAATCCTAATAAGGAAGAAAAAGAGATAGAAGTTCTTTAACCTAAACCGCTGACTCTATGATGAAAGATTCTGGGTTTCGATCCCCAATGTACACAGTCTAACCTGAGCCGTATCTCGCAAGAATCAAGTAAATTATTCAACAATATTTTTGACCAATTGCTTAGCATCCATACATTTACAAACGTTTTTAAAGTGTTTTTAAAGAAAACTAACCGTCAACCTTTTGATAAGATTCAAAGTTATGTATATTCATGATATATCACAAAGTAAAGTCCAGTACCTTAGCCTTCTTCCTGCTGTGATAAAGTGCACCAAACCAAACCCTCTGACTCAGTAAGGAAATGATGCTGTGAACTTACCAGTTGTACCACTTCCCCTCCCAGTTCATACTCCTCCCAGACTTACGTCTTATACGCTGTTGTTCCGTGACCTGACTCAGTGATCAAGCATAATTGCTTTATTAAAATACGAACAATGGACAGAGAGCTGTGATGTGTAGAAACTCAGAGAAAAACAAAGCGACACTTAATTGCTCAATAAGCCTGTAGACATGTCACTGACGCAGCTCATTATTCACAGTAGTACATAAATACTGTGTTGTCACTGAAGAGGCTAATAAACACAACGAATAGAAACACATGAAGTAGAATATGCGTTCTCTTCTCCGTTTCTACTGAACGCCTCCATGTAGAATCCTCCTCCAAGCTTTAAAGAAAGATTTACATTTTGATTACGTGAACACTTTATTTGCTTCAGTACTATGAATATTCAAATCAGTATCGAAACAATGTCACCTGTGAAACAGAGGACATGATGAAGGATGAGTCCCAACACGGTTCACCAGACGATTACACACACGTTCTGGTTTCATGAACACAACAGCACAACCGGTTCCCTCTGAAATGAAACGACAAGATGCAATCAATTAACAACAACCCACAGCGTGTGCAATAATTCTGCAGCGAGGCTGAATTTGGGGAAATAGACTTCAGAACCAGTATTAGGGGACCACCAAAACCTATATAAAAGGATCCAAAAAGGAGCATGTCATGGGATCTTTAATCCTCAGGGGAAAATGCAGTATTATCCCTCCTAACCCATCATGTGCATCAACGGACAAGCCCCCCCCCCCCCTACCTCCAGGAGCTCCTCACACCCCAGACCACCTCACGCACCCTTCGCTCTGCATCAGCACACACCCCAGGCCACCTCAGACCAAGCTCCGCACCACCGGAGATCGGGCTTTCTCCGCTGCTGCCCCAAGACTATGGAACGCCCTCCCTGACCACCTGAAGGTCCCACAGACTGCAGCTGTTTTTAAAAGAAACCTTAAGACTTATCTTTTTAAAAAAGCCTTTTGCTAATTTCTCTTTTACTGTGTGTGTATTATATTTTTTAACAACCCTTTTTTCTCTCTTAAACTCTGTAGCACTTTGAGATTTTCGAATGTGAAGTGCTCTACAAATAAAATGTATTATTATTATTATTGCATTCATAACGATTTTTCATTAAAATTGGTTTAAATAACATTTCTAGCTTGAAATGTGCCTTTCTTTTCATAATCTTGTCATCATCACTCAACAACAGTAATAGTCCATATACACTGAGCATGAATACCTGACATATGAGTGAGTCATGGCCTCGGCGGCCCACAGGGGGGCGCTGTTCTGTCTGGAGCACCTAGTGTCTGTTTGCTGAGCTGGGAAGATGAAATAAAAAATAAAAACATCTGCCTGGTCTTCAAAATTCTGCATAACACAACTCCTCCTCCTTTAAACTCCTTCATAATCCAACATAACAGCAGCACTATGATCACAAGAAGTACCACACAAGGTGACCTTCTAATCCCATTTAGCAAAAGCACATTTGGTCAACAATCATTTTCTGTTAGAGCAAATCAGAATTGGAATTCACTGCCTACCACTATCAAAGATATACATACACACTCCCCCTTACAGCACACCTTTAAACATGGCTGTCCGTCAACTATAACTGCACGCATTAATCTCTGTCAGAGGTGATGTGTCTGTTGTGTTCTGATGTGTTCTGATGTGACAGTCATTGTTGCCACCACAACATCTCTGCTACCTGCCTGCATGTTCTGTCTTGTATGTACTTTCAATGTGACCTCTGTGGCCTCTTTTCTCTTGTCTCCTGTGTATTGTTTTTGTTGCACGAACTGCCTTGAAGTCTCTCCCATCATCTGTGCTTGTTTGTTTGTTCTTGCTCCAATTGTGTGCAATGTGTTTGTTTGCAAAATAGGCTAAAGCTGCTCCTTTTAATTTACAGTTCATCAAAGGGGACTGACCATGAAACTATAAACAAATCAACTAAAGACTAGTACAGTAGTAGTCCCGATGGGTTTGGTTCAGGACCCAAGACGTCTGGGAGCCTACCCTACATCCACAGTAATCTGAAATGGCTGTCCACCTAACCCCACAAGGCCCGTCCTGTAAGTGTCTGTTGATTTAATAGGTGACCATCTTTAGAACCATCACCCTGGCCTGTAGCCTTCTCGCATCAGAAACCTTAAGTTATACAAAAATGCAAAATGTTTTGTATTCTATATGATAATTATTACGATTGCATATTAGCATGGACCCATAAGGCTTCCATAGAGTCATGACGTCAAAGGTAGTGACATCAGAAATACGGTCCAATTGTTTTTTTTTACCCTTATTTCGATTTCCCACCTTTGTTTGTATTGTTCACTTTTGTAATTTAAAAGGCCAAACTTATTCAAGAGACATTTCATTTTGAGAGTTAAGCTCATTGCTTCTATAAGCTTACCAAGGGCTAACCCGTACTACAAACAAAAAGGGTAAACTCCTTGTGACTGTGATAATCTTCATGGTTCTGGTCTGATTCTGTGGTACGGTGGCCTGCATGGGCCTTCTCGCACACACACCCAGGCAAAGAAGGAGAGGTTCCTTCTTCTTCAGCTCAGCACCATCGCCTCAAACACTGACCTCTGTGCTGCAAAATGGAAGCTCAGGGTCCTGTTAGACGCCACAGGGGAGGGGGTGTATCAACCAGCCTGCAGGGCTCATCTCTGGAGAGACGCCTATAGCTGGGGTCTGTTTCTTGTCTGGTCTTTTCTTGAATTCTGTCCATATTCCGTCACTCATTTGGCGTATGAGTCTGATTATGGAAATGCACTTGCTGGTATCCAGATTATTAATGATGTGCAGATGAAGCCTCTGTTGTGCTTTTGATTAAGTGAACCCCCAACCTTAAAGTGTAAACTGATCCTCTGTTGAACACATAAGAACATTCAGTTGATCAACTGAGTTGTTTATTACCATGATGCTTTATTAACCAGTACAACAGAAAAATAGTCCCTTACGTGTACACAATAAACACAAGAACATTACTAATCATAAAGAGGTGTGCACATATCTTTAATAAAAACATGTTATATTGCTGTGTTGATCCCAACAGTTGATATTGATGATTCACAATAAGATCAATATCCTTTCCCATAGATATTATGAATTTAATAATTAATCTACCTAAAATCATGTTAAGCTTGCAAAATATAAACTGATATCAGAGGCCTTTAGTATGAAACTGTTAATGTCTGAAAATATATAAAATATTGTAGTATAAATGTGTTTTGACTTACTATCAATCAGTATTTGACATTAGAAAGGAAGTCTTGAAAACCTACTTAGTTAACCCTATTGAAGTTCTTAAAAGTCTCTTCCTTCCAACTTTCACAAGCCCAATAAAAGCATTTGGAGTATAGTTGAGTGCTTGTATTTAAACCATGTATGTATGTATGGGAATGTGTGTAAATATGAATGTGCGTGTGTGCATTCACATATGTGGGTGGTTGTGTGTATTCATATATGTGTGTAGTGTATGTATTCATAATGTGTGTGTGTATAGTGTATGCGTGTTGATATATACATGTGTTTGTCTGTGTGCCTGAATATTTGTGTGTTGAGATATGCGTGTTTAACTACAACCGACACAGAGACACTGAGGAACCATAACTCAATAACCCTAACGCAGGGAGGAGGTTCACCTGGGTGAAGATGGACTGGAAGGTGTGGATGTGTGTCAGTGTGTCTGAGGACCCTCCTCCACCTGGGGACACTCTGTAGAATGACAGAGTGCCAGAGGGTCGGTCCAGATACACTCCTACTCTGTTAGAGCCAGCGGGGAGGAGACGTATGACTGTTTCACTACCGTTGTACCCGGCAATGTAACAACCATAATAACAATCAAGACTCCAGGACTTGTTGTTGTATCCAAGCCTTCTATCAACACCCCCTCCTATCCTTGTGATTCCTCTGTGTGTCACTCCTATAGCAACAGATCCTTCCCACTCTACCTCCCAGTAACATCGAACATTCAGACCCTCTCTACACAACACTTGGGACCAGGAGTCAAATCTCTCTGGGTGATCAGGATAAGACTGCTCCTTTTCAACAAACAGCACCTTTCTGTTGTTCTCAGACAGAGAGAGTCGTCTGTAGGCTGTATTTGGGTCCAGTGTTAGTTCACAGGCATCTGATGGGAGAACAAGGCACAATTAGCTGCTGAACCATTCTTCATCATCATCAACATCATCATCACTAGTACTGTTGTCATACTTCTTCTAAGTCCTGTCCTTTTTCATGTGCCATCTACTCTACAAACATAGAAGGACTAAATCATATCATGTTATGGGTACTATAGTGGACTCGTGTGCTTTGACTTTTAGATAATTAAAGATAAAGATAAAAGCAAATCCCATGTGTGTTTGAGTGGCTGTCCCAGTCTAAACATTGAAACCTAGAAAACTGCATAAACTGCATCTACTCCCGCAATATTAACCCTACATATACATTTTAATCATCAAAAAATCAGCAGGATATGCTGATTGCTCCCATTGTATATCTAAGGAACATTCTACATACTTTCCAAGTTATTAGACTTTAAAATGTTCCAATACCCATCCATTGTAGTACAGCTGTTTAAAAAACTGACTGAACCATCCGAGCTCACATACAGGCTGGAAATGAACTGTTGGCAACTTGGAACTATAGAACTGGGCCCCGTTTCCCGAAAGTATCTTTAGCTAAATGGATCGCAGAGTGGGTCGTACGAGCATCGTACAGTTTTCACACCGTTTCCCGAAAGCATCTTCGGTAACGAACGTCTTGAAAACGCTCGTAGCTAACGAGTGCTCCAGGGTACTCGTAGGACGCTAAGAGCCTTGTTAGCCTACTATATCCTCAGTGGCGTAACCAGCGGACATTCCTAGTATTGGATGCGTTTTATTATAACACATTGGTAATGGTGTATCACGTGCGTCTGAGCCTAATGTGGGCCATTCTGTTCTTAGTTTGAGAGACAGTCCAGGAAATGTTTGAGCAGGCAGGGCACTTAAAATGTGTGAGAGAAAGTGGGGGGGATTTGTGCAGACTGACATAAAACGTAGCCTAAAATAATGTAAAAAATATATATATATATTAATTATAAAAATATTTAAAAAAATGCAAAGGAGCAGGCAAAAGGCTGGGATATGGTGGGGATTGGTCACGTTGACGGGAATGTTTAGTGACATGTGGGAGGGTGGAGGGGGTTAAAAAAAAGTCTCAATCACTCTTCGACGTGCATGAAAACCAGCCGCGTAGTTATGAGGGAGGCCGTCCTCACACCGATCTTCCTCGTCGTCATCGTCCTCAATGTCCTCCGGTTCAACCAAAGCTACCCCAGCCTTAGCTGCAATGTTGTGCAACATAGCTGTCACACATATCACAGCGCATGACTTGGCCGGCGAAAACTGGAGCACTCCGCTGGACTTGTGAAGGCATCTAAAGCGCAACTTCCACCTCCCGATCGTGCGCTCAGGATTAGGACTGATATATATGTCGGCCTAGGCTTAATCAATTGTGTTTTAATATCTTTAGCATTCATATTATTGCAATCTATTCTTTTCGTAGGCTACTCTGCGGTTGGCCTTGATGGGGAGATATTTTACCCCATTTTCCTCCGACGTTCCTGCGTCTCCCCCTGCGTCATAGCCCGTTTCAGCACCATGTCAACGGACAGGTACAATCCTACGATCGTCGTGAGTGCAGCGAATGCGCGTTCACATTAAGAGGAGTTTCGGGAAACACTCCAAAGAATTTATCGATGGTTCGAAAGATCCACCGGGAGAATGATCTTACGAGCGAAGATCCATCGATATCGGGAAATGGGGCCCTGGTTAATACACAGACAACAACATCAACACAACCGTACTAGACGTACATGAACACAGAACACACGTACATGTACACATTTGAATGAACATACGTCCACTCCTGCTTTCTGGATGAACTTTCCATCTGTATAGTTAGTGTTTACTGTGATGAATCAAACTAAACAGGCACTTACACCTCTGTGGAGCTGGTTTCAGCCTTTCTACTCCACCGTGCTCCACACTGGGGGGTAAACAAAGTCAAAGCAGCATGTTAAGACATTCACCTTCATCATCTGCTGTCTCATCACATTTGATACAACAAGAGTTACAGCTGCATTTTTAGACCACTTCATCTTGCAACGGGTTGAATCCTTGTAGGAGACTTTGTCCCTGAGTGGTGAGCTGTCCTCTCCATACCTGAGAGTGTCCAGTCTCCAGCGTGGATCCTTCAGTCCAGCAGAGAGCAGCGTAGCTCCAGAGTCTCCTGGGTGATTGTAGCTCAGGTCCAGCGCTCTCAGATGGGAGGGGTTGGAGCTCAGAGCTGAGGCCAGAGAGGCACAGCCTTCCTGTGTGACCCGGCAGCCAGATAAGCTACACACACACACACACACACACACACATACACACACACACACACACACACACACACACACACACACACACACACACACACACACACACACACACACACACACACACACACACACACACACACACACACACACACACACACACACACACACAGGTGTGAAAAATTAATTTTCTGGGTGTATGATCAATCTGTTGATGTCCTCTAATATGGAACGTGTGCTGCAAAAAGCTTATTTTGCACAAAGTTGGCACATTGAGTAAAACTAACCTGAGAGTTTCCAGTGTACAGTGTGGACTCCCCAGTCCAGTAGAGAGCAGCTTAACTCCTGAATCCTGCAGATCATTGAAGCTCAGGTCCAGCTCTCTCAGACTAGAGGCACTGGAGCTGAGAACTGAGGCCAGAGCTTCACAGCATCTCTCTGACAGATGACAGTCATTCAGCCTTCACACAAAATAAACACTTTAATTAGAATTTTTAATTAATGTAAGATCCTTATTTCTATTGAATTTTGGGTGTAAAATGTTTAATATTTGTGAATTTTGCTTGATGCTTGGTCATGACAGCCCATCAGCGTTCTCTCCCTGAAGTCAGAGTGAACCGCACCATGGAAGAGAAAGTGATTGTTGCCGTTTGCGGATTCACGTAGCACTATATCTTTATGATATATCTACATAATACAATATATAATATCACGGCCAAAAGCTGTGTGCGCCTCCGGATGATATTATGAATCGTAAACGACTGCGCTGGGTTCTCCGACATCTCAACTAGTAATAAGTAAAGACTCGTAGTGGTGGTTATCTCGGCCATGGTTGATAATGACTTGGCTGAAAGAAATGTAGGCGTTCAAAAGAGGTAAGCCCCTGTATTTCACCCTGCTTTTAACTATCACCATTCCCTGTACGGTGGACGGTGGGGGGGCACTATGATTATATTTTGTGTTCATGTTTATATTCATAATTGAAAAGTTGCAAGCATGGATGTATTAGAATATCCAATTAAACAACAAGGTGTAACATTTTCAATGATACCAAAGTAATGAATGTGGTCATTATAAGATGAGTTCTATAGGTGTCCTCTGATATGGAACTTGTGGTGTAACTGTTTTACCATTAAGTAAAACTGACCTGAGAGTTTCCAGTGTACAGTGTGGACTCCCCAGTCCGGCAGAGAGCAGCTCCACTCCTGAATCCTGCAGATCATTGAAGCTCAGGTCCAGCTCTCTCAGACGAGAGGAGTCGGAGATGAGAACTGAGGCCAGAGCTTCACAGCATCTCTCTGACAGATGACAGCCATTCAGACTTAACACAAATAAACAGAACATGTTTGGAACTGTGATTGAAATAACTTGGATCTTTAAGTTTTAACATAATAAATGAATTGTGTTGAAATCTTTAATTAGAAATGTTTTACTAATTTAACTATGTATATATATATACATATATATACATACATACACTGGTCAATGCATTATATTCTTATGTTTATTCCACATATCACGTAAAATGTACAATATTAAATAGTTGTTTTGTAGTGTTTCATAATCCTTTTGTAGATTAAAATTACTTTTTAGCATGGTATTATGTAAAGTATACATAATAATATACATAATTGTTATTCATGTTATTATAACATCTACAGATATGTTTTGCACAAAATAAGATATTTTATTCCAATGTGACGTATATTGTGTTGTGAGGAGAAAAAATATCAGAGCGAGCTAGCAGGAAAACACTTTGAGAGTACGGGAGCAAAGACAGCATTGGTGCGCACTGGGGCATCAGTTGCGTGCTGCTTCACTTTATGTGCTTGCTAAATGAATCGTTTCCTACCAACATCCTTTATTGTTGCTCTTGCGATCAGAGAACTACTGAGTGATAGTGATGGGTCGTTCGTGACCGAATCAGTTCGAATGAACAAATCTTTAACAAAAACGAACCGAAGTGATTCTTCTCTCTCATTCATCTCGTTCGTTCTCAGACTCGACTCCTCCCAGACCCACTAGTCGCTGACTCGCTGTCTCGCTGTTCATTCACTGACTGTGAGTGGTGAAGAGGGAAGAGACGTAGTGAGCGAGCGTACGATAATATGATTCAATGTCGGTGAAATGGTAAATGCATGATGTCTTTGTACTTTCTGTGTCATGCCAGATTAATCAAATATTTGAATGTCTCGTCAATCTGTCTCGTTCTTTCATGGTTCGTTCTCCACCCGGGACCCCCACCATCATTGCTAAATCAAGTCTATTATCTTGCTGATACGTTAAGCATCCAATAATCAACTACACCCCCCCCCCATCTTGCTGCGTTTGGTTGAAGTTGTAATGTTCATTGATGAACGACTTCCACGATCGTTTGAGAACGAGAACGAGGGAGGAGCTGAGTCTGATTGACTTAGCAGAGAACCGTGCATTCCATTATTCGATTCACCGCTACCGGAAACTCGACTGAACGAACGAAAGAACAATTCTTAACGATTCTTCTTGGGGAACACTCCGACGCAAACTGAATCAAGGAAAATAATCATTGAATCCATCACTACTGAGCGATAGTGTAGTTACAGTGTTTTTTAACCAAATTTATTGGTACTCAACTACAGCTGTATTCAAATATATTGCTTTAACTATTATTAAGTATTGGCTCTCCTTGTCTATTATTTCATAATAAATAGAGCTTTTATGAGTTTGTCTCTTCACCCTTGTTACACAATACAACAATATATTTAATAATGAATACTGAGCATAGTATTTATGCTAAGTATTCTTTTAAAGTACAATTTGTGAGACAATTGCTTCATCTCATTTTTTTTTTCCCAGAGACCCTCTCAAATGTTTCTGTTGAGGCTTAGGTGTTAAATTAGGGGTCTCAGACCCTCCCAAGACCCCCTGTATTTACCCTGCTCTTAACTATCCCCGTCCCGTATACAGGGGATGGTGGGGGCATTATATTCTGTGTTCATGTATATATTAATAATTGAAAACTTGCAAGCATATGGATGTATTATAATATCCACCTAAACACCAAGGTGTTACTTTTCCAATGATACCAAAGTCATGAATGTGATCATGACAGGTACTGAGTTATAAGATATAAGAGATATGGAAGTTGTGGCATAATCGTTTGCACATTTAGTAAAACTGACCTGAGAGTTTCCAGTGTACAGTGTGGACTCCCCAGTCCAGCACAGAGCAGCTCCACTCCTGAATCCTGCAGATCATTGGTACTCAGGTCCAGTTCTCTCAGACTAGAGGCACTGGAGCTGAGAACTGAGGCTAGAGCTTCACAGCATCTCTCTGACAGTTGACAGTCATTCAGCCTTCACACAAAATAAACAGAACATGTTAGGAACTGTGATTAAAATAATAATAATGCCTCTTTTACTGAAAATTAAGTAATTGTGTAAAAATCTTTAACTAGAAATGTTTTTTTGGTTCAACTAATATATACTAGTCAATACATTAGATACCTAAAGGTTAAATAAATATTGGGTAGAAAATATTGAATATTGAAAAGATCGGGTATATTAGTCGTGTACATTAATATGACCTTTTATTGTAGTATGATGTAAATTGCGTTGCAAGTATATATATAACTACAGAGATGTTTTGTATATTATCGTAACTTTTTTTATTTATATTGCGTTGTGTGTATTGTAATACATGTTATTAGTGAACCTACAGAGATGTTTTGGAGGCTTTGACCACTGGCAGCAGCCTCAGAAGACTCTCCTCTGAAGCAGAGTATTTCTTCAGGTCAAACACGTCCAGCTCCTCTTCTGATGACAGTAAGATGAAGACCAGAGCAGACCACTGAGCAGGAGAGAGAGATTCCATGAAGAGGCTTCCTGATGTAAGAGACTGTTGGATTTCCTCCACTAGAGAACAGTCGTTCAGCTCATTCAGACAGTGGAACAGATTGATGCTGTTCTCTGGAGAGAGATCTCCATTTATCTTCTTCTTGATGTCATTTACTATTCTCAGATTGTGCTGGCTTTCATCCAGCCGAATTTCCAGACCTTGTTTAATCTTAGTGGTCAGTGATCCTCTTCCTGTCCATCCCAGTAGACCAAGTAGATTCTGTTTGGTCTCCAGAGATAGGCCTAGGAGGAAGCGGAGGAACAAGTCCAGGTGTCCGTTCTCACTCTGTAAGGCCTTGTCCACAGCAATCTGGTAGAAGAAAAGTTCACCTTTCCTAGAGGTAGCTTGTTCTTCTGAGAGTAGATTGACACCAGTGTTGATGAAGGACAGGAGGACATAAAGGGCTGCCAGAAACTCCTGGAGGCTCAGATGGACAAAGCAGAACAACTTGTCCCGGTACAGCCCATGCTCCTCTTTAAAGATCTGGGTGAACACTCCTGAGCACACTGAGGCTGCTCTGATATCGATGCCACCCTCTGCCAGATCTGCCTCATAGAAGATGAGGTTGCCTTTCTCCAGCTGGTTAAAAGCCAGTTTTCCAAGAGAAAAAATTATCTCCCTGCTCTCTGAACTCCAGTCTAGATCTATTTCAGCTCTCCCATGGTATTTCATGTCCGCCTGTATGGACTGAACCCTCAGGAAGTGGATGTACATCTGAGTCACATTCTTTGGCATCTCTTTTCCTCTCTGGGATGGTTTAAAGAAGTCCTCCAGAACTGTTGCAGCGATCCAACAGAAGACTGGGATGTGACACATGATGTGGAGGCTTCGTGATTTCTTGACATGGGAGATGATTTTGCTGGCCATTGTCTCATCTCTGAATTTGTGCCGAAAGTACTCTTCCTTCTGTGAGTCGCTAAAGCCTCTCACCTCCGTCACCCTGTCAACACACTCAGCAGGGATCTGATGGGCTGCTGCTGGGCGTGTGGTTATCCAAATGCGAGCGGAGGGAAGCAGGTTGCCCTTGATGAGGTTTGTCAGCAACATGTCCACCGAGATGGACTCAGTGACATCAGTCAAGATCTGGTTGTTCTGGAAGTCCAGAGGCAGTCGGCACTCATCCAGACCATCCAAGATGAAGACAACTTGGAACTGGTCGTATCTGCAGATAGCTGCTTCTTTGGTTTCAATAAAGAAGTGATGAAGAAGTTCCACCAAGCTAAACTCTTTCCCTTTCAGTAAATTCAGCTCTCTGAAAGTCAAGAGAAACGTGAAGTGAACGTTGTGGTTGTTTTTCCCTTCAGCCCAGTCCAGAGTGAACTTGTGTGTTAAGACGGTTTTACCAATGCCTGCCACTCCCGTTGTCATTATTGTTCTGATTGGTTGATCTTGTCCAGGTAAGGGTTTAAAGATGTCTTCACATTTCATCGGTGTTTCCTCCCTGGCTGGTTTCCTGGAGGCTGTTTCAATCAGTCTGACCTCATGTTCCTGGTTGACCTCTCCACTGCCTCTCGCTGTGATGAAGAGCTCTGTGTAGAAGTCATTCAGACCTGTTGGCTGTCCTGCTTTAGCGATTCCCTCAAACTCATTCCTGAACTTTTCCCTCAGGTGAGACTTGATTTTATGTTGGCACCCAACAGCAACAGCTCCTAAATGACAAAACGTGACAATGGCAATGGCAATGCACTACTAAAAGACATAATTTAGTAGTGCATTGTGATATAATTGGACACATTTCAATACTTCCTGTAAAATGGTGAACTTCATGACATTTAGTGGCGTCGTTACTTGTGGTTGAAGAAGTTGGTCGTGACAAAGACTTCATGTTACAGATTCAAATTGTTAATATCTGGATAAAACCACTTAACCTGAAACCCAAACAATAACCTGACATATCTAGAATGAACCATTTAATATAACCCCACAATAATCCTACATATCTTTGTCAAACCATTTAACCTAATAGAACTACAATAACCCTAGATATCTTGATCAAACCATTTAACGTGATACAATGACATTAACAATACCTATCTGGTTCCATCCATCTTACCTGATACACCCCAAATAATACTCCATGTATGGAACAAACCATGAAAGCTCAGAGTCTTTTTCTACCTTTTCAAGATAACAGTATATTCAGTTTTAAAATAAAAATTTCCACTCTGTCTTCAAAATAAGTGTCTCTTACCGCCCCACAGTGTGTCGGCCAGTTCCCCCTGGTTCATCTCCATCAGGCAGAGCGTAGTGATGTCCACCACTCCCTCTATGGCGCGCCTCCTCTGCTCCTCCTTCTTACCATCCACCTCCTCCTCCTCCTCCTGCTCCTCCTCCCTCTGACTCTCTGAGCATTGTGGGTAATCTGGGTAGAGAACCCTCCAGAGCTTCTTCAGCTCCTTGTCTAAAAAAGCGTGTGCATTCTCCTCAGCCCTCTGGAACAGAACAAACATCAAGGAGAACTTTACTCTGAACTAACTGAGGACATCAGAAGCATCTGTCCTAGATTCATGTCCCGCTGGTCTAAAAAAGCCTGGAGACTATTAGTACCACAAGAGATGCTTTTTAATGTTCCTTTTAGAGCAAAAGTAAATTATCCTGTTGGATATTTACACACCTTGATCAGCTCTGTTTGATGCTGCTGTACAGACTGAGCACTGGTAACCTTCGACTTTTCCTGGTGTTGTCTGTGGAGAAAACACACAAACACACACACACACACACACACACACACACACACACACACACACACACACACACAGGATCTATTTATCCTGACTTGTAAACATCAGTATCAGTAGAGTTAGATAACATCCAAATGTTCTGTTTTCATAGTCTGTTTGAAACTTTTCAGGAGGTCTATCCACAGAGTGGTCACTCTTCAAAGAGACACAGCTGCATCCAGGGGAGTCTGCTCTCTCCTGCTGCACTCCTCTAGAAAATCAAGAACCAGGAGAATTTAAGGAAGTCAATAGATTGATTTCCATCTTTAAATGTGACAGGTGGATCCATAGAGTAGTCACTCTTCAGAGAGACACAGCTGGGTCCAGGAGACACTGCTCTCTCCTGCCGCTCTGGGCTTCAACACAACACACACACAACTTTTAATCAGAGTATCAGACTGCAACTTTTATGCTGACAAGATAATTCTTCTTAAAAGGCAGTTTCTAGGCGATCATCTTCATCTTGGCTAATTATATTACTTAAGATATTATATCTTGTTACCAGTGGCGATTTTGGTTTGGAAACTCTGGTGGGGCCCATGCAGGAAAATATTATAACGCAATCCAGAAATACCACATATTACTACCATCACAAAAAAAACAGTAGCAAGTGACAGAGGGGACCAAAATTGCAGCTGAATAATGCCATCACTCAAACGCGAATCTGACGACATATATTAGGCTATTATAGCAATAGCACCACCAAATGGCAGCGTTCAAGATCTCACAATATCAAAACTCAAGAAAACAACAACGTGGCAACAATAAAAACACAACGGCGCACACCCTTTACACAGCAATCAATATACAAAGCCACCACTCACAATATACCAAAAAAAGAAGAACTATGGTTTAAGTTGCATTAAGTTTGCAGGCCACCATACTGTACAATTAACAATGAATCTAGCCTGATAGAGTGGTTGCCTATTCAGACCTGGATAATCCTGGGTGAAAATTTAAGTAAGTTTGGGCTAAGATGGTAATTAGCAGTGCTTTAAGGACAGTGCTGTCTGGTCTCCTTTGTGTGGCTGAGGTGAAACACAAGCATTTTTTTCCGCTTGAACCACTCCTGGTTGAACGATCTATTCTTGTCCTTTCCCTCTTGAATAATGATTAAATCCGTCGGGCGATGTGGTCCCAAACGTTTTATCTCCAACTTCTGTTCAAGTGCTAAATCTCACATGAGACAGATACTCAACACGATTCATCATTTAATGAATGAAACGTCCATTTGTTGTTATTTACTGTAACAGTAACTGTAACAGTAACTACGTTAGCCAGCTAGCAAGATCTGATCGGCTCCCGCCGTAAACCCCGCCCTTTCTACAAATCAGCCAATGAGAAGAGCTTTGGGGCACTAAACTTCTGGCCCCACCGCCGAAACAGAAGCGGGCGCTGCGCATGCGCTTGCTCGCGCAACAGCACCAGTTTTCTACACTGCAGCAGACGGGGCCATCTCGGCTGTGCCCCACCGAGCGGAACAGACGAGACGGAGCAACGAACTATTTCACACACAACTACTACACTACAACAATTGCGTTCATCAAATTAAAACTGCGGACATGTAATAAATTATTAACAATTAATGTATTATTAACTTATGCTCAATGACATTTTTGAAAAAAAAAAAAGAAAAGTATAATCGTGCCCTGCACGGCAGCGTTCTCTGGTGGGGCCGTGCCCCACTGGCCCCTAATGCAAAGACGCCACTGCTTGCTACTGAGATGTTATTCCTGCCTCTGAATGATCTAATGCTTGAAACTAGACTTACAGAATTATAAAGCTGCTTGATTAACACTGACAAGTACTAAACTGCTTTGTCAGTCAGAACATCTGATTTCAAGCCTCTTATCCTTTCTATCTGTTATATGAAGAACAGACTATGACCACATGGAGTTCACTGCTTCATCTTGACCACAGCCTAGCAGTCATGAAGACCAGTACAGAACAAATACACTGTTCATATCTGGGGAACGCCTTCATGCTCAATTCAGATGCATTGCTCTAACAGATGTTTTGGTTTGGTGTTCAAATTGTTTTAAATGTGGCCTATTTGACGAATGTGACCTAATCTAGAGTTAGGCCAAACTGAGGTCGAATTCAGAGAGATCCCACCTGATCTGATTCAGGACCTCATAAAAATAGAATAGAAAGCGGCATAAATCTGAATCGAACAAACCAGATTGAATGTGATTTGTGCTGCTCACACGGTTCTGAAGAAAATCTCTGATTGAATCTGAGCCTTTTCCCCCCATCATAATAATATTAATAATAATAATAATAATAATAATAATAATAATAATAATAATACATTTTATTTATAATGCATTTTATATTCAAGAATCTCAAAGTGCTTCAGAGAAAAAAAAAAAAAAAAAAAAAAAAAAGTATTAAAAAAGGGAACCTCAAAGAAAGATCCATCATCCCCCCCCTCCATGTCTCTGACCGTTCCCTCCCTAAGTCATCACCTTTTCCCAATAAACTGATTTCCATCTTTGAATTTAGCAGGTGGATCCATAGAGTGGTCACTCTTCATGGAGACACAGCTGGGTCCAGGGGAGTCTCCTCCCTCCTGCTGGACTCGTCTAGAGAAACAAGAACCAGGATTTATGCACTTTTGATCGATTATTCGATTGGAGATAGGTTCTATTTTATCCTCTCTGATGAATCCTTACCTCTTCTCAATAGACTGATTTCCATCTTTGAACTTAGCAGGTGGATCCATAGACTGGCCACTCTTCATGGAGACACAGCTGGGTCCAGGGGAGTCTGCTCTCTCCTGCTGGACTTGTCTAGAGAAACAAGAACCCAGATTTATGCACTTTTGATTGAATATCAGATTGGAGATAGATTGTATTTTTATCATCTCTGACGAATCCTTACCTCTTCTCAATAGACTGATTTCCATCTTTGAACTTAGCAGGTGGATCCATAGAGTGGCCACTCTTCAAGGAGACACAGCTGGGTCCTGGGGAGTCTGCTCTCTCTTGATGCTCTGAGCTTCATCACAACACACACACACAGCTTTTTCTCAGACTAATGATGGTGTGACGATATTTTATATTGTTTTCACTGCTGAGGTCTGAGATGACAACATTCACAGACAGTGAGATCCTCTTCCTACCTCTTAGCTTTGCTCTGGCGGCCATGTTCCCCAGACAGAGTGGTTATAGAGGTAGGACCCACCTCTCTCTCCTCATCCATAGTTGACTGGAGACCTGGACACAAACACAACTACATATTCTATCTACTGACAGTCAGCGATTGTCTACTCTCTGCTCTTATAGGAGCTACTTATTGCCGGTCATTGCTGTTGTCTCTGTTTAATTTGGTCGAGAACAAGGATGGTCTTTCCTAGAAAGAGATTCATAGACCCTCTCATTCTCAAAGAGGTACAAGATTTGGAGATGACGTTTCTAATAACTATTTAATGACGTTTCATCATTCAAGTCTCTTAGGGATTCAAACGTGTCTGATCAAGATCAAGTTTACCGATGCGGATATCATACCTACTGTTGCCTGTGCTGGTTAAACCGCTCTGAAGGCATGTCCATATATGGACTTCCTCATGTCGTATGACATCACAACCGGATCTTTGATGCAGGCCCACAGAGAAGAAGACCCAGGTCAAGATGAGGTTTAAACACCTTCACTACCCAAGATGGCCATCTTCCTGTCTAAATATTATAATCATAGTATCGCACTACAAATAAAACAATTGTTGCATTCTGTCCTAAGTACCTTTAAAGTCACCTACGGACACGTGATTTAGGACAAATCTTAAACCAGAAGAAAAAGTAATAGAAGTATTTAAACCTCAACCGCTTGACTCTAAGCTGAAAGATTCTGGGTTAGATCCCCAATGTCCACAGTCTAACCTGTAGCATACCTTAGAGCAAGTATCAACTAATTTATTCAATATCTTTTTAACTGCGTGTTTTACCGAAAACTAACCGTCAACCTATTGATACGATTCAAAGCTATGCATATTCATGATATATCACAGAGTTAAGTTCAGTACCTTAGCCTTCTTCCTGCTGTGAAAAATTGTGCCAAACCGAACCCTCAGACTCATTAACAAGGAAATTATGTCGTCAGCTAACCAGTTAGAACAGAACAGAACATAACAGATTATTCAACCATAATTTTGACAAATTGCTTAGCATCCATACATTTCCTAACGTTTTTAAAGTGTTTTTAAAGAAAACTAACCGTCAACCTTTTGATAAGATTCAAAGTTATGCATATTCATGATATATCACAAAGTAAACTCCGGTACCTTAGCCTTCTTCCTGCTGTGATAAAGTGCACCACACCAAACCCTCAGACTCAGTAAGGAAATTATGCTGGAAAGTGGGAACTTACCAGTTGTACCACTTCCCCTCCCAGTTCAGACTCCTCCAATACTTACTTCTCATAGGCTGTTCGATCTGTGATGTGTAGAAGCTCAGAGAAAAAAAAAGAGACACATAATAGTTCAACCAGCCTGTAGAGACATGTCACTGATGCAGCTCATTCTATACAGCAGAACCAACAGGAACAGGAATACCATGTTCACTAAAGAGACTTATAAACATAACAAATAGATACACATGAAGTAGAATATGCATCCGTGCATCTGTTTCTACTGAACACCTCCATGTAGAATCCTCCTCCATCATTTAAAGACAGATTAGTAATTTGTTTACCTGAACACTTTATTTGCCTCAGTGTGAACATAGGATTCAGTATCGAAACAACGTCACCTGTAAAACAGAGGAACAGATGAAGGATGAGTTCCAACACGTTTCACCAGACAATTACAGACACGTTCTGGTTTCATTACACAACAGCATTAACACGTCAGGGAGACGTAACACAAGCCAGACGGGGGTGGATACTGTGCTGTCCGGTTCCCTCTGAAATGAACCGACCAGACGCAACCAATGAACGAAAACCCACAGCGCGTGCAGTAATTCTGCACCACGGCTGAATTTGGGGAAAAATACTTAAGATACAGTATTAGGGTACCACTAAGACCTATATAAAAGCATCCAAAAAGTAGCATGTCATGGGATCTTAAATTCTCAGGGGGAAATGCAATATATTGCATTCATAACGATTTGTAATTAAAATAGGTTTTAATAACATCTAGCGATAAATGTGCACTTTTTTTGTCTCATTCTTGTCATCATCACTCAACAACAGTAATAGTCCCTATACCATGAGCATGAAGAATAACCTCTGACACATGAGTGAGTCATGGCCTCGGCGGCCCACAGGGGGGCGCTGTTCTGTCTGGAGCACCTTAGTATATGTGTCTGTTTCCTGAGCTGGGAAGATGAAATCAAATAGAAAAACATCTGCCTGGTCTTCAAAATTCTGCATAACACAGCTCCCTTTCATTCAAACTCATTCATGATCCAACATAACAGCAGGAATCAGATCACCAGAAGCAACACACGAAGTGACCTCCTAATCCAATTTAGGAAAGAGCATTTTCTGTTAGAGCAATACAAAATTGGATTTCATTGCCTACCACTAACTAAGATATACATACATACTCCCCCTTACAGCACACCGTAAAATATGGCTGTCCGTCAACTATAACTGCATAACTGCACACATTAATCTCTGTCAGAGGTGATGTGTCTGTTTGACGTGACAGTCATTGTTGCTGCCGCTCCCTCTGCTATCTGCCTGCATGTTCTGTCTTGTATGTACTTTCAATGTGACCTCTGTGGCCTCTTTTCCCTTGTCTCCTGTGTATTGTTTTTGTTGCACAAACTGCCTTGATGTCTCTCCCATCATCTGTGCTTGTTTGCATGTTCTTGCTCCAATTGTATGCAATGTGTTTGTTTGTCTTTTCCCCCTTTTGCTTAGGCCTGCTGTAATTATAAATGTAATGTAATGTATTTTATTCTTATTTTCCTTATTTTTTGTAAAGTAATGCATTTTAGGTTGCTTATTGACAACTGTCTGGGGACAACAGCTAAAGCTGTTCCTTTTATTGTACAGTTAATCAAAGGGGACTGTCCACTATACACAAATAAACTAAAGACTAGTAGAGTAGTAGTCCCGATGGGTTTGGTTCAGGACCCAAGACGTCTGGGAGCCTACCCTACATCAACAGTAATCTGAAATCGCTGTCCACCTAACCCCACAAGGCCCGTCCTGTAAGTGTCTGGTGATTTACTAGATGGCCATCTTTCGAACCAGCACCCTGGCCTGTAGCCTTCTCGTATCAGAAACAATAAGTTGCACAAAAATGCAAAATGTTTTGTATTCTATATGATAATTATTATGATTGCATATTAGCATGGACCCATAAGGCTTCCGTAGAGTCATGACGTCAGAGGTAGTGACATCAGAAACACAGATCTAGAAGCCTACGGTCCATCCGGTTTATTTTACCCTTATTTCTTTTCACACCTTTGTTCCCTTTTGTAAGTAAAAGGTCAAAATTATTCAATAGACATGTCATTTTTGGATTCAAGCTCATTGCTTCTATAAGCTTACCAAGTATAGGCTTACCCGTACAACAAACAAAAAGGTTAAAATTGTTGCATGACTGTGAGAATCTTCATGAAACAGCTTTTGGTCTCATTCTGTGATACGGTGGCCTGCATGGTCCCTCTCGCACACACACCCAGGCAAAGAAGGAGAGGTTCCTTCTTCTTCAGCTCAGCACCACCACCTCAAACAAACCCCTGTGTGCTTCAACATGGAAGCTCAGGGTTAGACGGGGGAGGTGGTGTATCAACCAGCCTGCAGGGCTCATCTCTGGAGAGGCGCCGATAGCTGGTGTCTGTTTCCTGTCGGGTCTTTTCTAGAATTCTCTCCATATTCTGTCCCTTATCGGGCGTATGAGTCTGATGTCAAAATGCACTTGCTGGTATCCTGATTATTAATGCTGTGCAGACGAAGCCTCTGTCCTTTTTATTTAGTGAACCCCCAACCTTAAAGTGTAAATTGAACGTCAGTTTATCCATTTAGTTGTTCATTATCAGTATCCTTTATTAGCAGTACAACAGAAAAATAGTCCCTTACACGTACACAATAAACACAAGGAGTAAAACAACAGAAGAACATTGCTACTAATAATAAACAGGTGTGCACATATCTTTAATAACTGAACATGTTCTACTGCTGTGTTGATCTCAACAGATGATATTGACCATTCACAATAAGATTTCCCATAGATATTTTTAATATAATATTTCATCTACTTAAAATCATGTTAGGCTTACAATACAATACAATACAATACAACTTTAATTATCCCACTAGGGGCAAGTTGTTTGAGCAGCTTGCATATTACAGACACAGTAACATACAAACAACAAATACACATACACAACTACGGAGCATTTAGTAGTCGAATTATAAACTCAATCAAAATATAAACTGATATCACAGCCCTGTTAACTGTTGATTCCGGAAAAAATATAAAATATTGTAGCATAAACATGTTTTGATTTACCATCAATCAGTATTTTAGATACATTTTACATTAGAAAAGAAGTCTTTCCAAACCTACTTAGCCTACTAAGCTAGAGAAGTTCTCTTTCTTTGATTGTTTATCAAGATCAACTTTCACAAGCTCAATAAAAGCATTGGTCAACTTTCCAAGCTCAATAAAAGCATTTGGAGTATAGTTGAGTGCATGTATTTAAATCATCAAAACCCTGTGTTTGTGTGTGTGTGTGTGTGTGTGTGTGTGTGTGTGTGTGTGTGTGTGTGTGTGTGTGTGTGTGTGTGTGTGTGTGTGTGTGTGTGTGTGTGTGTGTGTGTGTGTGTGTGTGCTTGGGGAATATATGAATGTGCACCTGTGCATTCATATAAGTGTGTGTTTGTATGTGTAGTCATATATGTTTGTGTAGTGTATGTATTCATATATGTGTGTGTTTAGTTAGGTGTGTTATAGAATTGTGTTAGTCTGTTTGCCTGTGTATGTGTGGGTTGATATATGCATGTGTGTGTTTGGCTACAACCGACACAGAGACACTGAGGCACCATAACTCAATAACCCAAACGCAGTGTAGAGAACCTCCTGGGTAAAGATGTTATGGATGCTGATATCTGGCAGTCTGTCAAAGGAACCTCCTACATCTGGGTAATATCTGTAGCATGTAAGAGTGCCAGCGGATCGGTCCAGATACAGTCCTACTCTGTTAGAGCCAGTGTCTGTCCTATGACTGAAGTAGGCAAAGTAACCATCTTCATCTAAAGATTTAACACCCTCTCCTCTCCTTGTGCTTCGTCTGGATGTCACTCCAATACGAACATCTCCTTCCCACTCTGCCTCCCAGTAACAGTGGCCAGTCAGAGCCTCTCTACACAACACCTGGTATTGGAAGTCCGACCTCTCTGGGTGATCAGGATACGACTGGTCCTCTCCAACCACTGTCACCTTTCTGTTGTCCTCAGACAGAGAGAGTTGTCTGTGGGCTGTGTTTGGGTCCAGTGTGAGTTCACAGGCATCTGACGGAGAACAGGACAGGATGAGCTGCTGAACCATTCTTCTTCATCATCATCATCATCATCATCATCATCATCATCATCATCATCATCATCATCATCATCAACATCATCATCATCATCATCATCATCATCATCATCATCATCACTAGTACTGTTGTCTTGCATACTTCTTATTCCTGTCATTTTCCACGTGCTATCTACTCTATAAAAATCAACATAAAAGACAAAATAATATCATATGGAACTATAGTTGAGTAGTGTGCCCTGACTTTAAGATAATTAAAGTTTATAGCAAAGCCAATGTGTGTGTGAGTGGCTGTCCCAGACAGAACATTGAAACATGTTTACGTACAAACTGCATGTACTTGGGCAATATGAACTATCAAACACATATTATACCGTATATCGAAATATTCAGCATGAAGAGCATATGCTCCTAGTACACATTTGAAACTGTCTTCACCTCCTGCTGTGTGGATGGACTTTCCATATTTCTCAATAGTTAACTTGTGTTGTGATGAATCAAACTCCACTTACACCTCTGTGGAGCTGGTTTCAGCCTCACCACTCCACCGTGGTCCACACTGGGGGGGAAACAAAGTGAGAGCAGCATGTTGAAACATTCACCTTCATCATCTGCTGTCTTATCACTTTCTACACAACATGTGAAGCTGTGTTTTCAAACCAGAACATCCATTAGCTGGATGAATCCTAGTACAAGATATTGTCCCTGAGAGGTGAGCTGTCCTCTCCATACCTGAGAGTTTCAAGCCTCCAACGTGGATCCTCCAGTCCAGCAGAGAGCAGCGTAGCTCCTGAGTCTCCTGGGTGATTGTAGCTCAGGTCCAGCGCTCTCAGATGGGAGGGGTTGGAGCTCAGAGCTGAGGTCAGAGAGGCACAGCCTTCCTGAGTGACCAGGCAGCCAGATAAGCTACACCCACACACACACACACACACACACACACACACACATACACATACACATACACACACACACGCACACGAAATGGTCAGTTTTCTGGATGTGAATCTGTCAGAAGTCCTCTGATATGGAACTTGTTGTTTAACTGTTTGCACATTGAGCAAACCTGACCTGAGAGTTTCCAGTGTACAGTGGGGACTCCCCAGTCCAGCAGAGAGCAGCTTCACTCCTGAATCCTGCAGATTATTGGTACTCAGGTCCAGTTCTCTCAGACTAGAGAAGTTGGAGCTGAGAACTGAGGCCAGAGCTTCACAGCATCTCTCTGACAGCTGACAGCCATTCAGCCTTAACACAAAATAAACAGAACATGTTGGGAACTGAGCGATAGTGAGCTATCAAACAATTCCGCCACAAACCAGGAAATACCTGGTTTAAAGTCAGTGGCGCGTTGTTCACATTCTTGTTAATCGTTTGCACATTTAGTAAAACTGACCTGAGAGTTTCCAGTGTACAGTGTGGACTCCCCAGTCCAGAAGAGAGCAATTTCACTCCTGAATCCTGCAGATCATTGGTACTCAGGTCCAGCTCTCTCAGACTAGAGGCGCTGGAGCTGAGAACTGAGGCCAGAGCTTCACAGCATCTCTCTGACAGAAGACAGTCATTCAGCCTTCACACAAAATAAACAGAACATATTAGGAACTGTGATTCAAATAATAATAATAGCTCCTTTACTTTTAAGAAAAATAAAGGAATTCTGGCAAAATCTTTAACTAGAATTGTTTTGTTAATTTAACTAGTCAATACATTAGATCCTTAAATCTAAAATAATTATTTGGCAGAAAATATTGAATATTGAAAAGATGTGCTTGGAATTTTGCCGTATAATATTACGGTTTTATTATGTAAATAGACTTGAATGTATATATGTGTATAACTGCAGGGATGTTTTGTATTTTATCATAACTTTTTTTCATTTTTTATGTATATTGCGTTGTGTTTTGTAATACATGTTATTAATGGACCTACAGAGATATTTTGGAGGCTTTGACCACTGGCACCAGCCTCAGAAGACCTTCCTCTGAAGCTGAGTATTTCTTCAGGTCAAACACATCCAGCTCCTCATCTGACGACAGTAAGATGAAGACCAGAGCAGACCACTGAGCAGGGGAGAGAGATTCCATGAATAGTCTTCCTGATGTAAGGGACTGTTGGATCTCCTCCACTAGAGAAGGGTCGTTCAACTCATTCAGACAGTGGAGCAGATTGATGCTTCTCTCTGGAGGGATATCTCCATTTATTTTCTCCTTGATGTAACAGACTGTTCTCTGATTGGGCTGTCTTCCTGTCAGCCAAAGCAGACCTTGTTTAAACTGAGTTGTCATTGATCTACTTCCTGTCTTTCCCAGCAGACCTCGTAGGAGTTTCTGATTGGTCTCCAGAGAGAGGCCCAGGAGGAAGCGGAGGAACAAGTCCAGGTGTCCGTTCTCACACTGTAAGGCCTTGTCCACAGCACTCTGGTAGAGGAAGAGTTCATCTTTGCCGGGGGTAGCTGGTTCTTCTGAGAATAGATTGACACCAGTGTTGATGAAGGACTGAAGGACATAAAGTGCAGCTAGAAACTCCTGGATGCTCAGATGGACAAAGCAGAACACCTTGTCCTGGTACAGCCAACACTCCTCTTTAAAGATCTGGGTGAACACTCCTGAGTACACTGAGGCTGCTCTGATATCGATGCCACACTCTGCCAGGTCTGTCTCGTAGAAGATTAGGTTGCCTTTCTCCAGCTGGTTAAAAGCCAGTTTTCCAAGAGAAACAATGATCTCCCTGCTCTCTGAACTCCAGTCTAGATCTTTTTCAGCTCTCCCATGGTACTTCATGTCCGCCTGTATGGACTGAACCCTCAGGAAGTAGATGTACATCTGGGTCACAGTCTTAGGCATCTCTTTTACTCTCTGGGATGGTTGGAAGAGGTCTTCAAGAACAGTTGCAGAGATCCAACAGAAGACTGGGATGTGACACATGATGTGGAGGCTTCGTGATTTCTTGACATGGGAGATTATTGTGCTGGCCAGTGTCTCATCGCTGAATTTCTTCTGAAAGTACTCCTCCTTCTGTGAGTCATTGAAGCCCCTCACCTCTGTCACCATGTCAACACACTCAGCAGGGATCTTATTGGCTGCCCCAGGGCGTGTGGTTATCCAGATGCGAGCGGAGGGAAGCAGGTTGCCCCTGATGAGGTTTGTCAGCAGCACGTCCACCGAGGTCGGCATTGTGACATCAGTCCAGCTCTGGTTGTTCTGGAAGTCCAGAGGCAGTCGGCACTCATCTAGACCATCCAAGATGAAGACAACTTGGAACCATTCAAATCTGCAGATTGCTGCTATTTTGGTTTCAATGAAGAAGTAATGAAGAAGTTCCACCAAGCTAAACTCTTTCCCTTTCAGTAAATTCAGCTCTCTGAAAGTCAAGAGAAATGTGAAGTGTATGTCGTGGTTGGCTTTGCCTTCCGCCCAGTCCAGAGTGAACTTGTGGGTTAATACGGTTTTACCAATGCCGGCCACTCCCGTTGTCATTATTGTTCTGATTGGTTGATCTTGTCCAGCTAAGGGTTTAAAGATGTCTTCGCATTTGATCTGTGTTTCCTCCCTGGCTGGTTTCCTGGAGGCTGTTTCAATAAGTCTGATCTCATGTTCCTGGTTGACCTCTCCACTGCCTCTCGCTGTGATGAGGAGCTCGGTGTAGAAGTCATTCAGACCTGTTGGCTGTCCTGCTTTAGCAATTCCCTCAAACTCATTCCTGAACTTCTCCCTCAGATGAGACTTGATTTTATGTTGGCACCCAACAGCAACAGCTCCTAAATGACAAAACCACAGAAGACATAATTTAGTGCATTGTGATATAATTGGACACATTTAAATTCTTCCTGTAAAATGGCTTCATGACATTTAGTGGCATCGTTACTACTTCATGTTACAAAATGTTAATATTTTTTAATGTTAATATTTAAAGGCCCACTATGCAGGATCGGGCATTTCTTCGCTGTTTTCTTGGTTTGGCACGCACTTTTCTCTACACGGCGCCCCCTACAGCGTCGTAGTAGATATTTTACAACACTGTCGTAACAACTCGTTGACGACCCCATGGAAACAAAGGCTTTTCCATGGTTGCAACCGAGCAAGCTAGAAACATTACAGGGCTCAAAACCAAACTGTCGAGGAAACACATTTTTACAGGGCTCACAACAAAATGGTTGAGCAAACACATTTGTACAGAGACTATCAAAATCAAGAATACCACGAAGACAAAGTTCACCCAAGGGTACTTTCAATCTCAAAAGCAACACAGCCAAGTCGGCGTCTGATTTGCAGTCTTCTTTTTCTTTCAGTTCACGCTATTCCTGAAAAGCTCGCCCAACGTTTACTCGTGTCTGGCCTCTCTGTCGGTCAGTCTCCCTTTTCTCTTCTGCTGTTCCTCCGACATTGGGTTTCGCTGTCACTTATTAGTCGGCAAATCTATGATGAATGTAACAATCCCTTAGTTACTTATGTTTATATCGAGCCGGTTCCGTGTTTGGGGGTCTGTGCCGTAAAGCAATTCGTTACTTTGCGAGACCCGAGACTCCCGTGAGAGTGGGCGGCAGGTTGCCGGCAGAAACATATCCCTTTCTCCGCCAAGATGCGCAAAGGGGAGTCGGAACAACGAACAATCGAACAAAAATGTATAATAGAACCATCGCAATGACTCTTAGCCTGTTATATTAAGGTAAATCAAGCCAAAAAAGTTGCATAGTTCCCCTTTCACTCGTGTCTGGTCCCTATTCTGGACCAACTTCTTTTTATTCGTCTTTTGTTCCACCGAAAGTCGCCTCTTGGGTCCCTTATCAGTCGATTGATCCATGATGAATGCAACAATTGCCTCGCAACTGGCTGTTTATATCTAGCCGGTGCCATGTTTGGGGGTGTGTCTGTGCCGTAAAGCATTTTCAAAAACTACGATCTGACTACATTTTCGAGGCGCGATTGGATACTTCCACTGCGTCACATCCGCATTTTGTCAGTCCGAACAGAGCAAGTTGCATATTCGCTTTTTCCTTGGAGAAGCGACCAAGAAATGGTTGTAGAACCATCAGAATAACTCTCAACCTGCATAATTAATGTAATTTTGGCTAAAAAAGTTGCATAGTGGGCCTTTAACGTGATTACCGCACAAAATAAACCTACATATCTTGGTCAAACCATTTAACCTAATATAAATAGAATAAGCCTAGATATCTTGACCAAACCATTTAACCTGATACAATGACATTAACAATACCTATCTGGTTCCATCCATCTTACCTGATACACCCACAATAATCCTCTAAATATGGAACAAACCATTAAACCTCAGAGTCTGTTTCTACCATTTGAAAATAACAGCATATTCAGTTTTAAAATAAAGTAAAATAAAGTTTCCACTCTGTTTGCAAAATAAGAGTCTCTTACCACCCCACAGTGTGTCGGCCAGTTCCTCCTGGTTCATCTCCATCAGGCAGAGCTTTGTGATGTCTACCACTCCCTCTATGGCCCGCCTCCTCTGCTCCTCTTTCTTACCATCCACCTCCTCCTCCTCCTCCTCCTCCTCCTCCTCCTCCTCCTCCTCCTCTTCCCTCTGACTCTCGCATTGTGGGTAATCGGGGTAGAGAACCCTCCAGAGCTTCTTCAGCTCTTTGTCTAGAAAAGCGTGTGCATTCTCCTCAGCCCTCTGGAACAGAACAAACATCAAGGAGAACTTTAATCTGAAATAACCGAGGACATCAGAAGCATCTGCCCTAGATTCACATCCCGCTGGTCTAAAGAGGGAAGCCTGGAGACTATTAGCACCACAAGAGATGCTTTCTAATGTTCCTTTAGAGATAAAGTCAATTATCCTGTTGGATATTTACACACCTTGATCAGCTCTGTTTGATGCTGCTGTACAGATTGAGCACTAGTAACCTTTGACCTCTTCTGGTGTTGTCTGTGGAGAAAACACAAACAAACACACACACACACACACACACACACACACACACACACACACACACACACACACACACACACACACACACACACACACACACACACACACACACACACACACACACACACAGTATCAGTAGAGGTAGATAACAACCAACTGTTCTGTTTTCATCGTCTGTTTGAAACTCCTACCTCTTCTTTCTGGAGGGGTGTCCATCTTTCAATTCAGGAGGTCTATCCATAGAGCGTTCACTCTTCGGAAAGACACAGCTGGTTCCAGGGGAGTGTGCTCTCTCCTGCTGGAGTCTTCTAGAAAATAAAGAACCAGGAGGATTTAAGGAGGTTTGATAGAAGCTGTATTTTTGTAATCTCTGATAAATACTCACCTCTTCTCAATAGATTGATTTCCATCTTTAAATGTGACAGGTGGATCCATAGAGTAGTCACTCTTCAGGGAGACACAGGTGGGTCCAGGAGACACTGCTCTCTCCTGCCGCTCTGGGCTTCAACACAACACACACACAACTTGTAATCAGAGTATCAGACTGCAATTTTTATGCTGACAAGATAATTCTTCTTAAAAGGCAGTTTCTAGGTGATCATCTTCAACTTGGCTAATTATATTACTCAGTTAAGATATTATAACTTGTTACTGAGATGTTATTCCTGCCTCTGAATAACCTAATGCTTGAAACTAGAATAACAGAATTGCTGCTTGATCAACACTGACTAGAAATCTGCTTTGTCAAAGTCAGAACATCTGATTTCAAGCCTCTTATTCTTTCTATCTGTTATATGAAGAACAGACTATGACCACATGGAGTTCACCGCTTCATTTTGACCACAGCCTAGCAGTCATCTAGACAAAACAAGTACAGAACAAATACACTTTTCATATCCGGGGCTTAATGCTCATCTCAGATGTATTGCTCCAACAGTTGTTTTGGTTTGGTGTTCACATTGTTTTGAATGTGGCCAATATGATGAATGTGTCACGCCGCGTCCTGCTACGCGGTCCACTACCTCCATCTAGTGGCTACTTGACGTCAGTGGTCCTTCACCTGACACACCAGTCTACAATCACCAATCACCATTCCCTACTTCAGCCGGGGATCTCCTATCTGCCGGCGCCAGTTCCTCGTTACGTCTACCTATTCTCCCCCTGCCACCGAACCCCTGCCTGCCTGACTACCCGCCTGTTGTAGAGTCCTTGCCTGCCTGCCACCCACTAACCGCAACAGAATGATCCGACCATCATTGGACCCAGCGGACGCTCTTTTTGTTGGGGGCTGTGTTGGGGCGTACGTGCAGCGCTGTCGCTTCGAGGCCCGGGTTGGAGGGTGTCTTACGGACTATCGGAGTGGGGGTGTTGAGTGTGGAGTGCCATCCGGTTCAACATTTCTCTCCAGCCCCTGAGCTGACTCCGGTCCCCGAGCCCTGTCCGGTTCCTGAACCCTACTCCTTCCCGAGGGTGCCCCCTCTTCCAGATCTTCCAGACCTTCGAGAAGGGGCCCGCCCGCTACCTTGCCTTCCAGAGGGGTCCCGCCTTCTAAACCTTCCAGAAGGGGCCAGCCCTCTACCTTGCCTTCCAGAGGGGTCCCGCCTTCCAGACATTCCAGAAGGGGCCCGCCCTCCACCTTGCCTTCCCGAGGGGTTCCGCCTTCCAAACCTTCCAGACCTTCCAGAAGGGGCCCGCCCTCTACCTCGTCTTCGCCGCTGCAGGCCTCTGCTTGCCCCCCAGGCCGTCCGCCTGAAGCTCCCTGCCATGCCCTGGTGCATCCCTCCGTTCTGCCCCATTCCAGTTCCCTGGCCAGTCGGTCACCCCGTGCTCTGCCCCAGTCCTCCTGGCTCCCCTCCACCCAACCTATTTGGATTTGACCTACTTTTTTTTGCATGTCGTGGGTCGCCTGGTAGTCAACCCTTGAGGGGGGGGTACTGTCATGGTCTGTCTGTTTCCTTGTCTTGTTTTGGTGTGTTTCCTGTTTTACTTTGGTATCTCTGTCTTGTTTCTCCCAATGTAATCTCTGAATCCTCACCTCTTCTCAATAGACTTATTTCCATCTTTAAAGTTAACAGGTTGTTCCATAGAGTGGTCACTCTTCATGGAGACACAGCTGGGTCCCGGGGAGTCTGCTCCCTCCTGCTGGACTCGTCTAGAAAATCAAGAACCAGGATTTAAGCACTTTCGATCAATTATTAGATCGGAGACTGATTCTATTTTTATAATCTCTGAATCCTCACCTCTTCTCAATAGACTGATTTCCATCTTTAAAGTTAACAGGTTGTTCCATAGAGTTGTCACTCTTCATGGAGACACAGCTGGGTCCAGGGGAGTCTGCTCTCTCCTGCTGCTCTGGGCTTCAACACAACACACACACAGCGGTTACTCAGACTAACGATGGAGTCATGATATATCCCTGAGCTGAGCTCTGAGATGGACAACAGTCACAGACAGTGAGATCCTCTTCCTACCTCTTAGCTTTGCTCTGGCGGCCGTGTTCCCCAGACAGAGTGGTTTTAGAGGTAGGACCCCCCTCCTCTCTCTCCTCATCCATAGCAGACTGGAGACCTGGACACAAACACTACTACATATTCTTTCTACTGACAGTCAGTGATTGTTTATTCGCTGATTTTATAGGAGCTTCTTATTGCCGGTCACAGGGGGCTGTTGTCTCTGTTTAATTTGGTCGAGAGGCAGGGTGTTTTTTTTTTGTTTGTTTTTTAGATTCATAGCCCCTCTCATTCTCAATGAGGACTATTTAATAACTATTTAATAATTGTTCATCATTCAACACAGAATGTCTTATAGGGCTTCAAATGTGTCTGAGCAAGATCAATTTTACCGTGCGGATATCATATCATACATACTAATCCCTATGCTGGTTATGCCACTTTGAAGGCATGTCCATATATGGACTTCCTCATGTTGTATGACATCACAAGCAGATCTTTGATGCAGGACCACAGAGAAGAAGACCCAGGTCAAGATCACGTTTAAACACCTTCACTAACCAAGATGGCCATCTTCCTGTCTAAATATTATAATCATAGTATCGCACGTCAAATATAACAACTGTTCATTCTATCCTAAGTACCTTTAAAGTCATGCAAGGACACTTGAGATTTAGGAAAAATCCTAATAAGGAAGAAAAATAAATAGAAGTTCTTTAACCTAAACCGCTGACTCTATGATGAAAGATTCTGGGTTTCGATCCCCAATGTACACAGTCTAACCTGAGCATTATCTCGCAAGAATCAAGTAAATTATCCAACAATAATTTTGACCAATTGCTTAGCATCCATACATTTACTAACGTTTTTAAAGTGCTTTTAAAGAAAACTAACCGTCAACCTTTTGATAAGATTCAAAGTTATGTATATTCATGATCTATCACAAAGTGAAGTCCAGTACCTTAGCCTTCTTCCTGCTGTGATAAAGTGCACCAAACCAAACCCTCTGACTCAGTAAGGAAATGATGCTGTGAACTTACCAGTTGTACCACTTCCCCTCCCAGTTCATACTCCTCCCAGACTTACGTCTTATACGCTGTTGTTCCGTGACCTGACTCAGTGATCAAGCATAATTGCTTTATTAAAATACGAACAATGGACAGAGAGCTGTGATGTGTAGAAACTCAGAGAAAAACAAAGCGACACTTAATTGCTCAATCAGCCTGTAGACATGTCACTGACGCAGCTCATTATTTACAGTAGTACATAAATACTGTGTTGTCACTGAAGAGGCTAATAAACATAACGAATAGAAACACATGAAGTAGAATATGCGTTCTCTTCTCCGTTTCTACTGAACGCCTCCATGTAGAATCCTCCTCCAAGCTTTAAAGAAAGATTTACATTTTGATTACGTGAACACTTTATTTGCTTCAGTACTATGAACGTATAAATCAGTATCGAAACAATGTCACCTGTGAAACAGAGGACGTGATGAAGGATGAGTCCCAACACGGTTCACCAGACGATTACATACACGTTCTGGTTTCATTAACACAACAGAACAACCGGTTCCCTCTGAAATGAAACGACAAGATGCAATCAATTAACAACAACCCACAGCGTGTGCAATAATTCTGCAGCACGGCTGAATTTGGGGAAATGTGTGTTTTAACAACCCTTTTTCTCTCTTAAACTCTGTAGCACTTTGAGATTTTCGAATGTGAAGTGCTCTCCAAATAAAATGTATTATTATTATTATTGCATTCATAACGATTTGTCATTAAAATTGTTTTTAATGACATTTCTAGCGAGAATTTTTTTATTTTGTCATAATCTTGTCATCATCAATCAACAACAGTAATAGTCCATATTCACTGAGCATGAATACCTGACATATGAGTGAGTCATGGCCTCGGCGGCCCACAGGGGGGCGCTGTTCTGTCTGGAGCACCTTAGTGTCTGTTTGCTGAGCTGGGGAGATGAAATCAAATAGAAAAACATCTGCCTGGTCTTCAAAATACTGCATAACACAGCTCCTCCTCCTTTAAACTCCTTCATAATCCAACGTAACAGCAGCACTATGATCACAAGAAGTCCCACACAAGGTGACCTTCTAATCCCATTTAGCAAAAGCACATTTGGTCAACAATCATTTTCTGTTCGAGCAAATCAGAATTGGAATTCACTGCCTACCACTATCAAAGATATACATACACACTCCCCCTTACAGCACACCTTAAAACATGGCTGTTCGTCAACTATAACTGCACACATTAATCTCTGTCAGAGGTGATGTGTCTGTTTGATGTGACAGTCATTGTTGCTGCCGCTCCCTCTCTGCTACCTGCCTGCACGTTCTGTCTTGTATGTACTTTCAATGTGACCTCTGTGGCCTCTTTTCTCTTGTCTCCTGTGTATTGTTTTTGTTGCACGAACTGCCTTGATGTCTCTCCCATCATTTGGGCTTGTTTGTTTGTTCTTGCTCTAATTGTGTGCAATTTGTTTGTTTGCAAAATAGGCTAAAGCTGCTCCTTTTACTTTACAGTTCATCAAAAGGGACTGGCCATGAAACTATAAACAAATCAACTAAAGACTAGTAGTCCCGATGTGTTTGGTTCAGGACCCAAGACGTCTGGGAGCCTACCCTACATCAACAGTAATCTGAAATGGCTGTCCACCTAATCCCACAAGCCCTGTCCTGTAAGTTTTTGTTGATTTAATAGGTGACCATCTTTAGAACCATCACCCTGGCCTGTAGCCTTCTCGCATCAGAAACCTTAAGTTATACAAAAATGCAAAATGTTTTGTATTCTATATGATAATTATTACGATTGCATATTAGCATGGACCCATAAGGCTTCCGTAGAGTCATGACGTCAAAGGTAGTGACATCAGAAATACGGTCCAACTGTTTTCTCTTACCCTTATTTCGATTTCCCATCTTTGTTTGTATTGTTCACTTTTGTAATTAAAAAGGCCAAACTTATTCTAGAGACATTTCATTTTGAGAGTTAAGCTCATTGCTTCTATAAGCTTATCAAGGACTAACCCGTACTACAAACAAAAAGGGTAAACTCCTTGTGACTGTGATAATCTTCATGAAACAGCTTCTGGTCCGATTCTGTGGTACGGTGGCCTGCATGGGCCTTCTCGCACACACACCCAGGCAAAGAAAGAGAGGTTCCTTCTTCTTCAGCTCAGCACCACCGCCTCAAACACTGACCTCTGTGTGCTGCAACATGGAAGCTCAGGGTCCTGTTAGACGCCACAGGGGAGGGGGTTTATCAACCAGCCTGCAGGGCTCATCTCTGGAGAGACGCCAGTAGTTGGGGTCTGTTTCCTGTCGGCTCGCTTCTAGAATTCTCTCCATATTCTGTCACTCATTTGGCGTATGAGTCTGATTATGGAAATGCACTTGCTGGTATCCAGATTATTAATGATGTGCAGATGAAGCCTCTGTTGTGCTTTTTATTAAGTGAACCCACAACCTTAAAGTGTAAACTGATCCACTGAGTTGTTGATCAACATTTTGCTTTATTAACCTGCAGGACAACAGAAAATAGTCCCTTACATGTACACAATAAACACAAGGACACAAACAATAGAAGAACAGTCCCTTAAATGTACACAATAAATACAAGGACTCAAACAATAGAATCCACCGATGTTATTAATCATTAACCGGTGTACAAATATCTTTAATAACTGAACATGTTCTACTGCTGTGTTGTTCCCAACAGAACACAAGGAATCAATCATCAGTATGTTTTGACAGTCATCACAACATAATCAATAGCTTCTCCCAGACCACTTGCATTATGAATATAATATTAAATCTGCTTTAAATCAGGTTCCATGTACGGCACGCATGCGCTTGTGTGTGTTTATATATTTGTTTTATGTGTGCTCACAAAGGTTTTTGTGTGTGTGTCTGTGCGTTTGTTTGTATATGCGTGTGTGCCCTTTTTTAACGGTCTGTAACGCAAATAAGAAGCGCCAAACGCAAGTCTGGGCGGTTCTATGGCGATGTTGGTATTTTACCGGGTGGAAAAATGACTATTGCGCCAGGCACAAATCTAAAAAGGGTTGGTCTGAACTGAAGTAGCCTAATTACACGTAGGAGTGGTTTGGGCGTAATGGGCTATAAACCAATGAGAGTGCCGTCTCCCATCCCCTCTAAGAGCCATGAGCGCATTTGAATCTGACGAGTTGATATTTCGACAGCGCGTTTGCAGTCTCCGATGAGACAGATGCATGACCAGATGAATTTCAAACTTCAAATGGCTCCGTTTATGGCCAAATAATATGGCCTTATTCACACATGGAATAGCGTTTTCTTCCACAACTTCAGAAATACTGTGTCCTCAAATAAATTTCGGCAAAGAAAACTTAACACACATATGATATGCGGTAACTGTGGTTCTATGTAATGATAGACGCAATACATTAACAAATATAGTTTCTTACCAGTATTGTATGCATTATCGTTATCGACTTGTGTTCCTAATATGCATGTGTCCCCCCGTTAATATACATTGCCATGGACTGTATTATGCGTTACGTGTTTAGTTTGCGTGCGTTTAAACAGATGGAAGCACACACGCACGCCCGCATTTATTAATAATTTTACACATACACACAAGCGCGCCCACATTCATTCATTATTTTTAACACTCACTCGTGGTTAAACAATGTTTTCCCACGATCAAATACTCATCAATCCTAAAACTGACTTTAAACCAGGTATTTCCTGGTTTGTGGCAGAATTGTTTTCTGAAACTGCAAAATACCACTAGGGAACGTTTGCGCCAGAACACGCCCCCTCCTTTCACCGAATCACGCCTTGGGGCACAAGATCATTCCCTAATTTTTCGACGAGTGGTGGTGGAGGGAAAGAACGCTCAGTTGCAAACTAAAACGACCCATTGCATTGTAGAAAGTCAATTGCGCTGGATGCAAGATGGGGCCCTATAACTTACACAGAGACACTGACCCGTTACCCCCACCATGCCAGAACCTAAACCCAGGGAGGAGGTCCTCCTGGGTGAAGGTGGACTGGAAGGTGTGGAGGTGTACCAGTCTGTCTGAGGACCCTCCTACATCTGAGGAAACTCTGTAGAAGGACAGAGTGCCAGCAGGCCGGTCCAGATACACTCCTACTCTGTTAGAGCCAGCGGGGGGGAGATGTATCTCTGGTCCAGAACCGTTGTACCGGGCAGAGTATCGACCATCAGAAACATGAAGACTCCAGGACTTGTTGTTAAATCCAAGCCTGCTTTCATAATTCCCTCCTCTCCTTGTGATTCCTCTGTATGTCACTCCTATACCAACATCTCTATTCCACTCTACCTCCCAGTAACAGCGGCCAGTCAGAGCCTCTCTGCACAACACCTGATGATAGGAGTCAAATCTCTCTGGTCGATCAGGATATGATTGGGCCTCTACAACAACCATCACCTTTCTGTTGTCCTCAGACAGAGAGAGTCGTCTGTGGGCTGTGTTTGGGTCCAGTCTGAGTTCACAGGCATCTGACGGAGAGCAAGACATGGTGAGCTACTGAACATTCTTCATCATCATCATCATCATCATCATCATCATCATCATCATCATCATCATCATCATCATCACTAGTACTGTTGTCTTGCATCTTCTTCTTCCTGTCCTGTTTCAAGTTCATAAACTAATTAGAATAGAAAGACTAAATCATATCAGATGATAGCTACTATAGTGGACTAGTGTGCTATAGCCTTTGAAATAGTAGTGCATATTGTTTTGAAGATCATTTAGGTTAAGCTTAAATGTAACACCCAAGGGGGGGGGGGGGGTGCGTGGCATTCCCAGTTAAAACATTGAATCCTAGAAAAATGTATAAACTAAATATATTTACACGCAATATTTACAATACATACATATACTATATATCAAAACGTTGATGGTGAGTTGATTGCTCCTCTTGAATATCTAAGCTATAGTCTTCATACTTTCCAAGATATTAGACTTTGAAAGGTTCCAATACACATCCATTATAATTCACCTGTTTAAGGGTTGAAAGACTGAACCAGCTGAGCTCACATACAGGCTAGAAATTAACTGTTTGTACCTATTGGTTCATACATACTGGACATACATAGACATGTACACACACCTACACAAACATAGTAGACATACTTAAACGCAGGGAAACATAGCTATACATGCGTATACACAAGTTTGAATGACCAGACGTCAACTCCTGCTGTGTGGATGGACTTTCCATCTCAATAGGTGATCTGTGTTATGATGAATAAAGGTAAACAGACACTTACACTTCTTGAGAGCTGGTTTCAGCCTACACACTCCACCATGCTCCACACTGGGGGGGGGGGGGGGAAAGAAAGTGAGAGCAGCATGTTGAAAAATTCACCTTCATCATCTGCTGTCTCCTCACTTTCTACACAACATGAGATACAGCTGCCGTTTCAAACCACTTCATCTAGCAGCGGCTTGAATCCTTGTAGGAGACTTTGTCCCTGATTGGTGAGCTGTCCTCTCCATACCTGAGAGTGTCCAGTCTCCAGCGTGGATCCTCCACTCCAGCAGAGAGCAGCGCAGCTCCAGAGTCTCCTGGGTGATTGTAGCTCAGGTCCAGCTCTCTCAGATGGGAGGGGTTGGAGCTCAGAGCTGAGGCCAGAGAAGCACAGCCTTCCTGTGTGACCAGGCAGCCAGACAAGCTACATACACGCGCACACACACACACACACACACACACACGCACACGCGCACGCACACACACACACACAGGTTTAAATTCCTATGTTTTTCCAGCCTATCAACCATTTTATGAACGTCCTACTCCAAACTCTAGTGGCGTTGTTTTGGTGACATAGAAATGCCTTTTATGAAGCACTTCCTGGTCCCGCTGAAGGGACACCTGTGCTGAACTCCGTCTGGCCAGTGGTTGATGATGGCTGCGTCCAGGAGAAAGCTTCTCAGACATAATAAGTTAGGTTTTCTAAACCACACCACATTTTGGATTAGGACCATTTGCAACAGCGCCACCTGTGGAAGAAGGCCTTACTGGAAACGAGCGGGCATTCAACGGCAACATAATACGTCAGAATTGTAGGTACCCAACCCCTAGTCTCTATTCACTGAGTAGTGAGGTCCACTCAGAGGACAGGAATTTTGGCTTCTTTATATTTCACATCATTAAAGTATCACCTCTTCCTAGAAGACGGTTAGATTGTACTACCATCTAGATATAGATTAAATCAGGGAAACCACTAATATGATTCATGTACAAATTGTACAAATTCTGTTTCCAGATGAGTGAAGATAAAGTGTGTTGATTCGTTAAACGTTCAAACAAACGTCTAAAAATTGACCAGGTCAAACCATTTTTCTATCTTTCCAGAGACTCTCCAAAAGGTTACTATCGAGGCTTTCAGGGGGTCTTAGGTGTCCAACTAGGGGTCTCAGACCCTTTCAAGACCCTTCCAAGTACTTCACCCTGCTCTTATATTTTTCGTTCATGTTTATATAATTTAAAAGTTAAGCTTAACAGCAAGGTGCTTCATTTCACATGATACAAAAGTCCTGAATGTGGTCATCACAGTTACTGAGTTATAAGCTGAGTTATGAAACTGCCCTCTGCTATGGAACTTGTGGTTTGACCACTGCGTAAAACTGACCTGAGAGTTTCCAGTGTACAGTGTGGACTCCCCAGTCCAGCAGAGAGCAGCATCACTCCTGAATCCTGCAGATCATTGGTGCTCAGATCCAGCTCTCTCAGACGAGAGGAGTTGGAGCTGAGAACTGAGGCCAAATCTTCACAGCATATCTCTGACAGATGACAGCCATTCAGCCTTCACACAAAATAAACAGAACATGTTAGGAACTGTGGTCGATGTTTTTTTTTTTTTTGTTATGAGACATGTTTTATCAGTTGAACTAAATATCAGTACAGCAGTTCTACAGAAATATGACTTGCTTAGAGGTCCGATAAATAAAAGGTTAAAAAGCTGTTATTAACCTTACTGTCTGAATACGTGAATATGAATAGAATAGGAATGTAATAAAACATACACCTTATACTATCATTAACAAACTTAATCTCAGGTACACCTTTTGCTGTCATGGCAACACAAATAGAATGAGATTGAGGTCTTGTGTTTCATAAGTAAGTGGTAATGGCACTGTAATGCACGCAATGGCCAAGGTTTAGTTCAGTACTGGGTGTTAAAGCGCAGCTGTATTGTGGCGCCGGTGTGATCGCTCTATCGGGAAACACGACCCACTGAAGTTCCCATGAAGACTCACTGCTTTGATCCGAAAACTAAAACAGTGGATTGTACTTTGTGCAAAGTTTTAATGAAATGTCACCGCAGCACTAGCGCTATTCAAGAGCGTGTGAAGAAATGTACTTTTCTGGATGACGCCAGAAAATGAAATAAATCCTGATTGGAGCATATTATCCAATCAGCAGCGGGTTATTATTAGTAGATATTTGATTCAGGAGGAGGAGTATAAAGAAAATACAAAAAAGACAACCTATTCAATCAAAACATAAACAACTTATTAAATGTAGTAAATCTGTTCACATTAATAGACACAGAGGAATGGTACGTGAACAAGGACATTTTCACGTCTAAAAAAAGGGTTGCGATCACATTTGTTAGGGTGTCACCAAATTAAAAAGTTAGTGACAGCAGTATTAATGAGTTGAGCCCTGAGATGACTCAAGAGAGAGCATATTTCCCTAATTTATTTAGACCTGTTAACTTTCTGGAGGTAAATCTGTTCAATGTCCTCTGATGTGGAACATGTGGTGTAACTATTTGCGCATTGAGTAAAACTGACCTGAGAGTTTCCAGTGTACAGTGTGGACTCCCCAGTCCAGCAGAGAGCAGCATCACTCCTGAATCCTGCAGATCATTGGTGCTCAGGTCCAGCTCTCTCAGACTAGAAGAGTTGGAGCTGAGAACTGAGGCCAAATCTTCACAGCATATCTCTGACAGATGACAGCGATTCAGCCTTCACACAAAATACACAGAACATGTTTACAAGGAACAAGGAACTGTGGTCAATGTTTTTTTTTTAATTTGTTATGAGACATGTTTTATCAGTTGAACTAAATGTCAGTAAAGCAGTTCTACAGAAATATGACTTGCTTAGAGGTCCGATAACTAAAAGGTTAAAAAGCTGTTATTACGTGAATATGAATAGAATAGAACCTTATGCTATCATTAACATACTGAATCTAAAGCCCAGTTCAGACCAAAGATTCACCTTGCAACGGCTTGCAACGAGACGGTTTTAGAACGTCGCAGGGGCGGTGTGAACGGGTCGTTGCAAGCCGTTGCAAGGAGTTGCAAGGCGTCGCAACGAGTTGCAAGGAGTCGCCAGAGATTGAACATGTCAAATCGCAAGGTCCAGTTTTAGAACGCGGCAATTTAACTATTTCTCTTCAGCCAATCACAGCACAGAACAACTTGTACGTCACGGCCTTACTCCGTCCCGGTACCGTACTGTCCACTCCAGCATACAAATATCTGAAGATGGCAGACTTCTGGTCCAAGGAGAGGGAGGAGAATTTAATTTGCTTGCTGGAGGAGCAACCTGTCCTTTACGACGTTGGCATGTTATTGCGACATTGCGGTGGCACTTGGTGTGGTGTTTTAAAGCGTCTTAGAGTACCATATTAAGCGCTATATAAATTTCATTTATTATTGTTATTATTATTAAGTTCAACTCGTGACCGTGTTAACTGGTGACCATTAGCCGAATGCGTCGTTTGTTGTCGTGGCTACGCCAGCTGTTGGAAATCGGGCAAGACACGTAGCTGTCCTTGCGAATGCCTCTTTGATTTGTCTTTCAATAAAATGACAAAAACATTCCCATCTCATTCGTATTTGGAGTGTAATTGGAAAAAACTTGTCACGTAGAACCGTTTTAAGCCGAAATAAATGAAAAACAAATGCTTAAAATATGATACATTACAGGATTCGAACTCATTCTATCGTGGGGGGTGTCAGAGTATTAGAGTGTTTACGGTACTCTGCTTTACGGCTGTCGTAACGTAGCTGTTGATGTTTACTCTAGTGGGTGTTACGGCAGTGGGAGGGGCTTTCACGTGAGTCTTCATCCGGTATGCTGTGAACATGAACCCGAGAGCTCCTGGATAAAGTCAGAAGTAACAACTTACCTATGTCTGGACATTCCGTGTTTTATTACATGGTGTCAGAAGTGGCCAGTGGTTTTGCAAAGAGTGTAAATCATGGCGAAGTTCAACCCACCGGAGAGTTTTAGCTTTGATAAACCGACGGAGTGGACCTACTGGAAAAGGCGGTTCGAGAGATATCGGACGGCTACGGAGCTCAACAAGAAGTCGGGTGTGTTCCCTGGTGTGTTCCCTGGTGTACGCAATGGGGAGTGAAGTGGAAAATATTTTCAAGTCGTTTACTTTTACTGACCCAGGACACCAGAATAATTACAATATAGTGATGGAGAAGTTCGACGAGTACTTTTTCCCGCGGCGGAATGTAATCCATGAGCGTGCTGTTTTCCACCAGCGCGTGCAGCGGCCTGGCGAGCCGGCAGAGACTTTCATCAGGGCTCTCTATGATTTATCAGAACACTGCGAGTTCGGGGAGGGTAGAGATGAAAATATTCGGGACCGAATCGTGGTGGGGATTCAAGATAAAGAGCAGTCTCGTAAATTGCAGCTCATGGCGGATCTTACACTGGCGCAGACTATACAGTCTGTTCGCCAGTCAGAGACAGTGAACATGCAGATCAGTGCGCAGGCAGCAGAGGCCATGGCAGCCACGGCATCCGTACAAGAGGTGCGGGGCACGCGGAAGACGAATACAAAATGGCAGCGCAACGCCGAGAGAGCGGGAAAGACGGAGCACGGGAGGAAGTGCAGCCGGTGTGGGAAAACAGAGCACAAGGATCCAGAGAGATGCCCCGCTCGCAATTCAGCTTGCAACAAATGCGGCAGGAACGGACATTGGCAGAGCCAGTGCAAAACCAAAGCGGTGAGGGAAGTAACAGAGGCAGATGAGCAGAGTGAATACTTCCTGGGATCAGTGAATGCAAACGCGAGTGATGAGTGGACAGTGCAACTTCTGCTGGGTGCAACTCCTGTTAAGTTTAAGATCGATACTGGGGCTGATGCTAGTGTAATGTGTGAAGAGACTTTCAATATGCTCATTCCAGAGAGAGAACTGAAGCAGACTAGTGTATTTTTGACCAGCCCAGGGGGTCAATTAGACTGTAAAGGACAATTTCAAGTTAACACCACATACAAGAAGAACTCATACTCATTCCCAGTGTATGTTATTAGAGGAAAGTCTGTCAACAACTTACTCAGTAGATCCACTGCAGCTGAGATTGGCCTCGTGAAACGGATCGAGGAGGTCCATGGTGCCTTTGGAGAGCATGGCACGCTCAAGACGGAGCCTGTGAGGATACAGCTCAAGGACAACGCCACCCCGTACGCGGTGCAGACTGCGCGCAGGGTCCCAATACCGCTGACGTCCAAGGTCAGGGAGGAGCTGCGCCGCATGGAGGAGTACGGCATCATAGAGGAGGTAACCCAGCCAACCGATTGGTGCGCCCCCATGGTGCCCGTGCTCAAAAAGAACAGAAAGGTTCGTATATGTGTGGATCTTAAGAAACTAAATGAACAGGTAAAGAGAGAGAGATTCATCTTACCTACACCAGAGGAGATTACAGCGGAGCTGTGTGGAGCAACGGTGTTCTCCAGCCTTGATGCAGCCTCTGGGTTCTTCCAGATTCCTCTGCACAGTGAAAGTAGCCTACTAACCACATTCATTACGCCATTTGGCAGGTACTGTTTCCGGCGCTTACCATTCGGGATAACGAGCGCCGCAGAAATTTTCCAAAGGAAAATGTTGGAGACACTTCAAGGCCTACAGGGCGTCTCAGTTTACATGGATGACATTGTTGTGTATGGAAAGGACATGGAAGAGCACGACCTCCATCTCCAGAAGGTCCTGGAGAGAGTCAAGTCTGTTGGGCTCAAGCTCAATAAGGAAAAGTGTAAGCTCAGACAAGAGCAGCTCAACTTCCTGGGCCAGGTGGTTGATGCCACAGGCGTGCGGCCGGATCCAGCAAAGGTGCGAGCAATCCGGGAGCTCGCTGCACCAGAGAACGTCCACGAGCTCAAACGTATCCTGGGCATGGTGAACTATCTCGGTAAATATGTGCCGAACCTGTCCACAGTGGGCCAGCCACTGTACGAGCTGCTCCGGTCCAAGACAGCTTGGACCTGGGGTCCCGCACAACACACAGCTTTTGAGAAGCTAAAAGAGCTACTGATGACATCGCCAGTGTTAGTGTTTTATGACGTCAACAGACCCACCGCTGTCTCAGCTGATGCAAGCAGCTATGGGCTCGGTGGCGTGCTGTTGCAGCTCCATGGACAAAACTGGAAACCAGTCGCATACTGCTCAAGGAGGCTGACAGACGCAGAGACCAGATACGCGCAGATTGAGAAAGAGTGCCTGGCGAGTGTCTGGGCCTGTGAACGGTTTGAAAAATACCTCTACGGCCTGGAGAGTTTTGAACTTGTGACAGACCACAAGCCCCTGGTCCCACTAATGAACAGTAAGGACTTAGACAACGTTCCATTAAGGTGCCAGAGACTTCTTATGCGGCTCATGCGCTTTAAGCCAGTGGCTGCGTATGCGCCGGGGAAGACCCTTGTTGTGGCAGACACACTGTCACGGAGCCCTCTGAGCAACGCGGAGGACGGGAGAGACACACACTCTGAGGTTGAGTGCTACATTGCAGCAGTCATGGACAGCGTGCCAGCTACCCCACAGAAGATGAACAACATCAGAGCAGCTACTGCAGCTGATGAGAAGCTGCAGACAGTGATCAGGTACATTGGGTCCGGCTGGCCAGAACACACATGCCAAGTACCAAGCAACATACGTGAGTACTTCTCTATGAGAGATGAACTTTCAGAGTATGGCGGGATGGTCGTGAGAGGAAGCCGCATCGTGATACCAGGGACGCTGAGGGCAGACATCCTTGAGAGAATCCACGACGGACATCAAGGGCTCTCAAAGTGTCGGGACAGGGCAAACGCCGCTGTCTGGTGGCCCGGCATCTCCTCACAACTGAAACACAAGGTGTTGTCATGTCAGTCCTGCTGTGAGTTGAGAAGAGCACAGCAGAAGGAGCCGTTGATCTCTACCCCGCTCACTGACAGACCATGGCAGCGCATAGCTCTGGACCTATGCGAACATAATAAACAGAACTACTTAATCATCTCAGACTACTACTCGAGATACATCGAGATATTGCACATGAAAACAACAACAAGTGCTCATGTCTCTCTGAAGCTGAAAGCTATATGCGCCCGTTACGGCATTCCAGATGTGGTCGTCAGCGACAACGGGCCGCAGTTCACAAGCACAGAGTTTCAAGACCTCGCCCGTGAGCTTGACTTTGAACACGTCACCTCAAGCCCACACAACGCACAAGGCAACGGTCACGCAGAGAGGGCGGTGCAGACCGCAAAGCGAATATTGAAACAGAACGACCCTCTCATCGCACTCATGTGCTACAGGTCAACACCATGCAGCACAACTGGAGCCAGCCCAGCTGAACTACTAATGGGCCGGAAGATTCGAACGACACTGCCTACCCTCGAGAGAAACCTGCAGCCCTCATGGCCCGACGGGCAGCGCATCAGGCAGAAGGACGAGGCAGAGAAGAAGAAGCAAGCCTTCTACTACAACAGACGCCATGGGGCCAGACCCCTACCCCCACTTCAGCCTGGTGGTAACGTCCTCACCAAGCTGGACCCCCAGAAATCCTGGACAGCTCCTGCAGTTGTGACCGCTGAGAGTGTCACGCCTCGCTCTTACATCATCCAGACGCAGCAGGGGGCAAGACTCAGGTGCAACCGGCGCCACCTGCAGGAGATGCCTGCTCCACAGCCGCCTGGAGGCAAAGCACCTGTCTTACCTGTTTGCACGGACAATCCGGACATCAATCGACAGCAGGGGGACTCCAGTGTCAGCATGCATGCTGGTGCTGGAAATCTGTCACAGACCAGGTCTGGACGGATCTCTAAGCCAGTCATCATACTGGACTTGTGAGTTAACATGTCCTCGCACTCATGGCCTTTGGGGGGGAAGAAGGGAAAAGAGTTCCAGGTGTGGTAACCTTTAAACCACATAAAAGAGTTCCAGGTGGTAAAGCCACATAAAAAGAAAAAGAGTTCCATAGAATGTTATAAACTGATGTGTTTTAATATCAAAAGAGTTCAGGAATGCAAACTGTTATCTTATAGTGAAAAGTAATTTGATAATCGTTTGATAATCTAAAGGTTTATTGAATATAGGTACTACAGAAGACAGACCAAGGGTTGAATGTCGTTTATTGATATTTAATGAAGAATGACATTGTTTACATTTCACAGGATGTTTAATGTGGTCCTGCTTATTGCTACAGAATAGCATTGTTCTTTACAGAATGTTTATCTGTTTACTTTATTGAGGAAAGTAGAACTAAAAAGGGGAGATGTCAGAGTATTAGAGTGTTTACGGTACTCTGCTTTACGGCTGTCGTAACGTAGCTGTTGATGTTTACTCTAGTGGGTGTTATGGCAGTGGGAGGGGCTTTCACGTGAGTCTTCATCCGGTATGCTGTGAACATGAACCCGAGAGCTCCTGGATAAAGTCAGAAGTAACAACTTACCTATGTCTGGACATTCCGTGTTTTATTACAGGGGGGAATATTAATAAGGTCGGATTTCATTCCGTTGTACCGTAGACCCACATATAAATTTTCCGCAAAAAAATTATAAATTCTTCGTGAAAACACGAAAGGCAGCCAGATCAACTTGTGAACTTGCGTTCACAGTTGCTAGGGAAACCACCTACCGTCGCAGACCGTTGCAGCCAGTGTGAACTGCCCAGTTTTAGAACGTCGCAGCCCGTCTCGTTGCAAGGCGTCGCAAGGAGTTGCGAGTTGCAAGTCGTTGCAAGGTGAATCTTTGGTCTGAACTGGGCTTTAGGTACACCTTTTACTGTCATGGCAACCCAAATAGAATGAGATTGAGGTCTTGTGTTTCATAAGTAAGTGGTAATGGCACTGTAATGCACGCAACGGCCAAGGTTTAGTTCAGTACTGGGAGTTAAGGCGCAGCTGTATTGCGGCGCCGGTGTGATCGCTCTATCGGGAAACACGACCCACTGAAGTTCCCATGAAGACTCACTGCTTTGAACCGAAAACTAAAACAGTGGATTGTACTTTGTGCAAAGTTTTAATGAAATGTCACCGCAGCACTAGCGCTATTCAAGAGCATGTGAATGTTTTTTAGACGTGATGTCCTCTGATGTGGAACATGTGATGTAAGTGTTTGACCATTGAGTAAAACTGACCTGAGAGTTTCCAGTGTACAGTGTGGACTCCCCAGTGCAGCAGAGAGCAGCTTCACTCCTAAATTCTGCAGATCATTGTTACTCAGGTCCAGCTCTCTCAGACTAGAGTTAGAACTGAGACCGGAGGCCAGAGCGTCACAGCATTCCTCTGACAGTTCACAGCAGTTCAGCCTTCACACAAAATAAACAGAACAAGTTAGTAATGTAAGTAATACTGTGACCCATTTATTGGTGTTGTCGGTTCATGCTCACTGTGGCACACATTCCAATTTGTTTCATGTCCATTTCACGTGAGTTAATTCAGTACAATCACTTTGATGCAGAGCAAACAAAATATCCCAGACACGTTGACACAGTACAAAGCTGTTTGCTCTCCTCAAATTACACATACCTGGCCGTGCCAGGTGATTACCTATATGCTTTCCCCTGAAGGTTACATGCTGCCATTCCGACATGCTGGCAGTGCGATATGCCAACATTCCGACATGCCCCCATTCCTAACCCTAACCCTAACTCCGACAATGGAAACAGAAGTTGTCGGAGTGGTGGGACGTCTGAAAACGATGGAAGTGCTGCCACTCCGAAAATTAGACGTCAATGTCGGAGTGGGGGTATGTTGGAATGGAAGCCGGTTCCCCCCCCTGAGCCAATGCTCCACCCAGTTGTCAAAAACAAAACTGCATGACACCAAATAAATCAATGACAAAAGAGTAGCACAATGGCTCCAACAAAGAATGTAATAAAACATACTTCTAATGCAGAAGCTTTCTCTGTCTGTCTGTATTGTTCTTGTGTTATGTGTGGTCTGCTGGTTACATGCTGCCATTCCGACTTGCTGCCATTCCGACGTGCTGCCAGTCCGACATGCCGCCATTCAGACATCCCCCCATTCATACATGCCCCCATTCCGACAACTTTAATTGTTTGGAGTGCCACGGCAGAACGAATCAAGGAATGGGCGCAGCTAACTTCATATCAGCACAAAGGAAATACAATGCGCTTTTCAAAGGAGAAAGGCGAGAATATAGCCTAGACCCGACCCTTTAAACAAAAATTCTCGAAGGGGATTACTAAAAATTACCCTACAGTTTTTGCCCATAGGAGGCAAATCCGTTAAACATAGACTATTGAACAACATCCCGGACCTCAGAGATGATCAGAACCGGTCAGGTGAAATTGATTGAGCCACAGAATAACAAGTCTTATTTGTACATGCTATTGGCATGCATGCATTGTAGCATCAGTCCCAACATTTATAAACAGAATTGAAGAGGGGGTTGAATTGGGTCGGTTGGGATTTTGGGAGGGACTGGTGATGGGTCGGTCGCAAATGAGCCGGTTCAACGAGCCGGCTCTTTTAAGTGAGCGATGGGAGTCGGTTTCCGGCCGCGATCCATTCTTTATTTTTTTAGTTAGCAGAGGCAGAATGATATGAAAATCTCTGAGCTACGGTTGCTCCGTGCGTGCTATGCGTTTGTGCAGTGACAGAATGTCACGTGCATGTATCCAATGAGGTGTGGATAAACAAGGATCATTTAAGCAAGGGGATGCGCGTTGCGCTCATTTGCAATGAAACAATCGGTTACAGCAATTTATTTATGTTAGAAAATCTCATTTTTAATTTTGATACTAATAAGATATATTGAATGATTTCATTGATATATATGCCTACACATATGCATCATAAGTCAAAAGGGGCTGCATTTTCCTTGATTATAAAAGCGATAAGTAACAAAGGTAAAAGAGCCGTTTGGGAGCCGAAAGAGCCAGCTCTCGGATCATAAGAGCTGATCCTTTTTTAGTAACAAAGGTAAAAGAGCCGTTTGGGAGCCGAAAGAGCCAGCTCTCGGATCATAAGAGCTGATCCTTATGATCCGGCTCCCTAAAAATAATCTAAATTCCCATTTCTTGGGCCAAAGATCCAGAACGAATGAGGGTCGGCGACTATCCCCAATGACGAATGTCAGTGTAGGACACCACAGCGCATGAAACTAAGAAATCATATTAATTAATTAAATTACAATGATAATTGTAATGCAGTATATATTAATGCCCTCATGTCGGAATGGCGAGATGTTTGAAAAAAAGTAAAGTACCACCACTTCGACCATGGAAACAGAAATTGTCAGGGTGGTGGGACGTTTGAAAACAATGGAAGTGCCGCCTCTACGACAATTAGACGTAAATGTCGGAGTTCTAAACATATTAATTCACTGAGTACATGCTCTGATGACTTGCACTGAATGAAGTCAGCCAGGGTTGCATAGTCCGGACAGAAGCTGCTGGGAGCTAGTCTCATGCAGGCTTCCAAATTACCATCAGCGATGGTGGAGCGTTATTTGGGAAATGTCGGAAAAGGCTGACAAATAAGCAGAGTGAAATAATTCAGTCAAGGATGTGGCACATTTCCTGATGTTTGGATACTTTTCCTTTGTGAGTAAGCTCCCATATTGTCCATGAGCCCTGGATTTAAGCTCAATATCATGTTGTACTATCAAAATCTCATCCTCCACTGCAGACGTGTTCAGGTGAAACAGTGCTGCAATTCTTGACGCGAGTAAATCGCCCCTCAACATATTCTCAATGGGTAGCACATAAATGTAGCGATTAGAGTACAGCAAAGTCTTGAAACCGTTTGTCAGAGTCCAAAACACAATTACCATCAATCAAGTGGTAAATACTATAGGGATGATGTTTTATTTATTTATTATTATTATTTTATTTATTTTTATTTATTTATTTATTTGAAGTGTCACACGATCTACCCGCACTTCTTTTGCGATTGACGTATTGGGCAGCCCTGCTATATTAATAAGGATAACAGTGCCACCAGTAGAAAATATAGAAGACATATTTTACTTATTTATTTAGAACTGTTAACTTTCTGTGGATAAATTATGTGGAACTTGTGGTTTAAGTGTTTGACCATTGAGTAAATCTGACCTGAGAGTTTCCAGTGAACAGTTCGGACTCCCCAGTCCAGCAGAGAGCAGCTTCACTCCTGAATCCTGCAGATCATTGTTACTCAGGTCTAGCTCTCTCAGACTAGAGGAGTTGGAGCTGAGAACTGAGGCCAGAGCTTCACAGCATCTCCTTGACAGATGACAGCCATTCAACCTTCACACACAATAAATAAAAACTTGTTAGGAACCGATTTTAAAATGACTCATATCTTTAACTTTTAACATAATGAGGCTCTTGTGTTGAATTAGAGATATTTTATTAATCAAACTAATATATACTAGTCAATACATTAGATCCTTATGTTTATTCAATATTGAGTGTACAATGGATTTAAGCTCAATATCATGTTGTACTATCAAAATCTCATCCTCCACTGCAGACGTGTTCAGGTGAAACAGTGCTGCAATTCTTGACGCGAGTAAATCGCCCCTCAACATATTCTCAATGGGTAGCACATAAATGTAGCGATTAGAGTACAGCAAAGTCTTGAAACCGTTTGTCAGAGTCCAAAACACAATTACCATCAATCAAGTGGTAAATACTATAGGGATGATGTTTTATTTATTTATTATTATTATTTTATTTATTTTTATTTATTTATTTATTTGAAGTGTCACACGATCTACCCGCACTTCTTTTGCGATTGACGTATTGGGCAGCCCTGCTATATTAATAAGGATAACAGTGCCACCAGTAGAAAATATAGAAGACATATTTTACTTATTTATTTAGAACTGTTAACTTTCTGTGGATAAATTATGTGGAACTTGTGGTTTAAGTGTTTGACCATTGAGTAAATCTGACCTGAGAGTTTCCAGTGAACAGTTCGGACTCCCCAGTCCAGCAGAGAGCAGCTTCACTCCTGAATCCTGCAGATCATTGTTACTCAGGTCTAGCTCTCTCAGACTAGAGGAGTTGGAGCTGAGAACTGAGGCCAGAGCTTCACAGCATCTCCTTGACAGATGACAGCCATTCAACCTTCACACACAATAAATAAAAACTTGTTAGGAACCGATTTTAAAATGACTCATATCTTTAACTTTTAACATAATGAGGCTCTTGTGTTGAATTAGAGATATTTTATTAATCAAACTAATATATACTAGTCAATACATTAGATCCTTATGTTTATTCAATATTGAGTGTACAATGAATAATATTGGAAGGTTAATTTGTAGTCTTTGAATTTTTTTTTGTATATTAATATTTCTTTTTATTGTAATATTATGTATAATATTTAGGGGGAAGGTTGATCAGGCCAGGGATCCAACTGATAGGGCACGCCCATGATGACCCCCTTTATGACATCCTGAGGAGGATTCAATCAATAGATTACCATCTGGCTAACCAATACTTAAGTTTTATTGGGGGCCACAGCGGCTCTCAGCATCCTGACAGCACTATAAGAAGTCCTGGCTTTAGCCAATGCATCGGACTTCCCATGCAGTGGACTTCAGCTTGCGGACCTCTTCACGCAGGGTGATTTCCCATTTGGGGACTTCTCCTTGTGGAGCTCTTGGAGAGGCGCAGGGGGAACTCCCATCTGAGCCTCAGATTAATGGATTGTTACATGTTTATTGTATTGTTTGATGTATGATTGTTTCTATGTTATTGTACCTTTATTACCCAAATATCTGACCATAATTGTAAGAAGTTCGGAAGACTCTTTATTCTACACGGTTTACGCAGAAAAGGATTGACGTGGTCCGGTATTCCCACCAAAATAGCTATATATTTGAAGACAGCTGTATTTAACCATTGATAAACAATTATTCATAATACTTTCAAGTATTTCATCATTAAAAATAGCGTCGCTTTGACCTGGTTACACAATATAATGTGTATAGTTCTCTATGTTAAAAGATGTTTTGTATATTTTTAATTTAACGTTTATATTCTACTATCAGATATATTGCGTCATTGTGTATTGTCAATTTGTAATACATTATTATTAGTGAACTTACAGATATGTTTTGGAGGCTTCGAACACTGGCAGCAACCACCAAAGACCTTCCTCTGAAGCAGAGTATTTCTTCAGGTCAAACACGCCTAGCTCCTCTTCTGATGACAGTAAGATGAAGACCAGAGCAGACCACTGACCAGGGGTGAGAGATTCTGTTGAGATGCTTCCTGATGTCAGGTACTGTTGGATCTCCTCCACTAGAGAATGGTCGTTCAGCACATTCAGGCAGTGGAGCAGATTGATGCTTCTCTCTGGAGGGAGATCTCCATTTAACTTCTCCTTGATGTAAGAGACTGTTTCCTTAATGGTCTGGGAGCTACTTATTGTCTGTCCCAGCAGACCTCCTAAGAGATTCTGACTGGTCTCCAGAGAGAGGCCCAGGAGGAAGCGCAGACACAAGTCCAGGTGTCCGTTCTCACTCTCTAAGGCCTTGTCAACACCTAACTGGAGAAGTTCAAGGAGTTCATTTTCCCTGGAGGTTGGTTGTTCTTCTGAGAGCAGATCTAACTCATCGTCGATGAATAACAGAAAGACATGAAGGGCAGCCAGAAACTCCTGGAGGCTCAGATGGACAAAGCAGAACACCTTGTCCTGGTACAGCCCACACTCCTCTTTAAAGATCTGGTTGAACACTCCTGAGTACACTGAGGCTGCTCTGATATCGATGTCACACTCTGTCAGGTCTGCCTCGTAGAAAATCAGGTTGCCTTTCTCCAGCTGGTTAAAAGCAAGTTTTCCCAGAGAAGAAATTATCTCCCTGGTCTCTGAACTCCAGTCTGGATCTGTTTCAGCCTTCCCATGGTACTTCCTGTCCCCCTGTATGGACTGAACCCTCAGGAAGTGGATGTACATCTGAGTCACAGTGTTGGGCATCTTTTCTCCCATCTGGGATGTTTTGAGAAAGTCCTCCAGAACTGAAGCAGTAATCCAACAGAAGACTGGGATGTGACACATGATGTGGAGGCTTCGTGATTCCTTGACGTGGGAGATGATTGTGCTGGCCAGATTCTTGTCTTTGAATCTTTTCTTAAAGTACTCCTCCTTTTGTGAGTCGTTGAAGCCTCTCACCTCTGTCACCATGTCAACACACTCAGCAGGGATCTGATTGGCTGCCGCAGGGCGTGTGGTTATCCAGATGCGAGCGGAGGGAAGCAGGTTGCCCCTGATGAGGTTTGTCAGCAGCACGTCCACCGAGGTGGACTTTGTAACATCAGTCCAGATCTGGTTGTTCTCGAAGTCCAGAGGAAGTCTACACTCATCTAGACCATCCAAGATGAAGACAACTTGGTACAGGTCATATCTGGAGATTCCTGCTTCTTTGGTTTCAATAAAGAAGTGATGAAGAAGTTCCACCAAGCTAAACTCTTTCCCTTTCAGTAAATTCAGCTCTCTGAAAGTCAAGAGAAATGTGAAGTCTATGTTGTGGTTTGCTTTGCCTTCAGCCCAGTCCAGAGTGAACTTGTGTGTTAAGACGGTTTTACCCATGCCGGCCGATCCAGTTGTCATTATTGTCCTGATTGGTTTATCTGGTTTATCTTGTCCAGGTAAGGGTTTAAAGAGTTCCTCACATCTGATTGGTGTTTCCTCCTTGCCTCGTTTCCTGGAAGCTGTTTCAATCAGTCTGACCTCATGTTCTTGGTTGACCTCTCCACTGCCTCTCTTTGTGATGAAGATCTCTGTATAGAAGTCATTCAGAGGTGTTGGCTGTCCTGGTTTAGCGATTCCCTCAAACACACACCTGAACTTCTTCTTGAAATGAGACTTGATTTTATGTTGGCACTCAACAGCAGCAGATACTAAATGAGAAAACAACAGAAGACATCACTTAGTGGATGGTGACATCAGAGGGAACATGTCAATATTTCCTTTAAATTATCAACGTCATGATATTTAGTGGCTTCATAACTTACAATTACAATTCATAAAACAATCTAGTCAAAAACAGCAAGAGCTGCAACACCAACAGCATGATCAGAACAAGGAATAAGAGGGAGACCCAGGTAGGATGGGGTAAGAACAGCAGGGAGGAGACCCAGGTAGGAGGGGGTAAGAACAGCAGTGACGAGACCCAGGTAGGAGGGGGTAAGAACAGCAGTGAGGAGACCAAGGTAGGAGGGGGTGAGAACAGTACCACAATGGGGGGGGGGGGCATTACAGTGACCAGGTCAGTGGGAACACATGTGTTTTAAGGAGAGATTTTAATGTTGTTAGGGTGTCAGACTGTGTGGGCAGGGAGCTCCAACGCCTGAGAACAGTGCAGCTGAGAGCCCTAGCACCCACGGTGCTGAGAGCCCTAGCACCCACGGTGCTGAGAGCCCTAGCACCCATGGGGCTGAGAGCCCTAGCACCCACGGTGCTGAGAGCCCTAGCACCCACGGTGCTGAGAGCCCTAGCACCCATGGGGCTGAGAGCCCTAGCACCCACGGTGCTGAGAGCCCTAGCACCCATGGGGCTGAGAGCCATGGGTGTTGGATGAGTTGGATGAGAATGGGGGTGATGTGGTCAGATGTTTTGGTGCTGGTAATGATGATTTCTAAAAGAAATGTACCCTGATACCCCCATAATAACCCTACATATCTGGATTAAACCATTTGACCTGATAGACTCACAATAACCCTACATATGTGGTTCAAAACATTTAGCCTGATACCCCCACAATAATCCCACATAATTGGATTTCTTCTCTTTTATCAGGATAAGAGTCTCTTCTCCCCTTCAAAATAATGATCTCCTCTGTCTTTAAAATAAGAGTCTCTTACCGCCACACAGTGTGTCGGCCAGTTCCTCCTGGTTCATCTCCATCTCCAAAGTGTGTGCATTCTCCTCAGCCCTCTGGGACACAACAAACATCAAGGAGAACTTTACTCTGAAATAACTGAGGAAATCAGAAGCATCAGTCCTAGATTCACATCCGCTGGTCCAAAGAGGGAAGCCTGGAGACTATGAGCACCACAAGAGATGCTAATGTTCATGTAGAACTAAAGTAAAATGTCTTTTTTTGGACATTTACACACCTTGATCAGCTCTGTTTGATGCTGCTGTTCAGACTGACGACTGGCAACCTTTGACCTCTCCTCTAGTGCTCTGTGAAACACACACACACACACACACACACACACACACACACACACACACACACACACACACACACACACACACACACATATGCAAATCCAGTGAGGAGAGGGAGGAAGCTCCTCCTTAACATTGTTGAGAATCAAAATAATGACATGAATTAATGCCCTTAAATATGACTACTTTAGTGCCTTTGTATATGTAATGTTAGTTTCCCTGGGTAAAGGGACATTAGCATCACCTATCGCCTATTGACAATTACTTCAGGGAGGAACGTCCCTCAGCCTCCATTGACTCCCATTCCTTTCCCTGAAAGTGTTGGCGGCTGGTGAATAACCTGGGATTCAATGGGAGAGAGGAGGAAAAGTCCTCCTCTGAGTGGATGTGACTAGCTAAGGGATCTGGATCGCGTCAACATCTATTCACGAATAGGCTGGAGCCCTGGCTGTGCTTTGAACCAATAAGCAGGAGCCCTGGCTCTGGATCAGCCCAGAGGGAGGGGTTATCCCCTCAAGTCTAGCCTACGAGAACCAACGAACCCTCGCTCAGTCGTATGCCTCATTTCCACCGAGCGGTGCGCTACTGTTCGTTCAACCCGGTGTCGCGCGATCTCGTGCTCGTGCGCACAAACGTTAATCTATTGAATCGTGTCCCAGAGCACGATAGTCCGACTTTTTTCGTGCTACACAGAACGAAATGTAAACCAATGCATTCTGAATGGGAGTGTTCTCAGACAATTAACGTGCTCCACAAAACGAAACGAGAGAGAAAGAGAGAGAGAGAGAGGGACAGGGAGAGAGAGCGAGAGAGAGAGAGGCTTCAGAATGGTTTGCCGATTTTTTAAGCAGACCACCTCAAAAACTGAAACGAACGTGCTCCACAGAACACGCATTTCTCAGAAAATGAACCTGCTCCACAAAACGATACGAGAGAGAGAAAGAGAGAGAGGGAGGGACAGAGAAAGAGAGCGAGAGAGGCTTCAGAAAGGGTGTGCGCAGATAGTACAGTGCACCCTAGTGCCAAAACCACAAATGCTATATATATATATAAATTTATATTGCCTAATTATATATATTGCCTATATATATACACACACACACACACACACACACACACACACACACACACACACACACACACACACGCACACGCACACACACACAGGATCTATTGTATTTCCCCTTATTTGTAAACATCAGTATTGAGAGTCTGATAACAACTAACCAAACTGGTCTGTTTTCAGCATCTGTTTTAAACTCCTACCTCTCCTCTTTTTTATTTATTTTTTCACTCTCCATGGAGACACAGCTGGCTCCAGGGGAGTCTGCTCTCTCCTGCTGGACTCTTCTAGAAAAACAAGAATCAGAATGTATGGATGTTTGATAAAGCTGTACCTGTATAATCTCTACGGCTGTCAGGTTCTGGTTGCGGTTGATTGGTTAATCGATATGCACTTGTTGGACCAAATTCTCATTGGTCGGACAGTTTGTGTGTGTTAGAAATAACATTAATAATGAATAAAAATAATGTTGAAGGGTCCATACTTTCTGTTTTAATAATCATATGGTTTAATAGACTATAAGACTTACAAGACAAGAGGTTCAAACCCCCAGGTTTCTCCACGTTGAACTGGCCAATAAGGAAGACCGCTAGTCCTAACTTACTGAACCTTTACTCCACTCCAAACTATTTGATTCCAAAAAGGTAATCGGTCCGGCAGCATTTGGTTAAAAAGGACCACAGAAAAGCGTTCAAAGTGTAGAGTAAGTGAAAGTATGTCAGCTTATCAGTTAAAATCTTTAGGCATGAGTAGGATTTTCTTCACGTTTCTTTGATTCTCCGTCTACCATCGTGTTTAACGCTCGATAGGCTTTGAGTGTGAACACATACATGACATTGAGGCTAACAGGTAGAGTAGGACGCACTGTGGCTGATTCAGTTGATCTAGAGATAACGTGCACATTGTTTTATTATCATTATTCACCATCCCTAATGATCATTTTAATCAATCCTCACCTTTTCTCAATAGACTGATTTCCATCTTTAAACTTAGCAGGTGGATCCATAGAGTGGTCACTCTTCATGGAGACACAGCTGGGTCCAGGGGAGTCTGCTCTCTCCTTCTGGACTCTTCTAGAAAAAACAAGATCCAGGATTTTCCTCTCATTCTCCCCATGTCAACCACTTCAATAAAACAGCCCTTTTCCACCTAAAGATAATCTCACATCCCGATCTTTCATCGCTGAAGGTACCCTCATCGATGTCTCTGACCGGTCACTCCCTAAATCCTCACCTCTTCTCAATAGACTGATTTCCATCTTTAAACTTATGAGGTGGATCCATAGAGCGGTCACTCTTCATGGAGACACAGCTAGGTCCAGGGGAGTCTGGTCTCTCCTGCTGCTTTGGGCTGCAACACAACACACACACAGCTGTTACTCAGACTAATGATGGAGTCATGATATATCACTGCTGAGCTCTGAGATGGACAACTGTCACAAACAGAGAGAGATCCTCTTCTTACCTCTTAGCTTTGCTCTGGCAGCCGTGTTCCTCAGACAGACTGGTTTTAGAGGTAGGACCCTCCTCTTCTCTCTCCTCATCCATAATAGACTTGAGACCCGGACACACAAACAACTCATTGATCACTTAATTTGCCTTCTGAACTTTAGCTGTTTATTTAGAGAGTAGATCATTGTGACTATGTCACACTAAAACGTTATAAACATCATAGACCATCAATATGAATCCTATAACATGTCAATTTTCAAGTATATAGAGATAAAAGTTACAATGCAAAGGAAGAAACTGAGGTTGTTGAAGTGTTCCTGAAACAAGTAAATCTGGTAAAAGGGAATAAACCGGATCTAGAGAAAGACTGATCTTCATGGCCGCTCACAGAGAAAGACTGAAGTTCAGATGAGGAAGTCCAATGAACGTCTCAAGGAGGAGGTGATGTTACGTCATCTGACATGTACGCACGCACACACATTGACACAAACAAACACACACACACACACACACACACACAAACACACACACACACACACACACACACACACACACACACACACACACACACACACACACACACACACACACACACACACGCGCTGCTTGTTTATTCATATTCACACAAACTTTGAGTGATTCTTGAGCTAACAGCAGCCATATATTGTCTAACTGCTGCTAGTATGTGCTGGAGCGTACCACACCTCACCTATTCTACCGCACACTCTATCGACCCCTCACTCTAATCTGGTTGTTCATTATTATACACCAGTAACATAAAGACAATATAAACGCTAGTAAACTGGTTGTTCATTATTATAAATGAGTAACATAAAGACAATATAAACGGTAGTAAACTGGTTGTTCATTCAATACCAGTAACCTAAAGACAATATCAACGGTAGTAAACTGGTTGATCATTCGATACCAGTAATCTAAAGACAATATAAACGGTAGTAAACTGCAGTTTACTACCGTAAACACGCGTACCGTAAAAAACGTACCGTAAAAAACGTACAATGTTTGTACGTTAAAAAATGTACGTACCGTAACCTACATTATCACATTTTTTCTTACCTTGTCTATTCCGAGATAAAAATGCGTCCCATACGATATGAAGTTATAAATCTATAAATGTAAGGGAAGTTGAGGTGTCCTTAAAACTGTTTATCTGGTTAATAAAAATTATTCAATGTATTAATAATAATTAATAGATTAAAGCGGATCTAGATAAAGACTGATCTTCATGGCCGCTCACTGAGAAAGAAAGTTCAGATAAGGAAGTTGTTTCAACATCTCAGGAAAGAAGCGTCATCTGGCATCACGTTTTTTCAGAGAAAGAGAAGTTTTGAAATCTCAGACACGCACGCATGCACTTACTTGCAAACACTGATGCACACACACACACATGCACACACGCGGGGACATGCACACACACAGACACACACACACACGCACATACACACACACAAAGTCACACACACGCACAAACACAGACACACTCACACTCACACACACACACACACACACACAAACTCACACACACACACCACACAATCACACACACACTCACACACACACGCACACTGTTACACACACACCACACAATCACACACACACACACACACAGTCACACACACACGAGTTGGGAGTCGAGCAGCGGCGTTCTGCGCAAGCTGGGGGCTTTTCGTGGTGAGTTGGTTCAACCAGACAGTGCATTATATAGTGCTGACAATGCGTGGAAGAGCGTCTCTGCTTCCGCTGCGGTTGACTTTGGTCTGACTTGAGCAACGTCTCTCAGATGAGAGAAGGCGGCTCTGCTGACCCTTCTTACATGTTGATCATAAAGGTGCGGCCACACCAGACGCGTATCTCGCGTACTTCGCGTCTAAAATCACAATTTTTTCCATAGGGAACCATTGGTTTAATACGCGTATTACGCGTATAAGCAACATTTTACGCGCGTATAGCGCGTATGTGGCGCGTATATTTACGCGCAATACGCGCTATACGCGCTATACGCGCGTATATCGCGTATATCGCGTACATTTCAAGAGTTCAAAAAATTGAACATTTTACGCGAAGTACGCGAGATACGCGTCTGACGATTAGCCGCGTTGCCCAATCAGCGTTGAGCTTGACCCGACGTCACTGGCAGAGAGTAGTGAGCTTGGACAGAAGCATACGGCCGACATCTTTCTTTATTCTGTGTGGAAATAGTAACATAGTTACGCCATTAAATGCTTTTATGGAAACATTTCTAGCGAGAAATGTGCATTTTACTTTCATAATGTTCGCTCGGTGAATGTGAAGGATGTTTGGTTTGATAGTTATGACGAAGAGGGAACGCTCCGTTCACTTGCATGGACAGAGTCTCTGGTTAGTCAACGTCTTGGCGGACTATATATCTGCTGATCAACACTACGAATGCTGGAAACACACCAGACACACCATGTGAAGTTATTTAACCCGATTATTGTTATTTATATCCGAGATTATTTAATCTAACCCGATCTAAACTCTATCACCCAAACACGGCGGCGTTTGGGTTTCCTACCTCGGACTCCAGCACAGCTTATCCTGGGGCAACACACACACACACACACACACACACACACACACACACACACACACACACACACACACACACACACACACACACACACACACACACACACACACACACACGGCCGACAACTTTCTTTATTCTGGGTGGAAATAGTAACATAGTTACGCCATTAAATGCGTTTATGGAAAAAAATTTAGCGAGAAATTTGCATTTTACTTTCGTAATGTTCGCTCGGTGAATGTGAAGGATGTTTGGTTTGATAGTTTTGACGAAGAGGGAACGCTCCGTTCACTTGCATGGACATGGAGTGGACTCATCTAGGCGAGTGACGTATGCGCGTAGGGCGCGTATTGCGCGTATGTGACCATTTTTGACACAAAATGGTCAAGCAACATTTTACGCGCGTATCTCGCGTAAAAATTACGCGAGATACGCGTCTGGTGTGGCCGCACCTTTAGAAGGCATCGGGCCCAACAGGACGCCCAGACTCGGGACCCAGCACCTCTGGGAGACAGCGGAGCCGTCACAGTGCCCCAAGGACCCAGAGCCCCCTACTGCACAACCCCCCGCCTCCAGCAGCACCCCCCTTAGCCGGGGACGGGCCTGGAGGCCACAGCCGCCACCAGCACCTAGCGGGAGGGGGGCGTACGACCACTCCCTGCTCGGGACGCTCCAGACCCAGCCCCGGCTCTGAGCGCTTCCTCCGTCCCAGGAGACAGAGGCCCCCCACAGTGCAGCAGAGAGGGGCCGGGCTGGGGGGGGCTGGGGAGGCAGACCCCCGGCCCGCGAGGGGAAAGGCCCCGTGTACCGGATCACGCTGACGTCATGAACCACCTGGGCCCCCTCCTCCGGAACCAGGGGGGCTCACAGTGCGTCAGTCCAGTCCAGTGTTTGAATCACCCCACCAGCTTCGTGGGGGTCAGCATTCCCACTGGGGGGGGGGGCGATGGCGTCATTAGAGAGCCCTGCCTCTATATTCATACCTACATCATTACACACTTACGGTGTGTAGCCTACATTCTTCTGAAATTGTATAAAATGCCCATGCCAGGTAGCTAATTCTGAAGAAAGAAACCCATGCTTCATTGGGAAACAACAAACAACCACAACTTAATCAAGAAAGGATTATGGGAGCCTTTTCTCATTTATTTGACCTTCAGGTTGGGGCAGCGGCGCGCTGAATACGGGCAGCAGACTAACTGATGTGACTGACAACAAGTGAACACTGAACCAACCCCACTGACGTTACAATATCCATACATCATGGGCCTACTTCGGACCAACACCAACAGTGAAGATCAAGGCTATATTACAGGGACGGACGATTGCAGAACATAAACGCTAAATCTAATAAATATAGGGCAATATATTGTTTTTGACATCATTTGGCATCGCTGCCAGTGCTGCCGGTGTTTCGTATTGGAGCAATAGTCGAGTGACGTCAAGTAAACAAAAGTCAAAGATCGATATATAGTCGTATGACATTAGATTATTCCTTGCAAGATGAGCACAGATTGAGAAATAGTACATAACCAACGCGTTTTAATAATATATGTACTATTTCATTTCCCAAACTCTCCCTTTTTGGGGGGTCCGAATCCCATTCGAGGGGATCAGACCCCCCCCAATCCGGTCTCCCCCCAGAGTCAATGACTCTCATGACCCGGTAGGGACCTCTCCGTCGGGGGGGGGGCTCTCAGTGGGGTTGTGCCGCCCACCGACGCCCCCCAGCCAATAGGCACGTGAGGTGCACCTCAGGGCGTGTCCCCATGAAGCACTAATCCCTGGGTCAGAGCATCGCCGGGTTGAAGGATCTCTAGGGAAGGAACATCCAACACAGCTGCTACAGTAGGGGTCCCGCCTCCTAGAACCCACCGTGGTTCCTGTTATCCCTCCACACACACAAACACACACACACACACCAAAGACACACACACATACACCATACACACACGCACACACGCATGCACACACACACACATCAATCCACACAAACACACATACACGCACACACACACACACAAACATGCACACACACAGACATCAATCAACACACACGCAAACACACACAGACACCTATACACACATACACACACACACTCACGCTCACACTGCCTGTCCCTGGTCGCTTCTCGTAAAGAGGAACCACTTGTCTTCCAACAGATTGTGTTTGACTCAACATGGCCGCTCTGATGCCTGTATCAAAAAGACTTCACCATAGCCACTAAAGTGCCCGCCCGGGTGCCTGCCGACCCCCCCACAAACAAACCAAACAGATCCTAGGGGTGTACTGGTCCTTGAATTACTCTTTCACTGTACCCGGTATTATGGCTGAATATTTGTACTTTACTTCATGTTTTTTATAAATACCGTTGGCTTTCCCCTGCTCCTCTCCATGTGTAGTACAGTGATGGAGCCTTTGTGATGACTGGGAGCACTGGGAGCAGTCAGTTCTGATGAACCACAGGGGGATGCCAGGTCTGCCCCCTGAAGGGCCGTGGTCTCCATCACCCTCTGGCTCCAGGTCTGTTATACCGCTAATATCACGGCTTACCAAAGTAATGAATGAATATACGCTGTAAAATTAAAACATCACTAATATCAACAGGTAGGCTAAATTATATGTCTTAATTGGAAAATACTTCATAACTTTACTTATGTAGGCTTGGATCTGCTATAATCAACAAAGAAAAGGAAAATATGAACACATTAATTATAATTGATTTGATCAAACTTGACCAAACCCCCTCAAACGATTCAGAAGCCTTTCAACCAGTAGATGGCGTCATTGACTTTCTTAACAACCCGTCTTATACGATCTTCATTGCAATTAGAGAAAAACAAACAACGATATCTGACCTTACAAAAAGCAATGCAACGTTGAAAATGTCACAGTAATCCTGAAACCAGCTCAGAGCAAAACACTGACGGCAGGACTCTGCCCTGATACTTACATGTATTGTATTTTTTTAATCATAAAAAAGAAAAAGACAAAAGAAAGCATTATTTAAAATAGTAAAGCATCAGCTGCTTGTTGCCCCAGGAGTCTTGTTGCCCCAGGAGTCTTGGGCCCCCACCTGGGAGTCTTGGTGCTCCTCAAACACAGACCTCTGTGTGTTTCAACATGGACACTCAGGGTCCTGTTAGAGGGGGGGGGGGGTTCATCTCTGGAGAGACGCCAATAGCTGGGGTCTGTTGCCTGTCGGGTTGCTTCTAGAATTCTCTCCATATTCCGTCTCTCATCGGGCGTATGAGTCTGATTATGGAAAAGCACTTGCTGGTGTCCTCATTATTAATTGGTAATGTTGGTAAAAGTCCCTTACATGTACACAATAAACACTAGGACTCAAACAACAGAAGCAGCAGACATTATTAATCAAAAACATATCTTTAATAACTGAACATGTTCTGCTGCTGTGTTGTTCCCAACAGAACACAATGAATCAATACTTTAAAGTCATTCACAACACGATCAAAAGCTTTTCCAAGACTGATATCTCAGGGCTCTGAGATATCAGAGCCCATAAGCGTGAAATGTCTGGAAAATATACACAATATTGTAGTATTGTGGTAGAAATTAATGATTATATTCTATGGTAAACTGATTATTATGAGGTATTTTATACCTAATAGTGGAAAACACACGGTGCCTAGGTGTCTGGGTTTAGAACAGATGGAGCCCCCCCTAAAAGGAGCAGGGCTATCTTTGCAGACCATTTGTTGTCTATTTTCTGACCATTCAGGTTAAAGTGGATTTATGACTGACTGGAGGCAGACACCTCAAGGAGAAGCTGCTCTGTTTGTGTGTATAAAAAGACGCCACAGTTTGTGAACGAGAGTGACTCTTAAGACCCTACTCGGCTGTTATCGTTGTTGTTTTTCTGCACGATAAAGTCTTTTGTCAATTCTTGCTCCGGACCCCTCGTTTTATTTTACTCTCTCTCTCTTGAATTAGCCTAAGTGTTTTAAATCTCGATTAATCCACGACATAATTTGGCGTCACGACCAGGAGGAAATAGGGACTCTCCAGCTGCCGGGCCAGAGGACGGGACTCGAACGGATCATACGACCAGAGCTCAAGGGTAAGTTGTCTTGCCATATATAGGATAGAGTCGTTTGATCTGTTCTTGCCCCGTCTGAAACGCTCAGCAGCAGGTAAAGTGTCTCTTTGATCAAACAAACTAAAATTATAGATAAATGAGCGAGTGAGAGATACGGGGGCTCCGCGGGAGAGATTGACGTGCGCGCGCACATGGGCCATACGCGCGTCTGTGGTTCTAAATGACCAAGACGCTTTGTGGCTCCCTATTTTGATACGAGTTGTTGTTATTTGGTGTTTTGGTTAAGTAAGCTTACTGTAAGTCCTGTGACTGTCTTGTGGAGGAACGAATTAGTGGAAAGTTCTAACAAGGACAGGGCCAGCAGGCCCGCAGGTCGAAAGAAACAGACCTGTAGGATCTTTTCTGACAGTATCCTATTTGGGGTTGAGTTGTCAGTTGGGAATTAATTCAGTTGTTTTTATTTGAGGAGCTTTCTTGGGATACTGACTAGTGAATTTTAAATGCTCATCTTGGTGCAGTTGACCTGCAGATCCTACACCAGGTGAATTTCTGATTCCGATCTTGCTATTTTGAGAAAACAGGCTTCTCGCACTTTTTGAATAGATAAGTCTCTTGGTTGGGATACCGCTTCAGGTGATTAGCTAATCCTGATCTTGGTGTTTTGAGAAGTTTCTTGTTTGTTCTTGATCTGTTCGAATGGTTATGTATTCAGCCATTATTTTAAAAGAATGGGCCTGTCGTTTGACGTTCCGTTTGAATGAGTTTTGACCCGCTAATCTTCCAATCACGCTGCAGTGTTGGATCTAAAGAAAGGGCCAGTCTGTAACTCTGATCTTGGTGCTGTGTGGCAATAGGTTCTTGTTTGAAATTCTGGTTGATTGATTATCCATCCGACTGTTCATATTTTAACCAAAAGGCCAGTTTCTACGCTCGGTCAACCTTTTATTTGTAATTAATTACAAACAATTCGGACATTTTTCAATATAATATAAAGAAATTGTATGAATAGGCTTATTGTCTGTATTTAAGTCGTGTTAGGATTAAGTTACCTCGGAGATTTTTACGACCCGGTTTATTTTTTGTTGATTCTGTCATAAATAAATTAGGCGGACAGAGAATAGTTAATTTGTTTGAAGTAATTGATAATCATAAATAAATTAGACGGATAGAGAATAGTTAATTTGTTGAAGTATTGAATAAATGTGTAAATCTTCTTTGACTTAAACATCCCCGCGCTGACTCTAACTGCACGTGCGCGAGCAATCTCACAGGGTACGAGCAGGAGCCTGCAGGCCAGGCTTAAAGATAACAGTGAAGGGTGGGGGCCACATTCCAATCTTCGGGAGGGAGACGAGCGCTTGGGAAGAGTTCACATCTGTAGCTTAGAGATAATAAAGTATTTAAACTAACTAGTAGGATAAACTCAAATAAATTAATAATAATTAATAGTAATAATTTAAAATGGCACCAACAGCGGTAGAGATTTTGAGCAAAAACAATCCATTGCTCAGAGATGAGATAACAAGGATCTCTGAGAAATGGGAGAAAGGAACAGCTAAAACAAGCACGATATGGCCCATGGGAGGGACTTTTGATCCAATAATGTGTAGGGACATGGAGGTAGTAATAAGGAACTACAAACCTAACAGAAGTGGAAAAAAGGCCTTAGAGATGAGAGACAGGGAAAGGTTAGTGCTAGCTTTGTTTGAAATAGAGGGAGAGAGGTGGCGCGCAATACAACGAGTGGCCAGAAAAATAATCACAAAGGAAGAAGAGGCTCAACCTTTGCCTCTGACGCTTGAGCCACCGCCATACAAACCAACTAACATGCATCCACTGATAACAGACAACGTGGAATTTAAAGGGGAAGTCACACTAGATGAAGGAGATAATAAATGTAACACACAAGGGAGGGTCAGTGGGGACCCAGGCACAGAGGTGTCTGGCTGCAGTACATCAATACAAAGCCCCCTAGTACTCCAGTCACGGGGGAACCTAAGGAGAGCACGAAGGGGAAGAAAGGCACCCGACACCCTCCCAGGTAATTATCCTATTCTAGTCAAAGGACAACAGGTCCAATATCAACCGTGGGGTTCACAGGACTTGGAGGGAGTTATTTCTAAACTCCCTAACATTCATAACGGGGCGTCTAAATGGATTCGAACATTTGAGGAACTCACAGTGGGAAAGCTAATGGCAGTGGGGGACCTGAAAGCTCTGTTGGCAAGAGTATTGGGGTTATCTAAAATGGAGTCTGTACTGAGGAATGGAGGGTTGGATATAATGGACGTAATGCTCGATGGGCTTTCACTTGATCGCTACAGAGTGGCGATGTGGGCCACACTCAGAAGGGAGTTCCCTACCCATATCGATCATAAAAACATGAGAGGTCTCCCTATCAACGACACAGAGAATCCTGCATCCTACCTCCAGGCCCAAGTGGACAGATGGCGCTTGGAGACGAATGAGGATCCTGAGATCCATCCTGTGTTTTCGGTCATGTTCAGAAACTCTGTGATAGAGATTCTACCTAGCCCAATCAAAGTTAAGCTGGATGATGTGGTTGGACTGGTTACAAATAAAACTCACAGAGACTTCTGCGATCATGTGGTTCATGCAGTGGACAAATATCGGCAAAATGAACACAAAATACAGGAACAAAGCAAAGAGGTGCAGAGGAAGCTATCTCAGCTCCAGTTGGAAGAACTCACAAAAAGAGAAAAGGAGAAGAAAAAACAGGTGGTTGTTTCCGAGTCTGTTGATACAATATTGCAAGCCGTCCAGCAGGGCGCACCACAAACCCAACCTCCTCAACAGGCATTCTCTACCCCAGTACAACAGCCTCAGAGCCAATGGTCACCCACTCCACCATTGATATGCACCATTCAGATACACCTACATAATACTGGAAACCCAACAAATGGGAATAGGCCGAATCAGAATAAGGGGCCCAAAGGTCAGTATATAAACAATTTACAACAAGGACACCAAGGACAGTTTAGAAACAATCAACAACAAGGATCCCAAGGACAACGCAAAGGTCCTTTGATATGCTATGGGTGCAACATGGAAGGACATATTAGGAGGAATTGTTTGGCTAACCCTTATCCACCACAGCAAGGACAGGGTAACAGCTATCAGGGAAGGCAGGAACAAGGAGGTAGCTACCAGGCAGGTCCCTTTATGGGACAGGGATACTAGGGGTGCTCAGAGAATCCACAGGGGGAGGGTCAGCTTGTAGCGATCACAAAACAAGCTGATGAGGAACCAATACTGCAGGTTCTGATAAATTATAGAGGCATGCCAATGATGGCTGACACTGGAGCCACTTACACTTGCGTAAGTTCAAAGTTCAAAAATATGCCTCTCACCTCCCCATGGCAGGAAAATTCACCAAAACTTTAGGATTCTCGGAACACACGCAGTTAATACCTATGACAGCTCCAAGTCATAGGTATAGCTCCATTCTTATTTTAAGTTGTATAAGTGAGCGAATGAGTGAGCGAGTGAGTGAGCGAGCGAGCGAGTGAGTGAGTGAGTGAGTGAGAAAGACATTGAGTTGAGTTAGAGGGGTCAGAAGAAGTGATTTGTGAAGAGTGAGACAGAGAAGAGGAAGAGTGTGTGGATTGGCAACGAGAAGTGGCGATGAGATTGGAGAAGGCTTTCCGGTTAGAATTTTCTTTGGGGAGAATGATATCTTTTGATGGCCTTTTAAGATTAATAATCTAGTTTTGGAGTGTGTCCAAAAACGAACAAACCGGAAAGGAAAGGATTACTGAAAGTGAAAATGGTTATGGAGATTTGTGAAAGCAAAGGAAGTGGGTAAAGAGAGGTGAAGAAAGTTAGAGAGAAGGAACGTAAGAAAGGAAAACCCGCCGGTGGTGGCTGGACAGAGAGACAACAGAGAGAAAGAGACTGAATTTGCATTGTGTTTAATAGATTATTTGTGCGTTTGGATGTACTCTGTAATTGGTTCCTGAATGTAACCCTTGTCCACTGTTGTAGAGAAAACATAGAACCACCACTGGGATTGGTGATTCTGTGGCTCTTGGAGACTTTGCATCACGTCGGAACACCATGTGGTATAGATCATTACATCTTGGTACACAGAGCACTGGTGAGACAACAGGTTGGATCAGAGGGAGAAGGTGTTTGGAGAAGGGAGAGGAATATATTGACAGCAAAAAGGGCGGATGCGGACCGACGCAGAGGTAATAAATCAGCGGAGAGGAGGCTGGGGGTCGGTTTAGCTCAGGAAGTAGAGGGTGTCTTGTAACCGAATGGTTGCTAGTTCGATCCCCATCTCCTCCTAGCTGAGTGTTGATGTGTCCCTGAGTAAGTTACATTAGGAATAATTATTTAGACTCAAACATGAGCAATTAGCGTTAAAAATTGTCTGCACACCACACTCCACAGGAGTCAATGGGTTCAATGGCGCCAGGGTAAAGTGACTCATCAAACGAGGAGCGGACCCAACCCATGGACTCTGCGTGGATAGGTGGATGTTATTTTGGTGCTTGGACCTGACGAGGTCTAGGTGCCAAGATAACAACACAAATAAAATATGTCCTTCGAGATTATGATAAGTAATAGACAATTTATTAAAAGTGATCTTATAATTTAGAAAAAACAATCGGCAATACTTAAAAATTAGATCAAATAAGTACGATAAAACGTTATCCAAATTTCTAAATTTAGGTTATCCACAATGAAAAATGTAATTTAAAATAAATAAGTAAAATAAAATAACAAAGGGTGTGTGTGAGCCTGTTCTCATGTGTGTGTCAGGGCTGCCGAGGTAGGGGAGAATCCTCTCCTACTCCGAGTGATGGAGTACACAAGGGGATACACAAGCATACTTCAGATAAAACAATATGGTTAATTACTAAATAGAAACAATGTATCAATTCAGTGTTGAATAAACTAGTTAAGATCAACATAGAGGATTTGGGTTTGGTATAGTAGTGAATCAAAATATGGAAAACACTAAATGCAAGCAATAGGTAGAATAAAAGGTTTAATTAGGTCGTCCAATTTGAATAGATAGTGAAGGGCAATCGGGTAGGATTATGAAGAGAATTGTGATTTTGAGTAACGGTTAAAACAAAAGTGAGTCGCCCAATATTGAAGATGCAAGTTTTAATATTGTGATTTTTGTTTTCTTTCACATCTCCCTAGTTAAGGACAATAGGTGGATTGACGCTACATCTGCTGGGAAGGAGACATACATGCTATGTTGTCAAATTGGATTCGGAAGTAGTGGGTTTACCTTCAAATGCCACTAATACTGCTGCAACACTTTAATAATTTTAACTGATAAATTATATTTTGTTTTATAGTCGCCCTGATGTGCATTCATGACGCACACATATGGCTGCATAAGGCAGATGCGGCTGAAGACTCTGTCTCCATCCCTCCACTTTGCGATCTATACCACCATATAGGTGGGGATTGATCGTATCCCAGGTACGGCATCCTGCAATAAGCCAGTATGGAAGGCTGGTTAGCCAACGACGGGTAAGATCCCACCTTGAAGCCCGGGACAACCTAATTCAGGCACAGTCACGATTACTTGGCAGAGTCACTGTGAGCACTGGCTCACCTGATCATGGAGTGACGGACTGCAACCATCATAGGAAAAGCCGGCTGATGAAAGGTGGAGGGGGAACAGGAGTCAGATATGTCAGCTCTGGCAGCAGAGGTCGTCTTGAAACGGGGCATGTCGCGTTTTATTTCATTTTATTTTACCTTTGTGGCATAGAAGGCCACTAATGCATGTATGTTTTTTCGGTTTAGTGCATGACTTCGGAACAGCGTGGTTTCGGGTGGCTGATGGTAAACCCACCCATATTGGGTTTAGGATTTGGACATACTGGTTTTGATTTCCCTTCCCAAAAGATTGGTTTCAGTTTACTGATGCTTAAGGTTAGACTTTCGACGTTGGGTGCACCAACGGCGTTATTAGATTTGTTTATCATTTAATGCGTATGGTTTTGACCATTGCGCAAGGGGGGAGGTATTGAGGAGAATTAAAAAATTTGAAAACAAGGTTTTTCTTCACCATACTTGCAAATAATGATTAACATCCAGCTAAATAAGTGTGAAATATTTGAAAAAACAGTGTTCAACAGATGGGTAGAAGCAGTCCCATCAGAAGACCAAAGTGCGGCTACGGTAATCAAGGTTCTGACTAGAGAAGTCATGCCAAGGTTTGGAATTCCGTCACAAATTAGCTCAGGCAATAGAGCTGCGTTTATTCAGAAAACACTCAAACAAGTGATTTAACATCTGCATGTCAAACAAAGATTAGGCTGTGTCTACATTCCTCAAACCACAAGGTATGGTGGAGAGAGGAATCGGACGCTTAAGACAAAGATTAACAAAATTAAATTAGAGTACTAAATTAAAAGACTAATGCACTACGACTGACACTAATGAGTTATCGCATGAAAACTAACAGAACGACGCATCTAACCCCGCATGAAATGTTTACGGGTCGACCCATGCCTTCACCTGTCATTCGAGGGCCTCATAAAGGACCTCCATTAGAACAATTGGAAACTGAATTAAGACGCTATTTGGGACAACTAACTGGCATACACAGGCTTATTTTTCAACAAGAGAAAGACAGAGTTCCAGAGTTGGAGAAGGAGCCACCAAGGGGGGTGGAGCCAGGTGACCAAGTGTATCTCAGGATGTTCAGGAGAAAGTGGAACTAGCCCAGGAGAGAAGGACCATACAAAGTCACCAGCGCAACACCAACAGCCATCCAAGTGGAAGGAAGTGCCACGTGGTATCATCTCAACCACTGCACAAAAGCTGCTCAACCCAAAGCCAGAGACGACCGTGAGAAGGAGGAGCCAGACGCAGACACACGTGGGGCTGACTAGCTGCCCCAGGACCAGATCCAGTCGAGCCAAGAGATACAGCAGCATGATGATGCTGAAAACGGGGAGCCTGTTTCTGATCCTTTACGGGTTGTGCCAGATTTCGCTGGCACAAGCACAGACCCCGAGGAAGGATGAAACCACGGGGACAACACAAACCTGGAAGGGCCAGGAATTAGGGGGTGGTAGGCCTACTGAAGAAAGCCAGAGAGGAACACAGGATAATCCGGCCCAAAATCATTCAGGAATAGTCAACAAGAAAGGGAAAATAGTCTTATATGCTCAGATACCACCGCGAGACCAAGTTAGTGAATTTGTGTTTACTGTTATGTCGGATAACCAACCGTTATGTGCATTAACCTTCCGCCAGAATCATGAACATGTGCATAGGAAAGATCAGTGTGAATTACATATCCAATTTAATTCAATGAAATGGTGTCTGGCATAGAGGAGTCGGGTGACTGGGAGAGGATGCTCTATGGGGAGATAGATTGGAGTGAAACTAGAGAGGAGACCGGAATGTGAGAATCAGACCCCTCATGTGAACCACAACCATTTCAGACAGTGTGAACAAATGGACATTGGACTAATGGGTTTCAGGGCTGGTGGCTGCAAACAGAAGCAACAACCACGATGCCCAAACCCCCCACGTTATATAGTATACCGGTATATGACGATAATCAGAGCTATTCAAATCCATGCAAGCTTGTTGACAATCTTAGTTTTTAATTTGTATTATGTTTCACATTATTGAATGTATGTTATGTCAATTTTTAATGTATAATATGGTGTCACATATTTTTGAAATGCCAATTTTCAATGCATGCTGAATGATTATTGATTATTATGCTGTTTATGATTATTATGTAGGTATTCTAGATACACATTTGATATAGTTGCATGATGAATATAGAATATTGTGTTATTATGATTAGAAAGGTTTTATGATTACATATGAAACAACTTGTAGGGATTAGAGTGTTAATAATACACTGCATTTGGTAAATCTTTTTGGCCTAAAAACAGGTTGAAATCCCTGTCAAAGCTCTGAGGTTTTTACCGATGACCAGATGTGGTGTCAATTTGGCAAGGGCTTAGTAGCATATAGGCTTAGCAATAATTCAAGTAATTTGTTGGAACCTTATTGGCCCCAACAAGGGGGGATGTGTGGTAGAAATTAATGATTATATTCTATGGTAAACTGATTATTATGAGGTATTTTATACCTAATAGTGGAAAACACACGGTGCCTAGGTGTCTGGGTTTAGAACAGATGGAGCCCCCCCTAAAAGGAGCAGGGCTATCTTTGCAGACCATTTGTTGTCTATTTTCTGACCATTCAGGTTAAAGTGGATTTATGACTGACTGGAGGCAGACACCTCAAGGAGAAGCTGCTCTGTTTGTGTGTATAAAAAGACGCCACAGTTTGTGAACGAGAGTGACTCTTAAGACCCTACTCGGCTGTTATCGTTGTTGTTTTTCTGCACGATAAAGTCTTTTGTCAATTCTTGCTCCGGACCCCTCGTTTTATTTTACTCTCTCTCTCTTGAATTAGCCTAAGTGTTTTAAATCTCGATTAATCCACGACAGTATAAACATGTTTAGATTTATCATCAATCAATAATTAAAATACATTTGACATTAGAAATATAGTGTCTGTAAAACCTGCTTCGTTAACCTTATGGAGGATCTTAAAAGTATTTTTCAGAAGCCCAAGAAAATGTAGAAAATGTACTCAACTGGATTACAGTTGAGTTTGTATATGCATGTGTGTGTCAATATCTGTGTGTGTGTGTGTGTGTGTGCGTGCGTGTATTTGTGTGTTTATGCATGTGTGCAGTATGCTTGCAGTATGTGTGCGTGCGCGCATGCGTTTATGCATGCATACATGTGTGCGCGCCCGTGTGTTTATGTAGGCATTCATGTGTGCACGCGTTTGCATGTGTTTGTGTGTGCATATTTGAATGTTTATATATGCATGTGTGTGTGTGTGTGTGTGTATGTGTGTGCACCGAATGTGTTAATATGTGTGTGCGCGTGCGTTTGTATTCATATATACATGTGGTACTGTGTGTATTCGATATTCCTATGTGTCCTCAGACCGGGAGATGATAGAGAGAGAGACTTTAAGTTACACAGAGACACTGACTGACCAAACGATCGAGAGAACGAAGGGAACTCAAACCCAGGGAGGAGGTCCTCCTGGGTGAAGGTGGACTGGAAGGTGTGGATGTGTGTCAGTGTGTCTGAGGACCCTCCTCCACCTGGGGACACTCTGTAGAATGTCAGAGTGCCAGCAGGCCGGTCCAGATACACTCCTACTCTGTTAGAGCCAACCGAGAGGAGACGTATGACTGTTCTACTACCGTTGTACCAGGCAGTGTAACAAAGACCATCATTACAATGAAGACTCCAGGACCTGTTGTTCCTTCCAAGGCGGCTGTCAGCCCCTCCTCTCGATGTGATTCCTCTGCGTGCCACTCCTATAGCAACACGTCCTTCCCACTCAACCTCCCAGTAACATCGGCCGGTCAGAAACTCTCTACACAACACCTGGGGACGGGAGTGAGATCCCTCTGGGCGATCTGGACGTCCAACCGCTGTCACCTTTCTGTTGTCCTCAGACAGAGAGAGTTGTCTGTGGGCTGTGTTTGGGTCCAGTGTGAGTTCACAGGCATCTGACGGAGAACGAGACATGGTGAGCTGCTGAACCATCATCATCATCATCATCATCATCATCATCATCATCATCATCATCATCATCATCATCATCATCATCATCATCATCATCACTAGTATTGTGCTACTAGTATAGTACTGTTTCACATTCATGGACTCTACAAACATTAACTTAGAAAGACTAAATAATATCAGAGCTACTATAGTGTACCAGTGTGCCATAGCTTTGGAAATAGTGCATATTGTTTAGAAGATAATTTAAGTTAAACTTAAATGTAAATCCCACGTGTGCATGAGTGGCTGTCCCCAGTCAAACAATGAAACATGAAAAATGTATACACTGAATCTACCGCAATATTTACACTACGTAAGGGATAATGTATAGAACGCCGGTCATCATCAGGAAAAATAAGCTTATTATTAGGCTTATTTTCTATAATTACCGGCGACGTTCTATACATTATCCCGCTTATTACATGGCTACTTGCCAAAACTAAAAAATAACTTCACTCTATGGGCCCTATTTTAACGGTCTGAAACGCAAGTGAGAAGCGCCAAGCACAAGTAGCTTTGTGGGCGGTTCTATGGCGATGTTGCTGTTTTACCGGCGCATAAATGACTCTTCTAATCTAACAAGGGTGGGTCTGAGGTAGCCTAATTACCCGTAGGTGTGGTTAGGGCGTAACGTGCAATAAACCAATGCGAGTGCCATCTCCCATCCCCTTTAAGGACGTCTTTTTACAATTTATTTGTTAGCAGCATTCGTAGTGTTGATCAGCAGAGAAATAGTCTGCCAAAGACGTTGACGTCGCTTAGCAACTGAGTACGCTGGGGTTGACAAGTTACCAGGCTACTTGCGGAATGATACGAAAGACGGCCAATTATACTTAGCAATAGTGAATTATCAAATATAATTCCCCATTGGAAGTTCTGAAGGGCCCATGCAAGTGAGTGGAGCGTTCGAATGGAGCCATGTGGCTACACCCCTGAATCTGAATGACCGGACGTCCCCTCCTGCTGTGGGATGGTCTTTCCATCACAATAGTCAGTGTGTGATGTGATAAATCAAACCGACACTTACACTTCTTTAGAGCTGGTTGCAGCCTACACACTCCACCGTGCTCCACACTTGGGGGGAAACAAAGTGAGAGCAGCATGTTGAAACATTCACCGTCATCATCTGCTGTTGCATCACTTTCTAGACAACATGAGTTACGGCTGCATCAGACTACTTCATCTAGCAGTGGCTTGAATCCTTGCAGGAGACTTTGTCCCTGAGTGGTGAGCTGTCCTCTCCATACCTGAGAGTGTCCAGTCTCCAGAGTGGATCCTCCACTCCAGCAGAGAGCAGCGCAGCTCCTGAGTCTCCTGGGTGATTGTAGCTTAGGTCCAGCTCTCTCAGATGGGAAGGGTTGGAGCTCAGAGCTGAGGCCAGAGAAGCACAGCCTTCCTGTGTGACCAGGCAGCCAGACAAGCTACACACACACACACACACACACACACACACACACACACACACACGCACACGCACACGCACACACACACACACAATTACTTTTCTGGAGTTAAATCTGTTCAATGTCCTCTGATGTTGAGCTTGTGGTGTAACTGTGTAACTGAGTAAAACTGACCTGAGAGTTTCAAGTGTACAGTGTGGACTCCCCAGTCCAGCAGAGAGCAGCTTCACTCCTGAATCCTGCAGATCATTGGTACTCAGTTCCAGTTCTTTCAGACTAGAGGAGTTGGAGCTGAGAACTGAGGCCAGAGCTTCACAGCATCTCTCTGACAGATGACAGCCATTCAGCCTTCACACAAAATAAACACTCATGTTAGGAACTGTGATCAATGTTTTAGAAAAATTGAAATTTTACACACATGAACAAAACATAATTATTGTTAATAAACTGGATCTTTAAATATTAAGAGTTAGATTTCACATAGTTCCCTTAAAAATAGATTTAAAAAGAGGCTGTAATTAAATCTTAATAAATGACTTTAAAGTCCCCCTTACTGTCTGATTACGTGATAATCAGAATAGAAGTGTTACAACACAAACCTCATACTGTCATTAACAAACTCAGAATGTGTTACAAAACATCCCTCATCCTCTCAAAAAAGCCTGTATTTCACCCCGCTCTAAACTATCACCGTCCCGTATACGGGGGTCGGTGGCGGGGCACTATTACTATATTTTGAGTTCACGTTTATATTTCTAAATGAAATGTTGCAGGCATATGGATCAATTAGAATATCCACCTAAACAACAAGGTGTAACATTTCCAATGATACCAAAGTCATGGAGGTGGTCATCACAGGTACTAAGTTATATGCTCAGTTATATAGCTGTCCTCTAATGTGGAACTTGTGATGTAAGTGTTTGACCTTTAAGTAAAAATGACCTGAGAGTTTCCAGTGTACAGTGTGGACTCCCCAGTCCAGCAGAAAGCAGCTTCACTCCTGAATCCTGCAGATCATTGAAGCTCAGGTCCAGCTCTCTCAGACTAGAGGAGTTGGAGCTGAGAACTGAGGAAATAACCTCACAGCATCTCTCCGACAGATGACAGCCATTCAGCCTTCACACAAAATCAACAGAACATGTTAGAAACAAAAACAATAATAAATATAACCGCAAGCGGTGATTAACAGGGTCCGAGCAAAATTAAAAGTCAAGAACACACTAATGGAAGATATATAAATATGACAAATAATTATGAAGGAAAGATGTTCCACTTAATGCAATACTGTGCCACGGCTTGCAGGTGAGCTGCAAAGCATTGGCCGAATGTAATGTTCAGCTTGTTCATAATGCTATAATCGGGCTTCGAAATCTCAACCTAAGGATCAACTGTACAAGGCATTATCCCATTGAGCCACTGATAAACCTGAACTGCAGCTGAAAAGACTGAAAAGAGTGGTATATAGCGGCTTTTGACACGAAATTATTTGATTAACGTATACTACGTGCGGAGAGCATTCACTCAATGTCTTTATCTCATTTTTGACGGAGGTGGCGTTTAGAGGCTTTTGCATCTGAACTCTTTCACATTTCTTAAGTGAATTAAGGGCTTTCTTAAAAGCATATACCTGAAAAATCTTTTAAATTCTGGGGAAATTAAACCTTTGTAGTCAAGAACACTAACGGAGAAAATAGAAATATGGCAGAGTTAATTCTGAAGGAAGAATTGCATACTGTGTCTTGGCAGTCAGATTCTTGGAAAAGAATGAGTCGGAATGTTGATTGCCTGATGAATTTCAGGTGCTGTTCAATGTTGTGTCTTAAATGAGTGGCAATGACAGAATGTCATGTTCAGCTTGTTCATAATGTTCTAATCAAGATCCAAACTCTCAACCTATGGATCACCAGTACACAGCATTATCCCATTGAGCCACTGACATTCCTGAACTGTGTGAAGCCTCATTCACGTAGTGAAAATGTCGATTGAAAAGCACAGAACATCAGGAAAACTCCAAGCACACATTTCACAAGAGAATTAAGGGCTTTCTTAAAAGAGTACAGATCTGAAAATGTGCACTATTAATGGTTTCTAATAACAAAATGGTCACATCGGCAAAATGGGTTGAGACTGTGGACGTTTGGCTTTTCTATGAAATTGTGGGAAAAGTAAACAGTTTTAGAGCAGAAGACCAGGGTGAAATAGATGCATCTGATTTTAGAGATTAATACGATGAAAGAATTTTGAGTCCAGGTCAATCTCGTAAGGAGAAATAAGGCTAGTTCATAATTTTTTTAAATAGCGCCACCTTTGGGTGCAGTACCACAATTTGTTTTTTTATTAGTATTTGAGGGTATTGGTATCCACCTAATAATATTCGTAGGTTTTTTTTACACAATAACAAAATGGTCATATAAGAAAAATGGTCTAACTGCTCCAACTTTATTGGCCAATATTTCTCAAATGGAACTAAGTAAAACAAATTCTGTTCGATCATTTTTGTTAGGTTTGGCCTAAAGACTTTATGTGGCGATTTTGGTGAATTTTTGATTATTTTCGTAGCCTGTGGTTCTTTTTATCATGTTTAGCTTTAATATGAAATTGTGGGAAAAGTATACCTTACATTTTATAAATGTGTCTGATTCTAGAGATTAATATTTGGAAAGAATTTTGAGTCCAGGTCAATCTGGTGAGAAGAAATAAGGCTAATTCAAGATTTTTTACAATAGCACCACCTTTGGGTGCAGTACCACAAATTTGGGTTTATGGGTAGAGGGGGTTAATGAAGCAAGCATTATCATTTTCTCCTTATAAGCCGTTTTCACACATGTCCTCCGTATTTTCGCCGCATTTGTATATATCAGGAGATTCGACCCTGAGGGTGATTCACACTTGCTTTATATGCGGACATCAATGTCGTTTAGACATCAGTAGAATCAACAGGGGTTTAGGGGGGTGGGGTTGCACGGGGCGAGATATGACGTAGGGTCTAAGTTTGCAAGAGGCCGGAGAGGTGCGGCCGCTGTCACTCTTGTTTGTTTTGGTTTGACCACAGACAGCATTGAGGCAGAACGGGCAGAACTCATCGCATCATCTTAAATGTTGCTGCTACGATGCATCATATATTCCGTTGCATCAACAACATCCGAAGCATCGACCGATGAACGATTGGAGCATGAGTTAGAGACAAATAGAAGAAACGACGAAGAAGAAAGGTGTCACGAACGACTGCGTTGTTACCGGTGAAAGAGAGCACATTATAAAAAGCACTGGGAAAAATGTAGTGGATTTTTGTGTTTAACTGAGAAAAAAGGAAGGGGAAGGACGGGACCCTATAATGTTAAGCTAACTAATATATTTTCTATATACGCTTGCAGCTGTGATCTCATACATTGTCATTTATAGTATGATGTGTACTTTTAGAGTTATGATATGACCACCTTTTAGCGTTCAGCACGAATGACTATGAAAAGCAGGGACAACAATTACATATTTTTTAACCATTCAGCAAACAAAAGGCTGAACAAAAGGTGTTGCAACATGATAAACTCTTTGCTCTTAAAGCAAGTGAAAAAAAGTCTGGTTGCCTTTATAGGGAGAGGGTTTTAAAAATGAATGCTGAACATTTTGATGGACAATTAAAAATTTCAATTACTTTTTAAAAGATTTTTCCGTTAGCCATTCAAAATGTTGCTGTTGATGCTTTCAGGGGACTTTAGTGTCCTATCATTGTCCCGTGATATGATTTAACTCATATATACTAGTCAATACCTTAGATGCTTAAATGTGACTAAGACGCTTAAAAATGACTAAATTTTATAGTTAGTCTAATATGTTGAATATTGAAAAAAAAATTGTGCAGTGTTTTTAAATGGTTTTGTATATTAATATTACTTTTCGCGTGTACAGTACATGTTGGAAGTACAACTACAGAGACTTTTTAAATAATATTTCAGCTTTTATATTTAAGTGCAATGTATATTGTGTTGTGTGTATTGTAGTATATGTTATTAGTGAACCTACAGAGATGTTATATATTATACAACTTTTATATTCTCGTATGTATATTGTGTTGCGGGCATTGTAATACATGTTACTGGTGAACCTACATAGATGTTTTGGAGGATTTGAACACTGGCACCAGCCTCAGAAGACCTTCCTCTGAAGCAGAGTATTTCTTCAGGTCAAACACATCCAGCTCCTCTTCTGATGACAGTAAGATGAAGACCAGAGCAGACCACTGACCAGGGGAGAGAGATTCTGTTGAGATGCTTCCTGATGTCAGGTACTGTTGGATCTCCTCCACTAGAGAACAATCGTTCATCTCATTCAGACAGTGGAGCAGATTGATGCTTCTCCCTGGAGGGAGATCTCCATTTATTTTCTCCTTGATGTAACAGACAGTTCTCTGATTGGTCTTTCTTCCTGTCAGCCAAAGCAGACCTTGTTTGCACTGAGTTGTCAGTGATCTACTTCCTGTCTTTCCCAGCAGACCTCGTAGGAGTTTCTGATTGGTCTCCAGAGAGAGGCCCAGGAGGAAGCGGAGGAACAAGTCCAGGTGTCCGTTCTTACACTGTAAGGCCTTGTCTACAGCACTCTGGTAGAGGAAGAGTTCATCTTTGCCGGAGGTAGCTGGTACTTCTGAGAATAGATTGACACCAGTGTTGATGAAGGACTGAAGGACATAAAGTGCAGCTAGAAACTCCTGGATGCTCAGATGGACAAAGCAGAACACCTTGTCATGGTACAGCCCACACTCCTCTTTAAAGATCTGGGTGAACACACCTGAGTACACTGAGGCTGCTCTGATATCGATGCCACACTCTGCCAGGTCTGCCTCGTAGAAGATCAGGTTGCCTTTCTCCAGCTGGTTAAAAGCCAGTTTTCCAAGAGAAACAATGATCTCCCTGCTCTCTGAACTCCAGTCTAGATCTGTTTTAGCTCTCCCATGGTACTTCATGTCTCCCAGTATGGACTGAACCCTCAGGAAGTGGATGTACATCTGGGTCACGGTCTTGGGCATCTCTTTTCCTCTCTGGAATGGTTGGAAGAGGTCTTCAAGAACTGTTGTAGTGATCCAACAGAAGACTGGGATGTGACACATGATGTGGAGGCTTCGTGATTTCTTGACGTGGGTGATGATTGTGCTGGCCAGTTTCTCATCTGTGAATTTCCTCCGAAAGTACTCCTCCTTCTGTGAGTCATTGAAGCCTCTCACCTCTGTCACCATGTCAACACACTCAGCAGGGATCTGATGGGCTGCCACAGGGCGTGTGGTTATCCAGATGCGAGCGGAGGGAAGCAGGTTGCCCCTGATGAGGTTTGTCAGAAGCACGTCCACCGAGGTGGACTCGGTGACATCAGTCAAGGTCTGGTTGTTCTTGAAGTCCAGAGGCAGTCGGCACTCGTCCAGACCATCCAAGATGAAGACAACTTGGAACCGGTCGTATCTGCAGAAAGCTGCTTCTCTGGTTTCAATAAAGAAGTGATGAAGAAGTTCCACCAAGCTAAACTCTTTCCCTTTCAGTAAATTCAGCTCTCTGAAAGTCAAGAGAAATGTGAAGTGTATGTCGTGGTTGGCTTTGCCTTCCGCCCAGTCCAGAGTGAACTTGTGTGTTAAGACAGTTTTTCCAATGCCGGCCACTCCCGTTGTCATTATTGTTCTGATCGGTCGATCTTGTACAGGTAAGGGTTTAAAGATGTCTTCACATTTGATCGGTGTTTCCACCTTGGCTGGTTTCCTGGAAGCTGTTTCAATCTGTCTGACCTCATGTTCCTGGTTGACCTCTCCACTGCCTCTCGCTGTGATGAGGAGATCTGTGTAGAAGTCATTCAGACCTGTTGGCTGTCCTGCTTTAGCGATTCCCTCAAACTCATTCCTGAACTTCTCCCTCAGATGAGACTTGATTTTATGTTGGCACCCAACAGCAACAGCTCCTAAATGACAAAACCACAGAAGACATCATTCAGTGCATTGGGATATAATTGGACACATTTAAATACTTCCTGTAAAATGGTAAACTTCATGACATTTAGTGGCATCGTTACTTGTGGTTGAAGTAGTTACTTGTGGTTGAAGGTCGTGACAAGGACTTCATGTTACAGATTCAAAATGTTAATATCTGGATTGAACCATTTAACGTGATACAATGACATTAACAAAACCTATCTGTTCCATCCATCTTACCTGATACACCCACAATAATCCTCTATATATGGAAAAAAGCATTAAACCTCAGAGTCTATTTCTACCATTTCAAAATAACAGTATATTCAGTTTTAAAATAAAAGCTTCCACTCTGTTTGCAAAATAAGAGTCTCTTACCATCCCACAGTGTGTCGGCCAGTTCCTCCTGGTTCATCTCCATCAGGCAGAGCGTTGTGATGTCTACCACTCCCTCTATGGCCCGCCTCCTCTGCTCCTCTTTCTTACCATCCACCTCCTCCTCCTCCTCCCTCTGACTCTCTGAGCATTGTGGGTAATCTGGGTAGAGAACCCTCCAGAGCTTCTTCAGCTCTTTCTCTAGAAAAGCGTGTGCATTCTCCTCAGCCCTCTGGAACAGAACAAACATCAAGGAGAACTTTAATCAGAAGTAACCGAGGACATCAGAAGCATCTGTCCTAGATTCACGTCCCGTCTAAAGAGGGAAGCCTGGAGACAATTAGCACCACAAGAGATGCTTTTTAATGTTCCTTTAGAGCTAAAGTCAATTATCCTGTTGGATATTTACACACCTTGATCAGCTCTGTTTGATGCTGCTGTACAGATTGAGCACTGGTAACCTTCGACTTCTCCTGGTGTTTTCTGTGGAGAAAACACACACACACACACACACACACACACACACACACACACACACACACACACACACACACACACACACACACAAACACTTACACACACACACACACACACACACACACACACACACACACACACACACACACACACACACACACACACACACACACACACACACACACACACACACGCACACAGGATATATTTATCCTGACTTGTAAAAGTCAGGTAGATAACAACCAACTGTTTTCATCGTCTGAAATGAGCTTTGACAAATGAGCTTATAAACACAAGCAGACACACATGTACACAAACCAACTCCTACCTCTTCTTTCTGGAGGGGCGTCCATCTTTAAATTCAGGAGGTCTATCCACAGAGTGGTCACTCTTCATAGAGACGCAGCTGGGTCCAGGGGACTCTGCTCTCTCCTGCTGGAGTCTCCTAGAAAATAAAGAACCAGGAGGATTTAAGGAGGTTTGATAGAAGCTGCATTTTTGTAATCTCTGATAAATCCTCACCTCTTCTCAATAGATTGATTTCCATCTTTAAATGTGACAGGTGGATCCATAGAGTGGTCACTCTTCAGGGAGACAAAGCTGGGTCCAGGAGACACCGCTCTCTCCTGCCGCTCTGGGCTTCAACACAACACACACACAACTTTGAATCAGTATCAGTATCAGACTGCAATTTTTATGCTGACAAGATAATACTTCTCAAAAGGCAGTTTCTAGGTGATCATCTTCATCTTGGCTAATTATATTACTTAAGATATTATAACTTGTTACTGAGATGTTTTTCTTGCCTCTGAATAACCTAATGCTTGAAACTAGAATAACAGAAATATAAAGCTGCTTGATCAACACTGACTAGAAAACTGCTTTGTCAAAGTCAGAACATCTGATTTCAAGCCTCTTATCCTTTCTATCTGTCATATGAAGAACAGACTATGACCACATGGAGTTCACTGCTTCATCTTGACCAGAGCCTAGCAGTCATCTAGATTCTAGACAAAACAAGCACAGAACAAATACACTTTTCATATCTGGGGAACTTCAAGCCTTAATGCTCATTTCAGATGTATTGCTCCAACAGATGGTTTGGTTTGGTGTTCACATTGTTTTGAATGTGGCCAATATGATGAATGACGATCTTCAGTTAGGTCAAAGTGAGGTCGCATTGTGAGAGATCCCACCTGAGTTGGATTCAGGACCTCATAAAGAAAGTAAAGAAAGCGGTATAAATCAGAAATGATCAGACTGACGCTCAAGGCACAGAGCGGGGCGTCACACAGACCAGATTGCATGTGATTTGTGCTGTTCACACTGTTCTGAAAAAAATTGGATCGGAGCCTTTTCCCCCTTTAACATCTCCCGCCTTTGCCTCCCCCTTCTTCACCGCTGAAGAAGCCCCCCTCCATGTCTCTGACCGGTCACCCTCTAAATCCTCACCTTTTCCCAAAAGACTGATTTCCATCTTTGAATTTAGCAGGTAGATCCATAGACCGTTCGCACAACCTAGGGGGGCGCTGGGAACGTGATTTTCTTTTGTAATTTTTTGGGGGGGATTTTAAACTTTCATGGTTTTCAAAAGAAAATTGTGAAGAAATGGGCTACCTGACATAAATAGCCTATTTTCATTTATTGGTTTCTAACCCCTCTACCGTCTCAGATACTTTTTACTGTCTATGGGCAGTGTAACAGTGGTCATACAGCGCGGTTCGGTCCTGCACACGCCCGGACTCCCGTTACATCAGCTATCGTCATGATCTCTATCGCTGATAAACATAAACCAAGTTCGTGGGTTAACAGTTCAATAACCAACACAATACAATCAAACATGGGGCGATAGCAAAAAAACAAAACTAATTTTGTTTCATAGCACGTTTTCCTCCTTCCTCTTGCTGTTGTTAGGTTCCAGCTGCTCTGAGCGTAGTCTCCACGAAAAGACTGTTGCATTTCGAATACAAAATATATAGGCCTTATTAGGCCTCTGCGCGCGATCTGTTTTCGCGGTGCCCGTGTTGCCCGGGCCGCGGTGCCCGTGGTTCCAGGGCTGTGGTGCGCGCGTTACCTGGGCCGCCGTCACGGTGAATGAATGTTCAATCTAACCATTTCTTCCTCAACTCTTCTTTCTTGGCCAATAGATCTGTCTCTCTCTCTCTCTCTCTCTCTCTCTCTCTCTCTCTCTCTCTCTCTCTCTCTCTCTCTCTCTCTCTCTCTCTCTCTCTCTCTCTCTCTCTCTCTCTCTCTCTCTCTCTCTCTCTCTCTCTCTCTCTCTCTCTCTCTCTCTCTCTCTCTCTTCCCCCCCTGTTGCTCTGGAGGTTTAATTGGGTTTATTACAGTGATGGACAGTGCTGTTAGCCAATCAGAGGTGAGACATTTGCATGTCATGAATATTCATTCATATGTATTTATATACTTTTTTTCACTAAAACCGACTCAGAGGGCATTCATTGCTATTAGTGTCCACCGCAAAATCAATGAAAAACGATGGATTGACACCTTTAAGCAATATAACACGAGTGTGAGTGGGGTTGTTAGTTTATTAAAAAATATATATTAGGGGGGGGCGCCAGAGGATCAGTGTAAGGTCAGGGGGGCGTTTGCTCAAAAAAGGTTGAGGACCACTGCTCTAGAGGGCATTATAAATTTGGCTCCATTGGCTATCAAATTGTTTCTTTTTATCTTTTTCCTATAACATTGATCTTTCAAAAAATCTTTCAAATACTCACCTCTTCTCAATAGACTGATTTCCATCTTTAAAGTTAACAGGTTGTTCCATAGAGTGGTCACTCTTCAGGGAGACACAGCTGGGTCCAGGGGACTCTGGTCTCCCCTGCTGCTCTGGGCTTCAACACAACACACACACAGCTGTTACTCAGACTAACGATGGAGTCAAGATATATCACTGCTGAGCTCTGAGATGGACAACTGTCACAGACAGTGAGATCCTCTTCCTACCTCTTAGCTTTGCTCTGGCGGCCATGTTCCCCAGACAGAGTGGTTTTAGAGGCTGGACCCCCCTCCTCTCCCTCCTCATCCATAGCAGACTGGAGACGTGGACACAAACACAACTACATATTCTTTCTACTGACAGTCAGTGATTGTTTATTCTCTGCTTTTATACCAGCTTTATATTGTCTCTGTTTAATTTGGTCGAGAGGCAGGGTGGTCTTTCCTGGACAGAGATTCCTAGACCCTCTCATTCTCAATGAGGGGGAAGATTTGGAGATGAAGTTTCTAAGAACAGCTGGGTCCAGGGAAGTCTTGCATTTGCAGTTCATTTATTTATCAATATTCTATTCTAATATTCACCTGCTGCTCTGGGCTTCAACACAATTTACACACAGCTTTTACTCACACTGCATTGTTATGCTGACAAGATAATTCTTCTTATAAAGCAGTTTCTAGGTGAGCATCTTAAACTTGTTTGAATCTTTTTTTACTAAATTATCTTATCTAATTATATTAGCTAAGATATTAAAACTTGCTACTAAGATAATGCTTGGAACTAGAATTACAGTATTATAATGCTGCTTGATCAACACTGACAAGTACTAAACTGCTTTGTCAAAGTCATAACGTCTTATTTCAAGCATGTTATCATTTTAACTCGGTACCAGGGAGTAGGCCAACATCAGAGGCCTGTTTCAGGTAGCTGGTTTAACATACTCTGAGTTTAATCCTGCGCTCTGAGTTGGTTGACTCAGAGTTCAGGGTTGAAAAGCAACTCTGGGTTTTCGGTTTCAGAACAGGTGATCAGCGTTGGGTTAATCAACTCTGAGTATGTTCACTCTGGGTTGAGGGCGTGCCTGTTGACTATGAAGAGCCATCATCAATGGATCTCTGATAACATGATCAAACATGGACCAAAAGCGTAGATCCACTTACTTTTCCCCCACGGAATTGGAAATTCTAATGAACGTGTATGCCGAGCAGTTACCCATTTTAACAAAAAAAAGCAATACCGCCGCGGCAGCGAGAACCGAGAGAGAGCTTGGCAGGAAATAGCTGAACAAGTCAATGCGTGAGTCAAATAAATTAGTAAAATAAAATAAGAGGAAAGTTTAATATCTTCCACTTATTCAATATGTAAATTGTGTAAAATAAAATATAGTTTAAACAGGTAAACTAATGTTTAATTGAAATCAAATCAATTGTGCTGTTTTGCCTGCTCTACCTAATTTAACAGCTATGTTCAACATGTATTATATATTTGTATACTATATTTAAGCAGTAAATGTAAGTAGTACATTTCCCAGCCACCCCAACACTGCCAATATTTAATAGGATTTAGATATATTAGAAGGCTACACCTAGGCAAAATGCATTATAAATATATATGTGTCTTCAAAATGGCGCTTACTGAATATTAGGGTAACATTTTCCTCCATGTTAGCAAATCGAAAAAAAGCAGAGGCCCGGCAGACTGGAGGGGGTCCACCACCTGCAGCCCTCACAGAGGCTGAGGAGATGGCCCTCAGCCAACAGAGTATGCGTCCTGTGGCTGAGGGCATCCCTGGGGGGAGCTCCTCTGATCCCCCCCACCCCCCAGGATAGAAGTGCCTTTACAGTATAAGAGGTTGGTTAGTCAAAATAATTAAATATGTACACGCAACCCAGCGCGTTGCAAATAAGATGGGGCAATATTCTGGCTCAAGTAATAATTGCACTGTCTAATCATCTTCTTCCAGTTACTGATGGCGTCATCGCCCACTTGAACCAGATGCCCTCACCAACCTCCATGCAATTGTAACAATTCAAAAGATGCAAAAGGATGCTTTGGAGATCCACATTTTGGAACATAAGTTATAAGTGGGTGAGGTGCAAACTGGGATACTGTTCCCTGCTCTAAAAACATACCCAATATAAATGACTTTTTTTTTTTGTGCTTTCAGAAAATAAAAAAATCCTCATAATAAGTAGATTGTCTTTATTAGAACACGAGCTGTGGTGGGACAAGTTATTTTGTTGAACAGTTTACTCAAAGGGTTTTACTTCAGTGAACAATGCAGACGATTATGCTGAGCATGTGCATGTAGAGAAGAACAGCATCTGGTTAAAAGCAGTACCAGGGTCTTTTCTGCCTTGCATTCTTAAAATGAGTTTCTTGACTTGCAGCAGTTATAGGTCCGTGGTTAGTCAGCTACTCTGATCATGGGAAAGCCACAACGTTGAAGTGACTGTAGTACAGAGCGGGTGGGATGCACGGGGCGGATCATTCTGCACATGCGTTAATTGCGATAAAAAAAATAAAAATAAACTTAAAGCATGCCCCCGGTGCGTTTGACAGTTAACAAGGGGGCTGAGAAGGTGGTCTAAATAAATTGCGCTGAAAAACGATAGCGCTCGTGAAGAAAATTATCAGGAAAATAAAGTATATTCAACCGGGGTCTTAATAATCGTTCCTCACGGAGATTCCTTCTGAGGATCGCAGCCTCTACGTCCACAGGCTCTCGTAGAAAAGGACATGCCATTTCTAACACTTCCTTCTGTCGGAGAGCTGCCTTTCTTATAGACAACAAACTCAGAGTAGGTCTAACCACCTCCCGAGCAGGTTAGGTCCACGGCGTATGTTGCCGCAGCAACTAACTCTCGGTTGCGCTGAACCTGCTACCTGAAACGGAAAACCCAGAGTTTCCACTAACTCAGAGCGAACAAACTCGGGGTTGCCTCAAAACCAGCTACCTGAAACAGGCCTCAGAACAACAACAACAACAACAACAACAACAACAACAACAACAACAAAATTGCTATTTCAGAATTTAATCAATATCAGAGTTTCATCTAAGAATTATTTAATAACTATTCATCTACACAGAATGTCTCTTAGGGATTCAAACATGTCAGATCAAGATCAAGTTAACCGTGCGGATATCATACATACTGTTCCCCATCTGCTGGTTCAACCACTTTGAAGGCATGTCCATATATGGGCTTCCTCAGGTCGTATGACATCATACGAAAAAGTAATAGAAGTATTTTGACCTCAACCGCTTGACTCCAAGCTGGAAAGTTTTGGTTTGATCCCCAATGTCCAACCTGTAGCATACTATAGAGCAAGAATCTTCTAAATAATTCAATAGTGATTTTAAATAATTGCAATGCATCGTTATATTTACTTTAACATTTTGAACGTGTTTTTACAGAAAACGAACCGTTAACCTATCGATTAGATCGCCCCTGCCCCGTCCCCCTCGCCTTTTGAACATGGACTGTCTGACTGCCTCTGACCACTACGCACTTTATTAATGCACTTCAACAATGCACTTTATACGATCATACTTCCATCTATTTATGGACTATGGACTGTCTGATTCCGCAGAACTCTATGCACTTCAATAATGGACTTGCTGTGTCTTATGTATTTTTTATTCAAGCACTGCTATAAAGAAAAATGAATGATTGCGCACTACTGGTTAGATGTTAAACTGTATTTCGTTTTATAGTTGTCCTTACTTGTGCAATGACAATACAGTTGAATCTAATATTGAATCTAATCTAAACATTCAAAGTTATAATATTTATGATATATCAGAGTTAAGTACAGTACCTTAGTGTTCTTCCTGCTGTGATGAAGTGCACATCACGAAAAACCCTCCAGTTAAGTAACAAGGAAATTATGTTGTGAACTATCCAGTTACTCCAGTTCCGTCTTACGTGTTATAAGCTGCTGTTCCATGACCTCAGTGACGAAGAATAATCGCTTTAATATGAACGATAAACAGAGAGCTCATGTGTAGAAGCTCATAGAAAAGCAAAGAGGCACTTGATAGTACAACCAGCCTGTAGAGACATCTCACTGATGTAGCTACCAACAGGGGTGGACTGGGACAAAAATTCAGCCCTGGCATTTTCTGTCCAGACCAGCCCACTACATTATCAGCACTAGGGGTGGGACAAGAGACGAACGGGAAGAACCCTGTATGTACTTTATTAAAACAATTTAATCAAGTACATACATCCGAATAATAGTACAGCACTGCAAATAGCAGTGCAAATTGCCTTTTTTTGTTTTTGTTTTTCAAGTTTGTGTCTCTTGTGCTGCTGACAAGAAAGGTGTGAAACCTGAACAGGAAGTTAACAGACATCCTGTGGTCGCTGCATCTCCAACCCCCATATCTACATAGCTACAAAACGCTTGTTAAATGTCACACTTGATCCAACGCTAATTTCTCTCTTGCAGTTTTTAGTCTGTGAATGGGAAAATCTTTTTGTGTAAGCCCAGCATTGGTTAAAAGCAGACCCGGACAATAATAACAAAATATCCTGACAAATAATCTAAATAGAAACATATTACAGACAGTAGCAGTATTAGAGCTGAAACGCATTTGTTTCAAATGTGACTCAGTCATTGTGAAACCATAAATAGAGAATTTAATTTTTTTTATCTGTAGCTGCGAGAAAAAGTCTAAGATATGAATTAATTACTCGTGGGAGTCGCGGACTCCCACGACTCCGGCCCATGCCATGAGGTCCCGCCCACCCTGGTTTCTGTTGTGATTGACAGCACTGCCAGGGCTCTCTGAGCCTGTCAGCCCATGATTGATTGACAATGACAAACATAGACCAATAATCTGTGTCGATGCTGGCCACACACTGCTAGCCCTCTGTTGCCCATTGGCCGGCCCAATTGGAGGGAATTTAGAGAGAGAGAAAAAAACAAAACATAGCGGACCGGACCGGCCCACATTGGGTCAACGGCCCACCGGGACGATGCCCGGTATGCCAGATGGCCAGTCCACCCCTGACGCACAGTATTTGGTTTGTTTACAGCCTGCGCGCAACGTGATTCCTGGCCAAACGTTAGTGATTGGTTATGGCAGATCTTGAGTGGTACTGGGCAGATCCAATAGTTTTAAACTTCAACAGACACCCGCCTTCAAGTGAGTTAACGTTTGTCAATTGAGTAGGTCCAGACTCTCTGTGCAAATGAAATGAAGTACAAGAGTCTGGTAGGACCAGGCTAGGTGGGGCTGCATGCAGTGCTCAACTGTTTTTTTTTTTTCCTTCCTTCCTTCCTTCCTTCCTTCCTTCCTTCCTTCCTTCCTTCCTTCCTTCCTTCCTTCCTTCCTTTCTTTCCTACTCTTTTTAACTCCATCAGTTTCCAACCGTTTACCTTCGTTCAAACCATTTACCAAATCTACACACTTGTATCTTCATAATATCGTATATTTATACTTTCTTCAGAATAACAGTTTTTTACGGCTTCTTTTTCAGTTTGTTTCATTGATTTACGTTGACGCTGGAGCGTTAGGACGTTCAGCAGTGTTGCCAGATTGGGTGTGTTTTCCCGCCGGATTGGGCTACTTTTGGAGGACGTTCAGGCAGTGTTGCCGGATTGGGCAGTTTTCCCCGCTCTATTGGGCTACTTCTAATCATGCACCGGCTCGCTATTCTCTCAATGACACACACACACACACACACACACACACACACACACACACACACACACACACACACACACACACACACACACACACACACACACACACACACACACACACACACACACACACACACACACACCAGCAGTGCAGGGCAATACATTTGACCTTTTACATTCTTCAGTTCAATTAATTTTACATTTCTGCATTTTTAGCAATGCTTTGTGCTTTTCATTTAGCTGTCACTTTATTTTTTTCCAACCATTTACATTTTCTTAAATGGTGCGCATGTAAACATTGTTTATTCCATTTAGACTTTTGTTCGATTCCCTTCACTTGATTTAAGCCACTTAACGTTTCTTTATGTCTCAATCTATGTGGCTTCATTAAAAATATGTTCAACCTCACTTTGTACACTCACCCCATTTTCTGCAGGAAATGCATTTTCTAGTTGTATGACAATGTTTATATGTGAAGCACTTTTAGTCTGCCTTGTGTATGAAAAGTGCTATATAAATAGAGCTGCCTTGCCTTGCCTTACCTAAAGTCAATTATCCTGTTGGATATTTACACACCTTGATCAGCTCTGTTTGATGCTGCTGTACAGACTGAGCACTGGTAACCTTTGATCTCTCCTGGTGTTTTCTGTGGAGAAAACACACACACACACACACACACACACACACACACACACACACACACACACACACACACACACACACACACACACACACACACACACACACACACACACACACACACACACACAATCTATTTATCAAAACCAGTACAGAACAAATACACTTTTCATATCTGGGGAACTGAAAGCCTTAATGCTCAATTCAGATGTATTGCTCCAAAAGATGGTTTGGTTTGGTGTTCACATTGTTTTGAATGTGGCCAATATTATGAAAAAGTAAAGAAAGCGACATAAATCAGAAATGAACAGACCAGATTGTGATTTGTGCTGTTCACACTGTTCTGAAAAAAATTGGATCCGAGCCTTTAAGCCTTTAGCCTTTTCCCCCTTTAACATCTCCCGCCTTCGCCTCCCCCTTCTTCACCGCTGAAGAAGCCCCCCTCCATGTCTCTGACCATTCACCCTCTAAATCCTCACCTTTTCCCAAAAGACCGATTTCCATCTTTGAACTTAGCAGGTGGATCCATAGAGTGGTCACTCTTCATGGAGACACAGCTGGGTCCAGGGGAGTCTGCTCTCTCCTGCTGGACTTGTCTAGAGAAACAAGAACCAGGATTCATGCACTTTTGATTGATTATTAGATTGGAGATAGATTCTATTTTTATCATCTCTGATGAATCCTTACCTCTTCTCAATAGACCGATTTTCATCTTTGAATTTAGCAGGTGGATCCATAGACTGGTCACTCTTCATGGAGACACAGCTGGGTCCCGGGGAGTCTGCTCTATTCTGCTGGACTATTCTAGAAAAACAAGAACCAGGATTTATGCACATTTGATAGATTAATAGATTGGAGATAGATTGTATTTTTATCATCTCTGATTAATCCTTACTTCTTCTCAATAGACTGATTTCCATCTTTGAAATTAGCAGGTGGATCCATAGAGTGGTCACTCTTCATGGAGACACAGCTGGGTCCAGGGGAGTCTGCTCTCTCCTGCTGCTCTGAGCTTCATCACAACACACACAAAGCTTTTTCTCAGACTAATGATTGTGTCATGATATATCACTGCTGAGCTCTGAGATGAACAAGAGTAACAGACAGTGGGAGATCCTCTTCTTACCTCTTAGCTTTGCTCTGGCGGCCATGTTCCCCAGACAGAGTGGTTTTAGAGGTAGGACCCCCCTCCTCTCTCTCCTCATCCATAGCAGACTGGAGACCTGGACACATACACAACTTCTTTGGGTTTGTGTCCAGGTCTCAGTGATTGTTAATTAGTAGCTCCTTATTGCCGGTCGCAGGGGGCTGTTGTCTCTGTTAACTTTGGCAACTACCTTTCCTTGACACAGATTCATAGACCCTCTCATTCTCTATGAGGGAGAAGATTTGGAGAATAATTATTTACTAACTATTCATCGTTTCCACTAGGGCGTCACAATATATAGAATTTTTATCGCGATGTCGTCCCACGATGACACGTAGTCTCGCGTTTTTTTTTAAAATAATGCATCCGCAAAAAATAGAAAACCAGGAGAACACGTTAGTGTATTGCATGGGAGATGAAGCTGAAGATGTGCTTAAAGGGCTAACGCTAACTGCGGACAAGAGGAAGGGGTACACGGATGTCAAGGCGGGCTTGGATGCATTTTTTGTGCCTAAAAAGAATGTAATTTACGAAAGAGCCAAGTTCAATCAGCGTGTGCAACTGCCAGGAGAAACGGTGGATTCCTTCATCACTGCTCTATACGGATTAGCTGAACACTATAAATATGGACAGTTAAGGAACGAGCTGATCCGCGACAGGTTAGTGGTCGGGCTGAGCAACGTCTCATTGTCAGAAAAGCTACAGCTAGACAGAGACCTTACCCTTGAAACTGCTATAACTAAGACAAGGCAGTCTGAAGAAGTTAGAAGACAGCAGTCTGACTTAAGAGGGGAAAATAGCGGTGCAAGCAGGTGCTCTAATGTTGATGCTGTGCATGCTAAAAGCTACAGAAAATTTCCCTCAAAGCCTCAGGCACAATCACCAGGCCAAGGTAAACCTAATGCATGGCCACAGTCAGGCTCAAAGGCCTGTTATAGATGTGGAAAAATGCCCTCGCATGGAATAATGGAATGCCCTGCTAAAGATGCTGTGTGTCACAACTGTTGCAAAAATGGACATTATGGCAAGGTGTGCAGAAACAGTGCGAAATCTCTGAATGCTGTCACTACAGAGGAAGAAGAGTGCTTTTTCCTGGGGGCCGTGGATTCTGGAAAAGACCCGTGGACGGTGCAGCTACAAGTGAGACAAAAAACAGTGTGCTTTAAAATAGACACTGGTGCTGATGTCACCGCCATGCCAGCCGAGGTGTACCATGAGAATACAGGGGGGCATGATGTGAAGCACCTGGCAGTGTCAACACGCCCATTGTTTGGGCCAGGTGGCAATGTACTCTCTGTCCTAGGTGTAGCCAGAGAAACACTGCGCGTTGGCAAAAAGACAGCCATAGAGGACATTTATGTCGTAAAAGACCTGCACACGGCACTATTGGGAAAGCCTGCCATAGAAAAGCTTCAGCTTGTGTGCAGGGTTGACGGCATCACCATGGAATCGTTGAAACAACAGTATCCGAAGCTGTGTAGCGGCTTGGGTCTTGTTCAGAGGCCCTACTCAATTAAATTACAGCCAGAGGCTGTGCCCTTCTCTCTACACACACCACGCAGAGTACCTCTACCGCTTATGGGAAAAGTGAAGGAGGAGATAGACCGTATGGAGAAGATGGGCGTAATCACCAAGATTGAGGAGCCGACTGATTGGTGTGCCGGGATGGTGGTGGTGCCGAAAAAAGCAGGTGCTGTCCGCATTTGTGTGGATTTCACAAAAATGAACGAATCAGTATGCAGAGAAAAGTTTATCCTGCCTTCTGACTAACACACTCTGGGCATGCTAGCTGGCGCAACAGTATTCAGCAAACTAGATGCCAACATGGGCTTTTGGCAAGTACCATTGACAAAAGAGTCGGCCAAATACACCACCTTCATCACGCCTTTTGGGCGCTACTATTTTAACCGTCTACCCTTCGGCATAGCATCAGCTCCCGAGCACTTCCAAAAGATGATAGTGACAGAAGTGACCAGTGGCCTGGAGGGGGTACTGTGTCACATGGATGACATCCTGGTCTGGGGACAGACACAGGAGGAGCATGATGTGCGGCTACATGCGGTGCTAGAGAAGGCACAAAAGGCCGGCTCGTCATCCCATCGGCCTTACAAGTTGATGTGCTGGAGAGACTACATGAGGGACACCTGGGGGTGACAAAGTGCAGGGGCCGGGCCAAACAGACGGTATGGTGGCCAGGACTCAGCAGCCAGCTGAATGACATGGTGCTGAAATGTAGGACCTGCATTCAGGAGAGAAGGAACGTCACAGAGCCGCTGATGCCAACGGAGATGCCAGACAGGCCTTGGCAAACCTTGGGAGCTGACCTTTTCACCCTGAAGGACAAGGCCTATCTACTGGTAGTAGATTATTTCTCGAGGTACGTGGAAGTTGCACTGCTGTCACCCACAAGGTCCACAGATGTGGTGGTGCACCTGAAATCCATGTTTCCTCGTCATGGAATTTGTGAATTTCTTAAAAGTGACAATGGGCCCCAGTTCTCCGGTAGCCACTTCAAAGCCTTTGCAGCAGAGTATGGCTTTGTGCACATCACGAGCAGCCCCAGGTTTCCTCAGAACAATGGGGAGGCGGAGCCCGCTGTACAAACCGTAAAAAACCTGCTAACAAAGGCATCAGACCCATATCTTGCATTGCTGGCCTACAGAGCAACCCCTCTACAGAACGGTTATAGCCCAGCCGAACTGTCGATGGGGCGCCGCCTCCGCACTACAGTTCCTGCCCTTCCAACCCTGCTGAATCCAGTGTTGCCTGACTACAATGCGCTGGAGGCCAAAGAAAAGGAGAAGAGGAGGAATGACGCAAGATCCTTCGACAAGAGACACGGAGCGAGAAACCTAGAGCCTCTCGTACCTGGGGAGGATGTGTGGATCACCGATGCACGAGTCCAGGGCAAAGTGCTATCTACACACAACACCCCTCGCTCTTATATCGTCCAGGTGCCTCAGGGCACACTGAGGAGGAACCGGCTTCACTTGGTGCCACTGCAGACTAACGGTGGGGTAGTGGACGCTGATGAGGGAGGAGAATCACCTGCACCAGATTCAGCTCCACCAGTGAAAACATCACCAAGCAGAGAGGGCCCCACCACCACAGAGACTGTGTGGACCAGGTGTGGGAGAGAGGTTAGACATCACCCAGCAGAGAGGGCCCCACCACCACAGAGACTGTGTGGACCAGGTGTGGGAGAGAGGTTAGACATCACCCAGCAGAGAGGGCCCCACCACCACAGAGACACATGTGTGGACCAGGTGTGGGAGAGAGGTTAAAAAGCCGCAGAGACTTGATTTGTGATTGATTGATTGTTTTTCCACAGTAAAAAAAAAAAGGAAGAAAAAGAGAGTGACATGTGATTGTTAAAATTGTTCTGCTTCACTGTTTACATTTACCTGAAACCTGAGAGTTTACGTTTTGAGAACACAGCCTGCTAAAGTAATAGTTCACAGTATGGTAATGTGTAAGTTATTTTATTTATATTTTGCATGCTTCAAACAGGGACAGATCAGGGACAGGTCTTCCAGCAAAAGGGCAGAATAAACCCCTTAAGACCTGCAGAGACAAAGGTAGTCCACCCTTTGTTCTTAAAGAAAGGGAGATGTGGTATTATTGAATAATACTGTAAGGAATGCCTTTATTTTGTAGCAACCTGATGACGTCTGTACCGGGGGCGGGGTTAGCTGGAGTCCCGTGCATGCGCACACTAGTGTACGGTCAGGTGACGGCTGGAGAAGTATGGAGGTAGATTTGTGTCTTTATTATGCAATCAAAAATAATAGGTTTGAGAGCAAAACTTTCCACACTGCAATCAAAAAATAGGTTTGAGAGCAAAACTTTCCACACTGCAATCAAAAAATAGATTTGAGAGCAAAACTATCGACACTGCAATCAAAAAATGTTTTATTGCAAGATAAATTAATGTGATAAAAAAAAATATTAATGGGAATCCAAAAGTTTTGTTTGCAAACCCAAAAGTTTTGTTTGCAAATCCAAAAGCTTTGTTTGCGAATCCAAAAGTTTTGTTTGCGAATCAAAAAGCTTTGTTTGCGAATCCTAAAGTTTTGCTTGCGAATCCAAAAGCTTTGCTTGCTGTTGAGCTGAATCTCGTGGGCGGGACCTACGCCAAAAGATGTAAGACACGTCTCTATTGGCTAGTCTCGATCGGAGTGACAGCTTGGCAACATCCGAAAAGCCGCTGCCCCCCGACCGCCTCCAGAAGCAGATTGTCGGCCTGACGGACAGGGTGTTCGTTTGTGCCTCTCAATCCGCGGCGGCGGTCAACAACATCGCCCTGCTCTCCTCTGCCATGGTCTCCTTGTCGGCTGACAGGGAGGCCTACGGAATTTTCAGGGAGCGCAAGCGCGCGCACGGGACAAGCCCAGGCGAAGCCTAGACGGCGTAGCCTACATGAAATATCACTCCCTCTCTCGTTACTAACTGTGAATGTTGCCAAGCTGTCACTCCGATCGAGACTGGCCAATAGAGACGTGTCTTACATCTTTCGGCGTAGGTCCCGCCCACGAGATTCAGCTCAACAGCAAGCAAAGCTTTTGGATTCGCAAGCAAAACTTTAGGATTCGCAAACAAAGCTTTTTGATTCGCAAACAAAACTTTTGGATTCGCAAACAAAGCTTTTGGATTTGCAAACAAAACTTTTGGGTTTGCAAACAAAACTTTTGGATTGCCATTAATATTTTTTTTTATCACATTAATTTATCTTGCAATAAAACATTTTTTGATTGCAGTGTCGATAGTTTTGCTCTCAAATCTATTTTTTGATTGCAGTGTGGAAAGTTTTGCTCTCAAACCTATTTTTTGATTGCAGTGTGGAAAGTTTTGCTCTCAAACCTATTATTTTTGATTGCATAATAAAGACACAAATCTACCTCCATAGAGAAGAAGCTTAATAAAGACACACCCGACAACTGACACTTTGTCGGGTCACACTCGCTCGTTCACTCAATCGTTGACTCATTCGCTGACGTCACTCACACACACACACACACACAGACATTCTTGCGCAGACACATCGCTACTCTCGTAACACTCAGAACTCTATGCACTTTAATAATGCACTTGCATTCTGTGTCTTATGTATTTTTTTATTCAAGCACTGATATAAGGAAAAACACTTTTTAATGATTGCGCACTACTGATTAGATGTTAAACTGCATTTCGTTGCACTCGTTGCAATGACAATAAAGTTGAATCTAATCTTGAATGTAATCTAAAGATTCATAGTTATACATATTTATGATATATCACAGAGTGGAATACAGTACCTTAGTGTTCTTACTGCTGTGATAAAGTGCGCCGCGACCACACCAAACACTCGACTCAGTGAAAAGGAAATGATGTTGTGAAATGTCAATGTGAAACTACCCGGTTGAACCAGACCCCTCCCAGTTCAGACTCCTCCCAGCCTTTCGTCTAAAGGCTGCTGTTCAATGACCCAGCCTGTATGTCCATGATGCAGCTCATAATTTACAGCCAGGGCCGTAGCTACCATTGAGGACACCGAGGTCATGTCCACGCCGGTATTTGTTTCCTTAAATTTTGTTTATGTGATAACGGCGCAGTGTAATTAAAACGTGTCAATACGCTGGTCCACCAAAAGGTGGCATATATACTGCTATTGACTATATGACTTCAGTCTCCAGATGTGGATATCATTTATGCTATGATTACCATGAAGCAGCAACATAGAGGCAATTTTATCCTAATATTAAATGCGTCCTTTGCATTTACCTCACATTGCCAGTGACCACATGCTCGTGTGAGAGGTCTTTTTCGACTCTACGCCGCCTCAAAACCTGGTTAAGATCCAGTGTGGGGCATGAGAAGCTTTCTGGCCTTGCTCTTATAAATGTGCATAGAAAGAATTCCCCTGGATCCCATGAGCGTCCTCCAGAGATGGGCTGCAGCTGGCCAAAGAAGAATTGTCACTTGTTTTGATAAGATGTAAGACTTATTGTAAGCTATGGCATTACTGTACTTATTGTTACCTATATGCATTCTTTATTTATCAACAGTTTTGAGTCAACTGAATTGATATGGGTTAAATGTGTAATCAATTAATTCTTTATATCATTGCAGAACAGAAGAAGCCTGAGCAGGATCTTCACCTTCATCATCTATTTGTTCCACTCACCATAGCCTACCAACACTTAATATGATAGATACAGATCCTCTTAGTTATAGTTTTTTGTGAGGCAGCAGCACCTCACCCACACACACACACACACACACACACACACACACACACACACACACACACACACACACACACACACACACACACACACACACACACACACACACACACACTGTGTGGCTGCCGAATGTTGACCTCGGTATTTAAAAAATCCTGGCTACAGTAATAAACATAACGAATAAATAAACATGAAGTAGATCATGCGTCCTCTTCTCTGTTTCTATTGAACACCTCCATGTAGAATCCTCTTCCGTCCTTTAAAGACAGATTTGCATCTTGTTTACATGAACACTTTATTTGCTTCATTGTGAACGTTGTGGCATCCCGCCCCGTAAACCTCGGCCCGGATCAGCCCGAGGGTTGGTCCTGGATGGCCGTTACCACCGTCACCCACCAGCCCGGCGACGGAGAGCAACGACCGAACCCCAATCAGCTTGATTGGGGGACACCTGGCCGAAAGCTGAGGAGCCACTATAAGAGGACTGACATTTGGGCAGACCAGGAGCGGGAGCGAGGAAGGAGGAAGCGCTCGTGTCCGCGAGAGGCCAGAGGCCCACGGAGGCCCACGGAGGCCCACGGAGGCCCACGGAGGCCGCGTTTACTTTGCCTGTCACAGATGTATGCAATAAATGCCTTTAATGGCTTAACCCACACTGCCAAGCGTCATTTGTACGTGGAACCCGTCTCATTCAAGGAGCGGGTTGCCACATATGGTGGAGAATGCAGGCAGCATGAAGATCCCACTACGACCCCCCGGTAAAGTACCCCACCCATTCAGAATGCAGTACCCGGATTGGACAGACGGCGCTACCGCGAGGGACGCCGCTGCCGACGCAAGGAACGCCACCGCCGCCGTAAGAGACGCCGCTGTAAGGGACGCCGCCGCCGCAAGGGACGCCGCCGCCGCAAGGGACGCCGCCGCCGCCGCAAGGGACACCGCTGCCACCGGCGCCGCAGCGCGAGACGAGGCTGCAGCGCGAGACCGGGACGTGACAGTGCCGTCGGCCTACGTGGACGTGGGGACGGGCCGGCCCTGCATGCTGGCGACATGTTGGGCAAAGGAAGCGTCCGGGTGCCCAACCGTACCTGCGAGGGTGATGTCCAAACAGACGCAGGCCATAGTGGACACTGGCAGCATGGTCACCCTCCTCCGGCCCGACCTGGCGGGGGGAAGGGAAGGGTCACCCATGGAGGTGACATGCGTACACGGAGACACACAAAAATACGAGACCTGCCACGTGGTCGTACGGACACCACAGGGGGTGTTCACGGCTAGGGCAGGGGTCGTGCCACACCTCCCGGTGCCGTTCCTAATCGGGAGGGATTGCCCGATATTTCGCCGGTTTTGGGACCTGGCACGAGAGTCCCGGGGCAGGAGAGATGCCACCGCTGAAGCAGCCGCCGCCGAAGCAGCGGGAGAGGAAGCAGCGGGAGAGGAAGCAGCGGGAGAGGAAGCAGCGGGAGACGACGCAGCCGGAGACGACGCAGCCGGAGACGACGCAGCCGGAGACGACGCAGCCGATGCCTTGCCATGCCAACGAGATACCGGCCTGGGCGGGTCCCCTGTCTACCCGGGGCTTGGACAAAGGGTGGAGGAGTGTGGCATCCCGCCCCGTAAACCTCGGCCCGGACCAGCCCGGGGGTTGGTCCTGGATGGCCGTTACCACCGTCAACCACCAGCCGGCGACAGAGAGCACCGACCGAACCCCAATCAGCTTGATTGGGGGACACCTGGCCGAAAGCTGAGGAGCCACTATAAGAGGACTGACATTTGGGAAGACCAGGAACGGGAGCGAGGAAGGAGGAAGCGCTCGTGTCCGCGAGAGGCCAGAGGCCCACGGAGGCTCACGGAGGCCCTAGAGACCGCGTTTACTTTGCCTGTCACAGATGTATGCAATAAATGCCTTTAATGGCTTAACCCACACTGCCAAGCGTGGTTTGTCCGTGGAACCCGGCGACAACAAGGACCGGGTTGCCACAACGTATAGATCAGTAGAATCTATACAATGTCACCTGTGCAACAGAGGACGAGATGGAAGGATGAGTCCCAACATGGTTCACCAGACGATTACACACACGTTCTGGTTTCATGAACACAACAGCATTAACACGTCAGGGAGACGTAACACTGCCAGACGGGGGTGGACACCAGCGTGCTGTCCGGTTCCCTCTGAAATGAACCGACCCGAGCTGCGGCAGGTGAGCTAATTAGTTCAACTCAACGCAGGTGTGGTGCCCTCTGGTCGCCTTGGTAACAGCGGGAGAGTCAATTTGAGTTCTGTGTTCTATCTTAAATTACATCCCTGAATGAACTTCAACGATAAGTATGATTTCACGGATTTGGATTCAGCCCTCATGGTGGAGCAGTGAAGTTTGGCGGTTAACTTTTAAGACCTTTTTGTGCTTTCCTTTGTGAATGAATCGAGACAGTTTTGTCTCTAGTCCCGCTCCACGGGTGTGTGTTTACCTAGCCTTTTATGTATTTTTAACCAGCAGCATCAAACAAAAACTAAATGTAGGTGCGACACTAACAAAACCTATTCAACACTTATGCAATTAAAGTGGAGCTTTTGGATTTCATAGGTACAGAATTAAGCACAAGGACATTTTCTGATACTTTTAATTCCGAGGTCCTTTATGAAGCAGAAGGTGTCTTATGTTCTACCTCAACTCCTTAACTCAACGGCTACCTAAAGCACCACGATTAGGACTGCATTAGGAGGTAGGGGGAGGAAAAAAGCTAATGGAGCAAATTTACTTAAGGGTCCCATGGCATGAACATTTCACTTCATGAGGTTTTTTTACATTAATATCTGTTTCCCTAGCCTACCAACCCGGTATCACGCGATTGCGTGCTCCTGCGCACGAATGTTAATCTATTGAAGCGTGTTCCAGAGCACGATAGTCCGACTTTTTGCGTGTTACACAGAACGAAATGTAAACCAATGCATTCTGAATGGGAGTGTTCTAAGACAATTAACTAAACGGTACGAGAGAGAGAGAAAGAGAGAGAGGGAGGGACAGAGAGAAGAGAGAGAGAGCGAGAGAGAGGCTTCAAAAAGGGTGTGCGCAGATAGTACAGTGCACCCTAGTTAGCCTATGTTTATGCCAAAACCACAAATGCTATATATATATATATATATATATTGGCTAATTATATATATTGCCTATATATATGTATAGGCTATATATAATTAGGCTATAATTATATTATTTAGCGTGTAATGAGACAATCTATAGCCAAATTGTCGAAGATGCCCGAGAATCTCCGGGGATATCAGCATGGGAAATCGGCGAATCAGACCCATGAACCTATAAAGAAAGACGTCATCTCAAGCTGGAGAGAACGTTTGCGGTGCTGGTTTGTGTCGCGTAAGTACAGGGCTCTCATGCATTCGGCGTGAGACACACGCAATTCAACCCATGCACACGCTCGAACCTGTGCCGTGTTCCAATACCCGTACTGTCCGTACTTACTAGCCAAAATTTGAGTACGCAGTACGTTCCAATTCAGATCCGGCGAAAAGAAGTATACTTCAAGGAGCCGGATGCCGTACTCAAAACGGGCTAATCCTGAAATGTGGATCGAAGGACACTCCCCATACTCAACGGCAGCCATCTTAGCTACGTAGCGGAAGAGGCTGAGCCAAAGTCGGCGCATTTTCCACATAGCCTGCATTAATAGAGTCATTTTGTAGTTTTTATAGTTTTTATAGCTGCTAGGCGTAAAAAGTTCACCGTTCAAAGTGGGATGTTTATTGCGGGGGAGTAGCCACGGCGGCAGTCGTGATCGTAATTTCCGGTTAGTGCACCACGGAGTACTCGATTTGGAACAGCACTCACATCTGAAAAAATAACGTAGTAGATAGTGCGGATAGTATACTTCCTTTAAGTATACTCATGGAAGTACGGGTATGGTCTCACGAAAATACGTGACACTGTCACGTTATTTAATCTATTGAAACGTGATCAGAGACACGTAGGCCTATTTTCTAAATTTTGTATTTCAATTGGAAGTAGGCTATTTGTCGTGTCACTAAGCATGACTTCCAAACTAAGGTTCTGTCCGGGAGCGTTCTCCCTAATGTCCCTTATGGAGCTCCGTACAGATCATTCATTGTTGAAAATTGTCTGTGATAACTAACAAATGACAGCTTTTGGCCACCCGTTTCTACTTAAAATTGTCTGTGATAACTAACAATATGACAGCTTTTGGCCACCAGTTTCTACTTTCACCTTTGATACTGAGAAATTGTGACAATACACGGATAGGCCTATGTTAAATGCAGGTGCGCTCCTCTGTAGGCAAACCGCGAAGGAAAACAGGGTAGCTGCTTCCTCTGTTCTTTTTAGAATTGTATGTCTTGATGTTTATTTTATCTAGCCATCTATTCTCTTGTTTTTGGCTATGTGAATGTACGTACGGGTCGATGCCTCGATCGTAAGTCCAGTGTCGCGAGCAGACGTTGCCATGACATCTAGAAATCATACCGTATTTAATAGGTTGTAGTGAGTGTAACATAATTCACCTACAGTATTTTGTTATGTGTTCTTTCAATTGTGTTAGGCATGTCGTTTACTGTCTTGGTGGTTCAGGGATCGATGTCCCTTTTAAGGATTACGAGCGTCTCATGACGTCAGAGCCCATGCGGGATTTGTTTACCTTCAGCACGTTTTGATTTCCTGTTACTCTCTTACTAAATAAACGAGTCACACAACTGTGTGCTCAACGTGCGAAATTGTGTCCCTCACTTATGGCAATTTCCACAGGGTTATCATTAATATTGATGTGTAGGGGTTGTTCATAACTCGTGAATAATATTGTTTAGACCACGGTCTGGGGGAATACTCTGATTCTGATTGGCTTAAGTGCGTGCATTAACTCCTGATATAGCCCTACAGACACCTGCTAAGTAGTTCCAGTCAGTGTTTAGATTCTCTGCCCGAGCCCGATACTATACTCGGGCCGGGCCTTTGATCGAGCGTTTTTATTTTTTATTTTACCATTGGTTTATTGGCCTAATCTGAGGAGAAATCTATGCCATAAACAGAAATATTATAGGCCTTTATTACACGGGTCTTCTCAATGCCGTGGAACGCTCCGTTCACTTGCATGGGTAGTAGTCCGGTGACTTGTCTACCCCAGCGTCTACCGTTGCTAAGCGACGTCACCGTCTTTGCGGACAAATTATTTCTCTGCTGATCAACACTACAAATGGCCAAAAGACTTGTATCCCCCCCCCCTCCCTTAAATAAATACTATGGCAGAATTATTATTCTCATTCACCTTGAACATGTGTTTTTACAGTAGAGTGGTTGAGGGATGACGTATGTTGGCCAACCCGGAAGTGAGCGTCACCCTGGATTCCCTCGACAAAAAGCCAACGGGTTTTGCCATTGGATTTTGGATTATTATAAATTGAAACAATTTATTAAATAAATATTTGTGAGCTGTCATTACTCATTTGTGAGATGAGTTTGCTTCCTATTTATGTCGAGTATACACCCCTACTGTCCACAAGCATCCCCCCCATATGGATTTGGAGAATTGTTGCCACGTCCCAGTGGTGGAGGTATCATATATATGAAAGAGGGCATTCAATTATACTATAATGATCAATTAGGAGGCCGTTCTCTTTTATGAAAGTCACCAAAAGTCAAAAAAAGCTAAACGCAAGGTCACAGGCTAACAGTGGAGCTGTGTTGTGAACCAGCAGCCAAGAGCTTCCATGGAAACTTTCTACCCATGTTAAATAGATTTAGTTGGCAGTTCCTTTTCTGCCCATTCCTTTTTTAACTTGTGGAAGCACTTTGCAGTACTGGGAGACACCATTTCTAACGGCAATGGAGCTAGATTCTAAAAATATCAAAAGATGCCCAAAGCAAATACCTTTAACCCATAGTTGTGTTTTATCAAATTAAAAAATTTCAGAGTTTCATTGACAACAAATTGAGCAGAAATATTTTGCATACAAATCTTTAAATAGTTTAACCACATTAAGAAAAATACATTTGTTAATTTTTTTTATTAGTGAAGCCACAAGTTTTGCACATTATCCAAACAGAATACCTGAAATGTTGATATTTCAGCCCTTTCGGGTTAAAACAAGAGAAAAGGACAACCTAACAAGAGTGAAAAGTTTGGGTTAGGTGACCTATAGTTCCCAGATTTCCCTGGTCAGGTAGACTAAATAAAAGTGTATTCCCAATTGCTCCAGGACATTCGTGTAATTTACTTGTGAGCTCTCCCTCAAGCCTAGAGAGACATCAGTGTTGAACCACCAACTGAAAGAGGGTATTTGCCATTAGTATGAGTGACAACATTTCATGGCTATTAATTTAGTTCATTATATTTAGCCGATTTGAAGAGACTTTTCTAGCAGGTGAGGCTGTCAAAGAACTAAATATGGAGCAACTACAAAAAGTAAATTTGCAGCATGACCAAATTATACAAAAAGTATAGGAACTGTTCTAGCAGATATGTTTTAGAAGTCTCTTTTGATAGGCAGGGAATAATTGTCTTTGTCACCCTGTAGTCATGCCATCAAATCTGTTGGGCAAAGTACCGCTACTGATTATTCCAGTAGACTCGCCAGTCAAGTCCCCCTAGTTAGAAAATGGAAGAAACCCAGTTAGTCATGTTATTTATTCTGTTACAAATTAAGACTAAAACTTTCCACATATTGCGATCCAAGTTACTGGCTGCAGTCTTGGGTTTTATAGTTCTATATGAATAGATTCAATTTACTAAACTATTAATCATGCTTCAGAAGAATTAACCTTTCTTGGATGGCAGATCTACCACAAGCCTCCATTGCCACAACCTCCAGATGGCTTACGACCTACGGCAACTCCTCGACTACTGCAAGCCAACAAATTGGCTCTTGCACACCAGACACGCATTTTGCTTTATTTTAGGTTTTCAAGCATCTTAAAATACCCAAATCATCGCTCCAATACACAAGTCAGCTAATGGCCTACAAGGAAATGCTGAAGCTAGTGTTAGTGATGGCGCTAGAAATGGACAAGCTTGCGTGTACAAATATGCAACTAGAATTGCAAGGTTCACAGCCCAGTTGCAAAAGTGGTCACAACCGTTGGATTGTAAGCAAAGGTAAAAAAAAAAAAAACTTCCCACAAACTAGTCAACATGGTCAATTGAAAGCCTGTACAAGACGACCCTGGAATGGTCAAATGCAGCTTTACTGCGGATGAATCAAGCCAAATTGCATAAACATCCAATGGTAAACAGTATACAAATGCAATCAAGGTTGCACTCACTAGGCCATCTGGCCGTCGCAACTGTGGCCTTGCCACGGTAGTCTCTTGTACATACGCCATCACGTCGCTAGCATGCAAACAATTCTACCAAACCTTAACCAACTAGTGAAAAATGGAACAAAACTTTAGCACACACCCAGTGACTAATCACCTTGTCCAGGGGTGTTCCAACGTGGTTTACCAGAGGGCCTTGTGGACTTAAAGTAAGCCACACATTTGACAGAGACAGCACGGAATGACGTTAAACTAAGCTAATCTACAGGTTACTAGTGCTATTACACGAGCATTTTGCACAATATTTGTACTCCAATGCTACGTAAAGCAGGCTTCTTCAGAAACCCGTAGCTTGCTACATTGAAGGGCAACTGTAACAAATCCTGACCAAGACCGAAAGATGGCTCTGGAAGCCACTACGGCCCACGCAGCAGATTACTGCGTGGACTGTGGTGGCTTCCAGATCAACCCTTCGGTGGACCATTCATACACATGTATTCCGAGGATGTTTTGAAGACACTGGAGTCGCATGGCACTAGATTCCTTTGAAGACTAAGTTGGTATGGGGGGGCCCAAAGGGGGCCCCCCCATAGATCTTGTCAGTCATCTAACACCTGTTAAGAAAAACACACATCAAAAGATACAAATCAGCAAAGCTAGGTTAACAAACAGCGCCAACATGCATGTCAAGGTGCAAAGAGCAGGGATACTGATGGCTTGTGTCTGAGGAGACAGCCCAAAAACATCAACAATTAATAAAGGAAAATAACTTTTACTCACTGCGGTGGTCTGTTTCGAAGTGCCATGTTGGTAGCAATATTTGTCTGGGCTGTTCAGTCAAATGCCCACAAAAAAACACGCAACAACGCATACTTTCAGTTTGTATAAAGTGACAATAATGATCTGCAATCTAGATTGAAAACGTTCAACCCTCACTAAACTCATGCTCGATTGACACAGGCCGATGCGAAAAGTAAACCAAACCTATTGTGGCCACCTTTAATAAAGGGGTGCCTGACAGGTGATCTCAATTAAGAGCTAATCAGAAAGAACACACTGAAGGGGCCATGAGTGAGACGTTCTTCTTCTTCTTCTATTTGGTTTTATTGGCGGTTGGCAAACAAACGTGTGCATTACCGCCACCTACTGGTTTCTTTATGCATCTTTATATACTATTGTAACCCTGAGTTACCCGGATTTCATATTTTCTTTATCAAATTTGTTTCTTTTAAATATCCAAATACGTGCCTATAGCATCTATCTCCTGACATTTTCCATAATATATTCTCTAACTCATATCTTTCTTTAATTTCTGCCAACTTATCCTGCATTTGTCGTCTCTCTACTTCATACTTTCTACAAATGTTCATTACATGATCTACAGTTTCCTGCTCCTCACAATGTGTGTGTGTGTGTGTGTGTGTGTGTGTGTGTGTGTGTGTGTGTGTGTGTGTGTGTGTGTGTGTGTGTGTGTGTGTGTGGTTGCAACCACACACACACACACACACACACACACACACACACACACACACACACACACACACACACACACACACACACACACACACACACACACACACATACACAACCTCTTGCAGGCAGACTCAGAATCTTGAGCCCATTTATTAGGGAACAGGTGTTATCGGGATTCCATCACTGCATTCCCAGAATCCTGCATTGTGAAAGTCTTCCCTTTTTTTTTTTAAATGTACAATGGCATTTTATTCTACATACAAAACAACCATAGTATTTTTCAGGAGTCCACGACCACCCTGCCCGTTTTGACACACAAAAGTAATTTGACAATTCTGGGATGAGCCAATGATTCATCTGTTTGGAAGGTTTTGTTGGAGACAAACAAAGAATCTTCAGGCAACAGATGTGACAGCTGTGACTGCTCTCTCTCTCCTTCGTCTGCTGGGTCCTCTGTGTTTGCCTACCTGCTACAGGTAGCCAGTGGGCGGGGCTGAGAGGCTTGTCAGCTGATGAGGTGCACCTGATGAGGTGCACGTGGCAGGTCTGCCACGCAGGCTTTAGCCAGTCTCTCTCTCTTTCCACAGAGGCAGGTGGGCTTGGGTTCTGTTTAGGGTGGTTCCTTAAGGTTTTGGACCTTTGGATTGGTTCCATGTTTTGTTTTATGTTAACACTATTCAACATCCCCACAGCACACTTTCCACTGCCCATATACATAGGCTAGTCGAAAGAATTGTGTGTTTGGTCAGTAGTTCAGTTGGTTGGTCACATTGGTTGGTTTGCTGTTCAGGTTTGGTTTGTTGCATTTTGTTTGGGTATTTCCAACATGGTAAAGATGGTTTGTTGTTCCCAGTATTTGTTTTGTCTGTCTGTGTACTTTTCCTCCATTTTGGCTCGGTCGGTCCTTGTGATTTTGGTACTGGTTTTCTGTCCAAACCATATAATCGCACATTTTCTAATCTTCCATACGCTACACTAATCCCTTTACAGATTTCATGATACTTACTTTATTCTAATAAATAACTTTATCCCTTATCATGTGTGGATCCCGATATTTGCTCTGACCCGAGCCTCGTCTTAATGCAGCCAAGGAGATGGAAGAGCGTTATGAATAATTATTATATGATTGTCTTGTACAATGAAAGACAGTAAAGATTCAATATGAATGGCAAAATAAGGATGGGATTTTATTTGAACAATAAAATATGTGTTGGGCAAATTATAGAGAGGCTGAGATTATAGATTTCATATTCAAAAGGCGAAGGGGTGAAAAAATGTAAGAAATAAATTTAAGAAATATAGGCCTACTCAAAGCCCAAATCATTGATATCATACCCTATCCAATATTAAAGAAATTTGAATTTGAATTGCAACAATTCCGTTAAATCCTCGTCCTCGTTTTGAACGTCTCACTCCTCCCACCCTGGATTCTTCCAAATGCTACAGTAGATCGGACAATTCTAGAAAGGAAAAATAAAGATAGAGAGTTTGTTTGTAATGCCATAAGTGTGCAAGAGTATATTGATAAATTCTATGGTTATGTAAAGATATATACAGATGGATCAAAGAGTGCAGAAAGTAAAGTAGGAGTAGCATTTTGGGTCCCAGAATTTCAGGTGCGGGTGGGTAAAAGGTTCAATGATGAAATATCGGTGTATACAGCAGAAATGATTGCAATATTATTGGCAATACATTGGGTAGAGGAAACTAGACCAGTAAGAGTAACAATATGTTCGGACTCAAGTTCAGTTCTAACCAGTATACAGAGCAGTAAGTCAGATAGCAGGCCGGACATTCTAATAGAGATGATGGGTATAACAGTGGTGTTTGTGTGGGTACCAGCACATATTGGATTGAGAGGGAATGAGGTGGTAGATAAGGTGGCAAAAGAGGCAACAAAATGTGAAGAAATTGAATTACGCATAAATATCAGCAAGATGGAGGGTAAAACATAATTAAAAGGAAAATGAAGGAGAAATGGCAGAAGAGGTGGGAGGAGGAGAGGAAGGGAAGGTGGTTTTATAAAATTCAGAGGAAAGTAGGAGAGGCCAGGGGAACAGGAAGGAGCAGAAGGGAAGAAACCGTAATATCACGGTTAAGATTTGGACATACAGGGCTAAATGCATCGTTGTTAATGGTTGGAAAACATGACACAGGGAGGTGTGATCATTGTGAGGAGCAGGAAACTGTAGATCATGTAATGAACATTTGTAGAAAGTATGAAGTAGAGAGACGACAAATGCAGGATAAGTTGGCAGAAATTAAAGAAAGATATGAGTTAGAGAATATATTAAGGAAAATGTCAGGAGATAGATGCTATAGGCACGTATTTGGATATTTAAAAGAAACAAATTTGATAAAGAAAATATGAAATCCGGGAAACTCAGGGTTACAATAGTAAATAAAGATGCATAAAGAAACCAGTAGGTGGCGGTAATGCACATGTTTGTTTGCCAACCACCAATAAAACCAAATAGAAGAAGAAGAAGAAGAACGTCTCACTCATGGCCCCTTCAGTGTGTTCTTTCTGATTAGCTCTTAATTGAGATCACCTGTCAGGCACCCCTTTATTAAAGGTGGACACAATGGGTTTGGTTTACTTTTAGCATCGGCCTGTGTCAATCGAGGTTGAGCTTAGTGAGGGTTGAACGTTTTCGATCTAAATTGCAGATTGCAGATCACTATTGTCACTTTATACAAACTGAAAGTATGCGTTGTTGCGTGTTTGTTTTTGTGGGCATTTGACTGAACAGCCCAGACAAATATTGCTACCAACATGGCACTTCGAAATAGACCACCGCAGTGAGTAAAAGTTATTTTCCTTTATTAATTGTTGACGTTTTTGGGCTGTCTCCTCAGACACAAGCCATCAGTATCCCTGCTCTTTGCACCTTGACATGCATGTTGGCGCTGTTTGTTAACCTAGCTTTGCTGATTTGTATCTTTTGATGTGTGTTTTTCTTAACAGGTGTTAGATGACTGACAAGATCTATGGGGGGGCCCCCTTTGGGGCCCCCCCATAGATCTAGAGGGCCTTGTGGACCAGAGGGCCACAAGGCCCTCTGGTAAACCACGTTGGAACACCCCTGGACAAGGTGATTAGTCACTGGGTGTGTGCTAAAGTTTTGTTCCATTTTTCACTAGTTGGTTAAGGTTTGGTAGAATTGTTTGGATGCTAGCGACGTGATGGCGTATGTACAAGAGCCTACCGTGGCCATGCCACAGTTGCGACGGTCACGGCCAGATGGCCTAGTGTGAGTGCAACCTTGATTGCATTTGTATACTGTTTATCATTGGATGTTTATGCAATTTGGCTTAATTCATCCGCAGTAAAGCTGCATGTGACTATTCCAGGGTCGTTTTGTACAGGCTTTCAATTGACCATGTTGACTAGTTTGTGGGAAGTTTTTTTTTTTACCCTTGCTTACAATCCAACGGTTGTGACCACTTTTGCAACTGGGTTGTGAACCTTGCAATTCTAGCTGCATATTTGTACACGCAAGCTTGTCCATTTCTATCGCCATCCCCAACACTAGCTTCAGCATTTCCTTGTAGGCCATTAGCTGACTTGTGTATTGGAGCGATGATTTGGGTATTTTAAGATGCTTGAAAACCTAAAATAAAGCAAAATGCGTGTCTGGTGTGCAAGAGACAATTTGTTGGCTTGCAGTAGTCGAGGAGTTGCCGTAGGTCGTAAGCCATCTGGAGGTTGTGGCAATGGAGGCTTGTGGTAGATCTGCCATCCAAGAAAGGTTAATTCTTCTGAAGCATGATTAATAGTTTAGTAAATTGAATCTATTCATATAGAACTATAAAACCCAAGACTGCAGCCAGTAACTTGGATCGCAATATGTGGAAAGTATTAGTCTTCATTTGTAACAGAATAAATAACATGACTAACTGGGTTTCTTCCATTTTCTAACTAGGGGGACTTGACTGGTGAGTCTACTGGATTAATCAGTAGCGGTACTTTGCCCAACAGATTTGATGGCATGACTACAGGCTGACAAAGACAATTATTCCCTGCCTATCAAAAGAGACTTCTAAAACATATCTGCTAGAACAGTTCCTATACTTTTTGTATAATTTGGTCATGCTGCAAATTTACTTTTTGTAGTTGCTCCATATTTAGTTCTTTGACAGTCTCACCTGCTAGAAAAGTCTATTCAAATCGGCTAAATATAATGAACTAAATGAATAGCCATGAAATGTTGTCACTCATACTAATGGCAAATACCCTCTTTCAGTTGGTGGTTCAACACTGATGTCTCTCTAGGCTTGAGGGAGAGCTCACAAGTAAATTACACGAATGTCCTGGAGCAATTGGGAATGCACTTTTATTTAGTCTACCTGACCAGGGAAATCTTTGAACTATAGGTCACCTAACCCAAACTTTTCACTCTTGTTAGGTTGTCCTTTTCTCTTGTTTTAACCCGAAAGGGCTGAAATATCAACATTTCAGGTATTCTGTTTGGATAATGTGCAAAACTTGTGGCTTCACTAATAAAAAAATTAACAAAAGTATTTTCCTTAATGTGGTTAAACTATTTAAAGATTTGTATGCAAAATATTTCTGCTCAATTTGTGGTCAATGAAACTGACATTTTTTAATTTGATAAAACACAAATATGGGTTAAAGGTATTTGCTTTGGGCATCATTTGATATTTTTAGAATCTAGCTCCATTGCCGTTAGAAATAGTGTCTCCCAGTACTGCAAAGTGCTTCCACAAGTTAAAAAAAGAATGGGCAGAAAAGGAACTGCCAACTAAATCTATTTAACATGGGTAGAAAGTTTCCATGGAAGCTCTTGGCTGCTGGTTCCCAACACAGCTCCACTGTTAGCCTGACCTTGCGTTTAACTTTTTTTGACTTTTGGTGACTTTCACAAAAGAGAAATGAACTGGTTAATACAATAAACAAGACATTTCATGGTACCATTTTGAACTGTTTGTGGATATTGCATTAAATCCATATGCTTGAAACTTTTCAATAATGCATATCAACGAAACAATGGAATGAAATAAATAGTTTAAGCAATTTGTGGGACTTGGCTGCTTTTACATTATTACTCATTTTGGGGGTTATTTCAGTCTCCAACCTGCAGGTCGTGCGAAGAATCACGTGAATGGGAATATTCTATCAATGTCTTTTTCATCTTTCGTCTAAACACTTCTGCTGCAGCCGCTGTTGAAGCGTATGAGTCCTTTGAGACCCCCTTTGATAAAAGGGGTTCTCAAATGTTGACCCTCAGTCACCTATTGCATCACTTCCTTTAGGGCTACAGCCTCCTAATTGATCATTATAGTATAATTGAATGCCCTTTCATATATATGGGATATATGGGATGAAAGTGAGCGCGCTAAAGAGAGAGTGGAGGAGGAGGAGGACCAAGAGGAGATCCAGCGAGAGGCCTCTTCCCTTGGGCCAGACGCTGTGGGCACCCCCCAGCCTGTCAGAGCCCTCATCCAGGGAGAGAGGGGCTACTCCTCTGCAGTGAAGTACAAGATAACAGCCACTCCTGGGGGCGGTCAGAGCCAGCAGAGGGGGCGTTTCCGGGTCGACGGCCAGGAGGTGCGCTTCTTCACCCCCGTGAGACGCTCGGTGAGGATCGAGAGGGCCTCCCTGGGCTACCCGGCCTACCTCCGCGAGCAGGACCCGTGCGTGGCCTCCTACGACGACCTCCTGGCCGAGGACGAGCCGGAGGGGAGTGGGGAGCGGCAGGAGGCGAGCGGCGGAGTGTCTCACCAGTGCACCGCTACGCCCGTCTACGTTTACCGAGAGAACGAGGCCCTCCAGGACCAGGTGAAGGTGCAGTTGGTCTACGACGACGACGAGTGAGCTCGGCAGCATTCGAGTGAGGGCGGGGTTGAGTCGGCTTGATCCTTCACACGATCCTTCACAGAAACTCACACTCCTATCTATCCTTATGTCACGGGAGACATACAGGCCCTTGAAATTTTGCATTTTAACGAACTGAAAATTTTAAATATTTATATTTCTTGGTCACAATTACATGGTTCTAGAAATAACTTTGTAACTTAAAAAAAATAATAATTATACCTGTGCTGGACATCGAATTCAAAAGCATGGGTTTTGTATGTGTGTGTGTATGTATTTTTCATGAAAAGGTTGTAAAGGCTCAGATTTTTCGCACATGACCCTCCTAGATTGTATTGAATGAGATTTGGTAGTGACAAAGATAAATGTCTTATTTCGTGATGCATATTTCATACTGTGCATATTGTATTTTACGTCATTTTTCACTCACTTCAAAAATAAATTAAAACTTCTCAAGGGACATATTTCAGAGGTTTTCACACCTGGTGCACATTGAGTATCAGTGTGCAGTTGTGCACACGTTAAACCAGACATCTCCACATACACTCTGGGAGACTTCGCCTAGATGGCAACATGGAACTGCATCCGGTCAACATTTTATCTTTAAGCTCTATCGAGGGCAAGTCTTGTAGCCCTGTTTTGTACAATTTGAAGTTTATTTAAGTCAGTCTTAGAGGCATAGCCCCAAATCAAGTCAAGATGGCATAATACTAATGTTTGAACATCCTGTCTCCGTAGAGTAGCTGGTAAGCAGATGGCACATTTCCAGACCGTAGCAATGCTTCTACTCATCTTGGCAGCTATCTGCCTAACATGATCAGTCCAGGACAGTGTTAAAAATGGACAGTCCTAAAAGCTTTAACTTACTCTCCTGCTTGACTGGCTTGACTGACATCGTTCGAGAAATCTCCCGAACCTCCCGGTGGCCAGTCCGCCCCTGGCCTTGATCCAAAGACGGTTCTGACAGTTTTTGATAGGTTTAAAACAAAAAGTCTATATGCTGTAACCCACTTGACCACTGCATTCAGATCTTGTGACAGAGCGGACTTAAGTTTACAGCATGTAGATGCAGAATAGTACAGTGTAGAATCGTCAGCATATAGAACCATAGTGGACTTTTGAATAACGAGAACGAGATCATTCGTAAAAATTGAAAATAAAAGCGGACCCATACAACTTCCTTGCGGCAAACCACAGTCAAGGTTAATGCTATTGGACAGAGTACCATTCAAGAGAACCCGCTGGGATCTGAATGATAAGTAATTCTCAAATCAAGAGATTGCCATGGGTCCAAAACCATAGTGTGTACGTTTTTCAATCAACAACTTGTGGTCAATAAGGTAAAATGCAGCGCCGAAGTCAAACATGACGGCACCAGATAACAAAGAATTGTCAATCCCCCTTAACCAATCATCAGTCATTTTTACCAAGGCTGTGCATGTGGAATGACTCTCTGTAGGCATGTTGTGCATGCGGAGAGGGAGGAGGAGAGAGGGAGGGGGAGGAGGAGGAGAGCAGCGGCGCCCGGGGCGAGAGCGAGAGGGCGTTCGACAACAGGTGAGAGAGTGGGGAGCTTGTGCTGGATTACTGTCGGTTGTAACAGGGCTTCACTCCACCAATTACAATTATGGCAATTAAGTCACTTTTGTCCAGTCGCGACCGGTTAATACCCACATTGACTCACCGACGGCCGAGTCACCACGCAAGGCGTCAGCCAGCTCGTCAGGAGCTGTCAGGGTTAAGTGTCTTGCTCAGGGACACGTCTACACTCAGCTAGGAGGAGCTGGGGATCAAACTAGCAACCTTTTGGTTACAAGACAACCGCTCTCTACCTCCTGAGCTAATTCTTCCAGACAGAGAGACCAGGCTGGAGGCGTTGGGGAACGGTTTATTGTAGAGGTTCAGAGTGTTTAAATGTGGTCGATAGGGTTTACATGTTTAAATGTGGTCGATAGTGTTTATATATGGTCGATAGGGTTTACATGTGGTCCATAGTGTTTAAATGTGGTCCATAGTGTTTAAATGTGGGCGATAGTGTTTAAATGTGGGCGATAGTGTTTAAATGTGGTCGATAGGGTTTACGTGTGGTCCATAGTGTTTAAATGTGGGTGATAATGTTTAAATGTGGGCGATGGTGTTTACATGTGGTCGATATTGTTTAAATGTGATCGATAGTGTTTAAATATGGTCGATAGTGTTTAAATGTTCTTTTCCCTCACTCTCCACCTCATCCCTAACTCTCCACCTCAAGCTGGTGTGTAGTGAGCGTTCTGGCACCGATTGGCTGCCGTGCATCACCCAAGTGGGTGCTACATATTGGTGGTGGTTAGTGAGGTCCCCCCTTCACTTTAGGCGTCTTTGAGTGTTATTAATTATTATTCTTCTTCATGTTTAACCTCTGTTTTCCTTTTATTCCTAGTCTGTTTTACATAGTTTTGAAGGATGACTATATGCTCTGTAAGGTGACCTTGGGTGTCTTGAAAGGCGCCTCTAAATTAAATGTATTATTATTATTATATTATTATATGATACCTCCACCACTGCGACGTGGCAACAATTCTCCAAATCCATATGGGGGGGATGCTTGTGGACAGTAGGGGTGTATACTCGATATATAAATAGGAAGCAAACTCATCTCACAAATGAGTAATGACATCTCACAAATATTTATTTAATAAATTGTTTCAATTTATAATAATCCAAAATCCAATGGCAAAACCCGTTGGCTTTTTGTCGAAGGAATCCAGGGCGACGCTCACTTCCGGGTTGGCCAACATACGTCATCCCTCCACCACTCTACTGTAAAAACACAAGTTCAAGTTGAATGAGAATAATAATAATAATAATTCTGCCATAGTATTTATTTAAGGGGGGGGGGGGGGGGGGGAGATAAAAGTATTTTGGCCATTTGTATTGTTGATCAGCAGAGAAATAATTTGTCCGCAAAGACGGTGACGTCGCTTAGCAACGGTAGACGCTGGGGTAGACAAGTCACCGGACTACTACCCATGCAAGTGAACGGAGCGTTCCACGGCATTGAGAAGATCCGTGTAATAAAGGCCTATAATATTTCTGTTTATGGCATAGATTTCTCCTCAGATTAGGCCAATAAACCCATGGTAAAATAAAAATAAAAACCCGGCCCGAGTATAGTGGTGGGAAATATCGGCCCGCGTCGGGCTCGGGCTCGGGCAGAGAATCTAAACACTGACTGGAACTACTTAGCAGGTGTCTGTAGGGCTATATCAGGAGTTAATGCACGCACTGCAGCTGTCACGTTAAAATTGTACCGGGGGCGAAAATTGTACCGGCCTATGTCATCGTTTGTTTACATCCTGACAACCTGCCCTGCAACAGACGACGCGATGCAGAAAACATGTTTCCAAACGACGAAATAACATAATACAGATAGCGGATCGCTATCTGTATTATGATAGATAGTGATAACACTTGTTTTTACTTTATATTTGTATTGTATTTAATTGTTTAATCGAAACAATAAAAAAAATTGCCCGCGAAACGGGCGATCGCGTCAAATGACAAATGTTTTGCCCGCGAAACGGGCGATCGCGTCAAATGACGTAGGAGGGTTCTTGAAACATAATACCGATAACGGATCGCTAGAAAACACTTGTTTTTACTTTATATTTGCATTGTATTGAATTGTTTAATCGAATTTAGCTAGTAAACTGAGTGTTTTAAGCAGGTTTCATAGTCTAGAATGTTCAAGAACCTTCCTACGTGATTTGACGCGTCATTTGACGCGATCGCCCGTTTCGCGGGCAATTTTCTTTATTGTTTCGATTAAACAATTAAATACAATACAAATATAAAGTAAAAACAAGTGTTATCGCTATCTATCATAATTCAGATAGCGATCCGCTATCTGTATTATGTTATTTCGTCGTTTGGAAACATGTTTTCTGCATCGCGTCGTCTGTTGCAGGGCAGGTTGTCAGGTTGTCAGGATGTAAACAAACGATGACGTAGGCCGGTACAATTTTCGCCCCCGGTACAATTTTAACGTGACACAGCCAATCAGAATCAGAGTATTCCCCCAGACCGTGGTCTAAACAATATTATTCACGAGTTATAAACAACCCCTACACATCAATATTAATGATAACCCTGAGGAAATTGCCATAAGTGAGAGACACAATTTCGCACGTTGAGCACACAGTTGTGTGACTCGTTTATTTAGTAAGAGAGTAACAGGAAATCAAAACGTGCTGAAGGTAAACAAATCCCGCATGGGCTCTGACGTCAAGAGACACTCGTAATCCTTAAAAGGGACATCGATCCCTGAACCACCAAGACAGTAAACGACATGCCTAACACAATTGAAAGAACAACACACAACAAAATACTGTGGGTGAATTATGTTACACTCACTACAACCCATTAAATACGGTATGATTTCTAGATGTCATGGCAACGTCCGCTCGCGACACTGGACTTGCGATCGAGGCATCGACGCGGACGTTCATTCACATAGCCAAAAACAAGAGAATAGATGGCTAGATAAAATAAACATCCAGACATACAATTCTAAAAAGAACAGATGAAGCAGCTACCCTTTTTTCCTTCGCGGTTTGCCTACAGAGCAGCGCACCTGCATTTAATATAGGCCTATCCGTGTATTGTCACAATTTCTCAGTATCAAAGGTGAAAGTAGAAACGGGTGGCCAAAAGCTGTCATATTGTTAGTTATCACAGACAATTTTAAGTAGAAACGGGTGGCCAAAAGCTGTCATTTGTTAGTTATCACAGACAATTTTCAACAATGAATGATCTGTACGGAGCTCCATAAGGGACATTAGGGAGAACGCTCCCGGACAGAACCTTAGTTTGGAAGTCATGCTTAGTGACACGACAAATAGCCTACTTCCAATTGAAATACAACATTTTGAAAATAGGCCTACGTGTCCCTGATCACGTTTCAATAGATTAAATAACGTGACAGTGTCACGTATTTTCGTGAGACCATACCCGTACTTCCATGAGTATACTTAAAGGAAGTATACTATCCGCACTATCTACTACGTTATTTTTTCAGATGTGAGTGCTGTTCCAAATCGAGTACTCCGTGGTGCACTAACCGGAAATTACGATCATGACTGCCGCCGTGGCTACTCCCCCGCAATAAACATCCCGCTTTGAACGGTGAACTCTTTACGCCTAGCAGCTATAAGAACTATAAAAACTACAAAAGGACTCTATTAATGCAGGCTATGTGGAAAATGCGCCAGACTTTGGCTCAGCCTGGCTCCGCCTCTTCCGCTACGTAGCTAAGATGGCTGCCGTTGAGTACGGGGAGTGTCCTTCGATCCACACTTCAGGATTAGCCCGTTTTGAGTACGGCATCCGGGTCCTTGAAGTATACTTCTTTTCGCCGGATCTTACTCACATTTTGGCTAGTAAGTACGGACAGTACGGGTATTGGAACACGGCACAGGTTCGAGCGTGTGCATCGGTTGAATTGCGTGTGTCTCACGCCGAATGCATGAGACATGAGAGCCCTGTACTTACGTGACACAAACCAGCACCGCAAACGTTCTCTCCCGCTTGAGATGACGTCTTTCTTTATAGGTTCATGGGTCTGATTCGCCGATTTCCCATGCTGATATCCCCGAAGATTCTCGGGCATCTTCGACAATTTGGCTATAGATTGTCTCATTACACGCTAAATAATATAATTATAGCCTAATTATATATATAGCCTATACATATATATAGGCAATATATATAATTAGGCAATATATATATATATATACATATAGCATTTTTGGTTTTGGCATAAACATAACTAGGGTGCACTGTACTATCTGCGCACACCCTTTCTGAAGCCTCTCTCTTGCTCTCTCTCTCTCTCTGTCCCTCCCTCTCTCTCCTTCTCTCTCTCTCGTACCGTTTTGTGGAGCACGTTAATTGTCTTAGAACACTCCCATTCAGAATGCATTGGTTGACATTTCGTTCTGTGTAACACGCAAAAAGTCGGACTATCGTGCTCTGGAACACGCTTCAATAGATTAACGTTCGTGCGCAGGAGCACGCAATCGCGTGATACCGGGTTGAGCCTACCTATGTGGCTAGGTATGGGGATAGGTGTATAGCAAGCCCTTAGTATCGTGCTCCGCCTTTGAGAAAATGAAAGCGCAGACGGGCTGATTTGGAGATTTCCCCGTATATCGTCGTAAGGGGAAAGGTTACCTCCCCTTTCTCTGCTTTGCTCGCCCAGAGAATCTGGCCCGCCCATGAGACAATGAGCCACGACCGTGCGAGCGCCACATCAGGTATGTGTGTGATTAAACACACTGTAATGCAAGTGCTGTGCACTTCTTTGTTATTAGGTTAACTTGGATAATTTGGATGCTGTTGGTGTTATGGCGCATAACACGCAATATAATAACACAAGCTTGAGTAAAGACGCAAAGTGGGGGTATTCTCGGCCACGGTGGATACGGAATCTGGGGAAAGGAACTTTGGCTTTGCCTCCCTGAAGTCAAGACTGAACCGTGACATGGAGGAGAAAGGGATTGTTGCCGTTTGCGGACTCCGGGAGTCCGCAAACGGCAACTGTTTATTTCACCCTTATTTATTTTCACACCTTTGTTCCCTTTTGTAAGTAAAAGGTCAAACTTATTCAATAGACATGTCATTTTTGGATTCAAGCTCATTGCTTTTATAAGCTTACCAAGTATAGGCTTACCCGTACTACAAACAAAAAGGTTAAAATTGTTGCATGACTTTGAGAATCTTCATGGAACAGCTTCTGGTCTCATTCTGTGATACGGTGGCCTGCATGGTCCCTCTCGCACACACACCCAGGCAAAGAAGGAGAGGTTCCTTCTTCTTCAGCTCAGCACCACCACCTCAAACAAACCCCTGTGTGCTTCAACATGGAAGCTCAGGGTTAGACGGGGGAGGGGGTGTAGGGCTCATCTCTGGAGAGACGCTGATAGCTGGTGTCTGTTTCCTGTCGGGTCTTTTCTAGAATTCTCTCCATATTCTGTCCCTCATCGGGCGTATGAGTCTGATGTCAAAATGCACTAGCTGGTATCCTGATTATTAATGCTGTGCAGATGAAGCCTCTGTCCTTTTTATTTAGTGAACCCCCAACCTTAAAGTGTAAATTGAACGTCAGTTTATCCATTTAGTTGTTCATTATCAGTATCCTTTATTAGCAGTACAACGGAAAAATAGTCCCTTACACGTACACAATTAACACAAGGAGTAAAACAACAGAAGAACATTGCTACTAATAATAAACAGGTGTGCACATATCTTTAATAACTGAACATGTTCTACTGCTGTGTTGATCTCAACAGATGATATTGACCATTCACAATAACATTTCCCATAGATATTTTTAATATAATATTTAATCTACTTAAAATCATGTTAGGCTTACAATACAATACAATACAATACAACTTTAATTATCCCACTAGGGGCAATTTGTTTGAGCAGCTTGCATATTACAGACACAGTAACATACAAACAACAAATACACATACACAACTACGGAGCATTTAGTAGTCGAATTATAAACTCAATCAAAATATAAACTGATATCACAGCCCTGTTAACTGTTAATCCCGGAAAAAATATAAAATATTGTAGCATAAACATGTTTGGATTTACCATCAATCAGTATTTTAGATACATTTTACATTAGAAAAGAAGTCTTTCCAAACCTACTTAGCCTACTAAGCTAGAGAAGTTCTCTTTCTTTGATTGTTTATCAAGATCAACTTTCACAAGCTCAATAAAAGCATTGGTCAACTTTCCAAGCTCAATAAAAGCATTTGGAGTATAGTTGAGTGCATGAATTTAAATCATCAAAACCCTGTGTTTGTGTGTGTGTGTGTGTGTGTGTGTCTGTGTGTGTGTGTGTGTGTGTGTGTGTGTGTGTGTGTGTGTGTGTGTGTGTGTGTGTGTGTGTGTGTGTGTGTGTGTGTGTGTGTGTGTGTGTGTGTGTGTGTGTGCTTGGGGAATATATGAATGTGCACCTGTGCATTCATATAAGTGTGTGTTTGTATGTGTATTCATATATGTTTGTGTAGTGTATGTATTCATATATGTGTGTGTATAGTTAGGTGTGTTATAGAAATGTGTTAGTCTGTTTGCCTGTGTATGTGTGGGTTGATATATGCATGTGTGTGTTTGGCTACAACCGACACAGAGACACTGAGGCACCATAACTCAATAACCCAAACGCAGTGTAGAGAACCTCCTGGGTAAAGATGTTATGGATGCTGATATCTGGCAGTCTGTCAAAGGAACCTCCTACATCTGGGTAATATCTGTAGCATGTAAGAGTGCCAGCGGATCGGTCCAGATACAGTCCTACTCGGTTAGAGCCAGCGTCTGTCCTATGACTGAAGTAGGCAAAGTAACCATCTTCATCTAAAGATTTAACACCCTCTCCTCTCCTTGTGCTTCGTCTGGATGTCACTCCGATACGAACATCTCCTTCCCACTCTGCCTCCCAGTAACAGTGGCCAGTCAGAGCCTCTCTACACAACACCTGGTATTGGAAGTCCGACCTCTCTGGGTGATCAGGATACGACTGGTCCTCTCCAACCACTGTCACCTTTCTGTTGTCCTCAGACAGAGAGAGTTGTCTGTGGGCTGTGTTTGGGTCCAGTGTGAGTTCACAGGCATCTGACGGAGAACAGGGCAGGATGAGCTGCTGAACCATTCTTCATCATCATCATCATCATCATCATCATCATCATCATCATCAACATCATCATCATCATCATCATCATCATCATCATCATCATCATCATCATCATCATCATCATCAGCATCATCATCATCATCATCATCATCATCACTAGTACTGTTGTCTTGCATACTTCTTATTCCTGTCATTTTCCACGTGCTATCTACTCTATAAACATTAACATAGAAAGACAAAATAATATCATATGGAACTATAGTTGAGGAGTGTGCCCTGACTTTTAGATAATTAAAGTTAATAGCAAAGCCAATGTGTGTGCGAGTGGCTGTCCCAGACAGAACATTGAAACATGTTTACGTACAAACTGCATGTACTTTGGCAATATGAACTATCAAACACATATTATACCGTAGATCGAAATATTCAGCATGAAGAGCATATGCTCCTAGTACACATTGGAAACTGTCTTCACCTCCTGCTGTGTGGATGGACTTTCCATATTTCTCAATAGTTAACTTGTGTTGTGATGAATCAAACTCCACTTACACCTCTGTGGAGCTGGTTTCAGCCTCACCACTCCACCGTGGTCCACACTGGGGGGGAAACAAAGTGAGAGCAGCATGTTGAAACATTCACCATCATCATCTGCTGTCTTATCACTTTCTACACAACATGTGAAGCTGTGTTTTCAAACCAGAACATCCATTAGCTGGATGAATCCTAGTACAAGACATTGTCCCTGAGAGGTGAGCTGTCCTCTCCATACCTGAGAGTTTCAAGTCTCCAACGTGGATCCTCCAGTCCAGCAGAGAGCAGCGTAGCTCCTGAGTCTCCTGGGTGATTGTAGCTCAGGTCCAGCGCTCTCAGATGGGAGGGGTTGGAGCTCAGAGCTGAGGTCAGAGAGGCACAGCCTTCCTGAGTGACCAGGCAGCCAGATAAGCTACACCCACACACACACACACACACACACACATACACATACACATACACATACACATACACACACACACGCACACGAAATGGTCAGTTTTCTGGATGTGAATCTGTCAGAAGTCCTCTGATATGGAACTTGTTGTTTAACTGTTTGCACATTGAGCAAACCTGACCTGAGAGTTTCCAGTGTACAGTGGGGACTCCCCAGTCCAGCAGAGAGCAGCTTCACTCCTGAATCCTGCAGATTATTGGTACTCAGGTCCAGTTCTCTCAGACTAGAGGAGTTGGAGCTGAGAACTGAGGCCAGAGCTTCACAGCATCTCTCTGACAGATGACAGCCTTTCAGCCTTCACACAAAATAAAAACAACGTGTCAGGATATGTGATTAGAATTACATACCTCTTTTAATTTAAACATAATAAAGGAATTGTGTAATTCTTTGATTAGAAATATTTTAAAAGAATGTTTTAATAATGTATCTAATCAATACACTAGATCCTTATTTTTATTCAATATTGGGTGTAAAATGCTTAATATTTGCAAATTCTGCTTGATGCTTGGTCGGGACAGCCTATGAGCACTCACTCCCTGATGTCTAAATAGAAGCGCAACAAGGAGGAGAAAGTTATTGTTGTCGTTTGCGGACTCCCGGAGCCCTATATCTATATAATGTAAAATAATATCTATATAATGTAATATATAATATCATGGCCAAAAGCTGTGTGCTCCTACTTCTCTGCTACTTCCAAAACAAGTAAAGACTTGCTCTGGTGATTATCTCGGCAATGGTGGAGAATCAATTGGCGGATGTCTACTTTGGTGTTCACAAGAGGTAAGCCTCCCACACTGAGGCAAGTTTTTTGAAGTTTGCGTGATTATACTTGCGCCAACACGCGGCCCGAACATTCTCGCCACTTTTGGTGTGGGCGTAGTTATCGGTCTCGGGATCAGAGAACTACTGAGTGATAGTGCAGTTACATTGTTTACAATGATGATTTGTGTTCAGGGATGTGTTCGTTTTTTGCCCCATGACTTTTGTCAGTGTATTTCCGCCATAAACGTTGTATGCCTGTACGGGCTCTGGGTCGTGACACGATAGACTATTCGCTCTTAACCCGAGCAAAACAAAGTACCGGTACATTATAGGAGAGGAGTTTAGTGCAACTGACCTGAGAGTTTCCAGTGCACATAGTGGACTCCCCAGTCCAGCAGAGAGCAGCCTCACTCCTGAATCCTGCAGATCATTGGTACTCAGATCCAGCTCTCTCAGACTAGAGGAGTTGGAGATGAGAACTGAGGCCAGAGCTTCACAGCATCTCTCTGACAGACGACAGCCATACAGCCTTCACACAAAATAAACAGAACATGTTAGAAATTGTGATTAAAATAACATAGTAAAGGAATTGTATTCAAATCTTTAATTAGAATGTTTAAACCATGTAAGATGCTTATTTTTATTGAATATTGGGTGTAAAATGATTTATATTTGTGGATTTATCTTGATGCTTGGTCATGACAGCCAATCAGCGTTCACTCCCTGAAGTCAGAGTGAACCGCAACATGGAGGAGAAAGAGAAGGAATCTGTTTGCGGATTCACAGAGCTCTATGTCTATATAATATCTACATAATACAATATATAATATCACGGCAAAAAAAATGTGTGCTCCTCCGGATGATATTATGAATCCTAAACTAATGCGCTGGGTTCTTCGACATCTCTGGTACTTCCACAACAAATAAAGACTCGTAGTGGTGGATATCTTGGCCATGGTTGAGAAGGAATTGGCGGAACGAAGTTTAGGCTTTCAAAAAAGGTAAGCCCCTGTATTTCAGCCTGCTTTTAACTATCACCGTCCCCTGCACTATGATTCTATTTTGTGTTCATGTTTACATTCATAATTGAAAAGTTGCAAGCATGGATGTATTAGAATATCCAATTAAACAACAAGGTGTAACATTTTCAATGATATCAAAGTAATAATGTCGTCATTATAAGTTTAATTATATAACTTTCCGCTGCTATGGAACATGGGTAACACTCTGTAATAAGGTGCGATAATTACTAGCAAACTAGTCATTACCTAACCCTTTGTTAATATTCGGTATTGTTACTAAAATTATATTTGGCACAAGTTAATAGTTCTTTCATCATTAATTAAATATTAGTTGGTTGCATAACCCTAACCCAACCCTAACACACGGCCCTTACCCTAACCCCCAACCATAACACATGGCCCTAACCCACGACCCTAACCCTAACCCTAACACGCGACCCTAACCCTAACTTACTGCCCTAACCCTAACCCTAACACACGACTCTAACCCTAACACAAGGCCCTATCCCTAACACATGACCCTAACCCTAACACACTGCCCTAACCCTAACCCTAACACACGACCCTAACCCTAACCCTTACCAGCGACACTCTGTAGTCAGTGAAAAAGACCCGATTAACTTGCCAAATAGATATTTTAGTAACAATTAACAAATATTAACAAAGGGTTTAGGTAATGACTAGTTTGCTATTTATTATGGCACCTTGTTATAAAGTGTTACCGGAACATGTGGTGTAACTGTTTGACCATTGAGTAAAACTGACCTGAGAGTTTCCAATGTACAGTGTGGACTCCCCAGTCCAGCAGAGAGCAGCTTCACTCCTGAATCCTGCAGATCATTGATACTAAGGTCCAGCTCCCTCAGACTAGAGGAGTTGGAGCTGAGAACTGAGGCCAGAGCTTCACAGCATCTCTCTGACAGCTGACAGCCATTCAGCCTTAACACAAAATAAACAGAAAATGTTGGGAACTGAGCGATAGTGAGCTATTAAACAATTCCGCCACAAACCAGGAAATACCTGGTTTAAAGTCAGTGGCGCGTTGTTCACATTCTTGTTAATCGTTTGCACATTTAGTAAAACTGACCTGAGAGTTTCCAGTGTACAGTGTGGACTCCCCAGTCCAGAAGAGAGCAATTTCACTCCTGAATCCTGCAGATCATTGGTACTCAGGTCCAGCTCTCTCAGACTAGAGGCGCTGGAGCTGAGAACTGAGGCCAGAGCTTCACAGCATCTCTCTGACAGAAGACAGTCATTCAGCCTTCACACAAAATAAACAGAACATATTAGGAACTGTGATTCAAATAATAATAATAGCTCCTTTACTTTTAAGAAAAATAAAGGAATTCTGGCAAAATCTTTAACTAGAATTGTTTTGTTAATTTAACTAGTCAATACATTAGATCCTTAAATCTCAAATAATTATTTGGCAGAAAATATTGAATATTGAAAAGATGTGCTTGGAATTTTGCCGTATAATATTACAGTTTTATTATGTAAATAGACTTGCATGTATATATGTGTATAACTGCAGGGATGTTTTGTATTTTATCATAACTTTTTTTCATTTTTTATGTATATTGCGTTGTGTATTGTAATACATGTTATTAATGGACCTACAGAGATATTTTGGAGGCTTTGACCACTGGCACCAGCCTCAGAAGACCTTCCTCTGAAGCAGAGTATTTCTTCAGGTCAAACACATCCAGCTCCTCATCTGACGACAGTAAGATGAAGACCAGAGCAGACCACTGAGCAGGGGAGAGAGATTCCATGAATAGTCTTCCTGATGTAAGGGACTGTTGGATCTCCTCCACTAGAGAAGGGTCGTTCAACTCATTCAGACAGTGGAGCAGATTGATGCTTCTCTCTGGAGGGATATCTCCATTTATTTTCTCCTTGATGTAACAGACTGTTCTCTGATTGGGCTGTCTTCCTGTCAGCCAAAGCAGACCTTGTTTAAACTGAGTTGTCATTGATCTACTTCCTGTCTTTCCCAGCAGACCTCGTAGGAGTTTCTGATTGGTCTCCAGAGAGAGGCCCAGGAGGAAGCGGAGGAACAAGTCCAGGTGTCCGTTCTCACACTGTAAGGCCTTGTCCACAGCACTCTGGTAGAGGAAGAGTTCATCTTTGCCAGGGGTAGCTGGTTCTTCTGAGAATAGATTGACACCAGTGTTGATGAAGGACTGAAGGACATAAAGTGCAGCTAGAAACTCCTGGATGCTCAGATGGACAAAGCAGAACACTTTGTCCTGGTACAGCCAACACTCCTCTTTAAAGATCTGGGTGAACACTCCTGAGTACACTGAGGCTGCTCTGATATCGATGCCACACTCTGCCAGGTCTGTCTCGTAGAAGATTAGGTTGCCTTTCTCCAGCTGGTTAAAAGCCAGTTTTCCAAGAGAAACAATGATCTCCCTGCTCTCTGAACTCCAGTCTAGATCTTTTTCAGCTCTCCCATGGTACTTCATGTCCGCCTGTATGGACTGAACCCTCAGGAAGTAGATGTACATCTGGGTCACAGTCTTGGGCATCTCTTTTACTCTCTGGGATGGTTGGAAGAGGTCTTCAAGAACAGTTGCAGAGATCCAACAGAAGACTGGGATGTGACACATGATGTGGAGGCTTCGTGATTTCTTGACATGGGAGATGATTGTGCTGGCCAGTGTCTCATCGCTGAATTTCTTCTGAAAATACTCCTCCTTCTGTGAGTCATTGAAGCCCCTCACCTCTGTCACCATGTCAACACACTCAGCAGGGATCTTATTGGCTGCCCCAGGGCGTGTGGTTATCCAGATGCGAGCGGAGGGAAGCAGGTTGCCCCTGATGAGGTTTGTCAGCAGCACGTCCACCGAGGTCGGCATTGTGACATCAGTCCAGCTCTGGTTGTTCTGGAAGTCCAGAGGCAGTCGGCACTCATCTAGACCATCCAAGATGAAGACAACTTGGAACCATTCAAATCTGCAGATTGCTGCTATTTTGGTTTCAATGAAGAAGTAATGAAGAAGTTCCACCAAGCTAAACTCTTTCCCTTTCAGTAAATTCAGCTCTCTGAAAGTCAAGAGAAATGTGAAGTGTATGTCGTGGTTGGCTTTGCCTTCCGCCCAGTCCAGAGTGAACTTGTGGGTTAATATGGTTTTACCAATGCCGGCCACTCCCGTTGTCATTATTGTTCTGATTGGTTGATCTTGTCCAGCTAAGGGTTTAAAGATGTCTTCGCATTTGATCTGTGTTTCCTCCCTGGCTGGTTTCCTGGAGGCTGTTTCAATAAGTCTGATCTCATGTTCCTGGTTGACCTCTCCACTGCCTCTCGCTGTGATGAGGAGCTCGGTGTAGAAGTCATTCAGACCTGTTGGCTGTCCTGCTTTAGCAATTCCCTCAAACTCATTCCTGAACTTCTCCCTCAGATGAGACTTGATTTTATGTTGGCACCCAACAGCAACAGCTCCTAAATGACAAAACCACAGAAGACATAATTTAGTGCATTGTGATATAATTGGACACATTTAAATTCTTCCTGTAAAATGGCTTCATGACATTTAGTGGCATCGTTACTACTTCATGTTACAAAATGTTAATATTTTTGAATGTTAATATTTAAAGGCCCACTATGCAGGATCGGGCATTTCTTCGCTGTTTTCTTGGTTTGGCACGCACTTTTCTCTACACGGCGCCCCCTACAGCGTCGTAGTAGATATTTTACAACACTGTCGTAACAACTCGTTGACGACCCCATGGAAACAAAGGCTTTTCCATGGTTGCAACCGAGCAAGCTAGAAACATTACAGGGCTCAAAACCAAACTGTCGAGGAAACACATTTTTACAGGGCTCACAACAAAATGGTTGAGCAAACACATTTGTACAGAGACTATCAAAATCAAGAATACCACGAAGACAAAGTTCACCCAAGGGTACTTTCAATCTCAAAAGCAACACAGCCAAGTCGGCGTCTGATTTGCAGTCTTCTTTTTCTTTCAGTTCAAGCTATTCCTGAAAAGCTCGCCCAACGTTTACTCGTGTCTGGCCTCTCTGTCGGTCAGTCTCCCTTTTCTCTTCTTCTGTTCCTCCGACATTGGGTTTCTCTGTCACTTTTTAGTCGGCAAATCTATGATGAATGTAACAATCCCTTAGTTACTTATGTTTATATCTAGCCGGTTCCGTGTTTGGGGGTCTGTGCCGTAAAGCAATTTGTTACTTCGCGAGACCCGAGACTCCCGTGAGAGTGGGCGGCGGGTTGCCGGCAGAAACATATCCCTTTCTCCGCCAAGATGCGCAAGGGGGAGTCGAAACAACGAACAATTGAACAAAAATGTATAATAGAACCATCGCAATGACTCTTAGCCTGTTATATTAAGGTAAATCAAGCCAAAAAAGTTGCATAGTTCCCCTTTCACTCGTGTCTGGTCTCTATTCTGGTCCAACTTCTTTTTATTCTTCTTTTGTTCCACCGACAGTCGCCTCTTGGGTCCCTTATCAGTCGATTGATCCATGATGAATGCAACAATTGCCTCGCAACTGGCTGTTTATATCTAGCCGGTGCCATGTTTGGGGGTGTGTCTGTGCCGTAAAGCATTTTCAAAACTACAATCTGACTACATTTTCGAGGCACGATTGGATACTTCCGCTGCGTCACATCTGGATTGTGTCAGTCCAAACAGAGCAAGTTGCATATTCGCTTTTTCCTTGGAGAAGCGACCCAGAAATGGTTGTAGAACCATCAGAATAACTCTCAACCTGCATAATTAATGTAATTTTGGCTAAAAAAGTTGCATAGTGGGCTTTTAACGTGATAACCGCACAAAATAAACCTACATATCTTGGTCAAACCATTTAACCTATTATAAATACAATAAGCCTAGATATCTTGACCAAACCATTTAACCTGATACAATGACATTAACAATACCTATCTGGTTCCATCCATCGTACCTGATACACCCACAATAATCCTCTAAATATGGAACAAACCATTAAACCTCAGAGTCTGTTTCTACCATTTGAAAATAACAGCAAATTCAGTTTTAAAATAAAGTTTCCACTCTGTTTGCAAAATAAGAGTCTCTTACCACCCCACAGTGTGTCGGCCAGTTCCTCCTGTTTCATCTCCATCAGGCAGAGCTTTGTGATGTCTACCACTCCCTCTATGGCCCGCCTCCTCTGCTCCTCTTTCTTACCATCCACCTCCACCTCCTCCTCCTCCTCCTCCTCACTCTGACTCTCTGAGCATTGTGGGTAATCTGGGTAGAGAACCCTCCAGAGCTTCTTCAGCTCTTTGTCTAGAAAAGCGTGTGCATTCTCCTCAGCCCTCTGGAACAGAACAAACATCAAGGAGAACTTTAATCTGAAATAACCGAGGACATCAGAAGCATCTGCCCTAGATTCACATCCCGCTGGTCTAAAGAGGGAAGCCTGGAGACTATTAGCACCACAAGAGATGCTTTCTAATGTTCCTTTAGAGCTAAAGTCAGTAATCCTGTTGGATATTTACACACCTTGATCAGCTCTGTTTGATGCTGCTGTACAGATTGAGCACTAGTAACCTTTGACCTCTTCTGGTGTTGTCTGTGGAGAAAACACAAACACACACACACACACACACACACACACACACACACACACACACACACACACACACACACACACACACACACACACACACACACACACACACACACACACACACACACACAGTATCAGTAGAGGTAGATAACAACCAACTGTTCTGTTTTCATCGTCTGTTTGAAACTCCTACCTCTTCTTTCTGGAGGGGCGTCCATCTTTAAATTCAGGAGGTCTATCCATAGAGCGCTCACTCTTCGGAGAGACACAGCTGGTTCCAGGGGAGTCTGCTCTCTCCTGCTGGAGTCTTCTAGAAAATAAAGAACCAGGAGGATTTAAGGAGGTTTGATAGAAGCTGTATTTTTGTAATCTCTGATAAATACTCACCTCTTCTCAATAGATTGATTTCCATCTTTAAATGTGACAGGTGGATCCATAGAATAGTCACTCTTCAGGGAGACACAGGTGGGTCCAGGAGACACTGCTCTCTCCTGCCGCTCTGGGCTTCAACACAACACACAAACAACTTTTAATCAGAGTATCAGACTGCAATTCTTATGCTGACAAGATAATTCTTCTTAAAAGGCAGTTTCTAGGTGATCATCTTCAACTTGGCTAATTATATTACTCAGTTAAGATATTATAACTTGTTACTTTGATGTTATTCCTGCCTCTGAATAACCTAATGCCTGAAACTAGAATAACAGAATTGCTGCTTGATCAACACTGACTAGAAATCTGCTTTGTCAAAGTCAGAACATCTGATTTCAAGCCTCCTATTCTTTCTATCTGTTGTATGAAGAACAGACTATGACCACATGGAGTTCACTGCTTCATCTTGACCACAGCCTAGCAGTCATCTAGACAAAACAAGTACAGAACAAATACACTTCTCATATCCGGGGAACTGCAAGCCTTAATGCTCATCTCAGATGTATTGCTCCAACAGTTGTTTTGGTTTGGTGTTCACATTGTTTTGAATGTGGCCAATATGATGAATGTGTCGCGCCGCGTCCTGCTACGCGATCCACTACCTCCATCTAGTGGCTACTTGACGTCAGTGGTCCTTCACCTGACACACCAGTCTACAATCACCAATCACCATTCCCTACTTCAGCCGGGGATCTCCTGTCTGCCGGCGCCAGTTCGTCGTTACGTCTACCTATCCTCCCCCTGCCACCGAACCCCTGCCTGCCTGACTACCCGCCTGTTGTAGAGTCCTTGCCTGCCTGCCACCCGCTAACCGCAACAGAATGATCCGACCATCATTGGACCCAGCGGACGCTCTTTTTGTTGGAGGCTGTGTTGGGGCGTACGTGCAGCGCTGTCACTTCGAGGCCCGGGTTGGAGGGTGCCTTACGGACTATCGGAGTGGGGGTGTTGAGTGCGGAGTGCCATCCGGTTCAACATTTCTCTCCAGCCCCTGAGCTGACTCCGGTCCCCGAGCCCTGTCCGGTTCCTGAACCCTACTCCTTCCCGAGGGTGCCCCCTCTTCCAGAAGGGGCGAGGGGGCACCTTCGAGAAGGGGCCCGCCCTCTACCTTGCCTTCCAGAGGGGTCCCGCCTTCCAGACATTCCAGAAGGGCCCCGCCCTCCACCTTGCCTTCCCGAGGGGTTCCGCCTTCCAAACCTTCCAGACCTTCCAGAAGGGGCCCGCCCTCTACCTCGTCTTCACCGCTGCAGGCCTCTGCTTGCCCCCCAGGCCGTCCGCCTGAAGCTCCCTGCCATGCCCTGGTGCATCCCTCCGTTATGCCCCGTTCCAGTTCCCTGGCCAGCCGGTCACCCCGGTCATGTCGTGGGTCGCCTGGTAGTCGACCCTTGAGGGGGGGGGGTACTGTCATGGTCTGTCTGTTTCCTTGTCTTGTTTTGGTGTGTTTCCTGTTTTACTTTGGTATCTCTGTCTTGTTTCTCCCCATGTAATCTCTGAATCCTCACCTCTTCTCAATAGACTGATTTCCATCTTTAAAGTTAACAGGTTGTTCCATAGAGTGGTCACTCTTCATGGAGACACAGCTGGGTCCAGGGGAGTCTGCTCCCTCCTGCTGGACTCGTCTAGAAAATCAAGAACCAGGATTTAAGCACTTTCGATCGATTATTAGATCGGAGACTGATTCTATTTTTATAATCTCTGAATCCTCACCTCTTCTCAATAGACTGATTTCCATCTTTAAAGTTAACAGGTTGTTCCATAGAGTTGTCACTCTTCATGGAGACACAGCTGGGTCCAGGGGAGTCTGCTCTCCCCTGCTGCTCTGGGCTTCAACACAACACACACACAGCTGTTACTCAGACTAACGATGGAGTCATGATATATCACTGCTGAGCTCTGAGATGGACAACAGTCACAAACGGAGAGAGATCCTCTTCTTACCTCTTAGCTTTGCTCTGGCGGCCATGTTCCCCAGACAGAGTGGTTTTAGAGGTAGGTCCCCCCTCCTCTCTCTCGTCATCCATAGCAGACTGGAGACCTGGACACAAACACTACTACATATTCTTTCTACTGACAGTCAGTGATTGTTTATTCGCTGATTTTCTAGGAGCTTCTTATTGCCGGTCACAGGGGGCTGTTGTCTCCGTTTAATTTGGTCGAGAGGCAGGGTGGTCTTTCCTAGAAGAGATTCATAGCCCCTCTCATTCTCAATGAGGAAGAGGATTCACAGATGACGTATCTAATAACTGTTCATCATTCAACACAGAATGCCTTATAGGGCTTCAAATGTGTCTGAGCAAGATCAATTTTACCGTGCGGATATCATACATACTAATCCCTATGCTGGTTATGCCACTTTGAAGGCATGTCCATATATGGACTTCCTCATGTTGTATGACATCACAAGCAGATCTTTGATGCAGGACCACAGAGAAGAAGACCCAGGTCAAGATCACGTTTAAACACCTTCACTAACCAAGATGGCCATCTTCCTGTCTAAATATTATAATCATAGTATCGCACGTCAAATATAACAACTGTTCATTCTATCCTAAGTACCTTTAAAATCATGCAAGGACACTTGAGATTTAGGACAAATCCTAATAAGGAAGAAAAAGAAATAGAAGTTCTTTAACCTAAACCGCTGACTCTATGATGAAAGATTCTGGGTTTCGATCCCCAATGTACACAGTCTAACCTGAGCCGTATCTCGCAAGAATCAAGTAAATTATTCAACAATAATTTTGACCAATTACTTAGCATCCATACATTTACTAACGTTTTTAAAGTGTTTTTAAAGAAAACTAACCGTCAACCTTTTGATAAGATTCAAAGTTATGTATATTCATGATATATCACAAAGTAAAGTCCAGTACCTTAGCCTTCTTCCTGCTGTGATAAAGTGCACCAAACCAAACCCTCTGACTCAGTAAGGAAATTATGGTGTGAACTTACCAGTTGTACCACTTCCCCTCCCAGTTCATACTCCTCCCAGACTTACGTCTTATACGCTGTTGTTCCGTGACCTGACTCAGTGATCAAGCATAATTGCTTTATTAAAATACGAACAATGGACAGAGAGCTGTGATGTGTAGAAACTCAGAGAAAAACAAAGCGACACTTAATTGCTCAATCAGCCTGTAGACATGTCACTGATGCAGCTCATTATTTACAGTAGCACATCAATACTGTGTTATCACTGAAGAGGCTAATAAACATAACGAATAGAAACACATGAAGTAGAATATGCGTTCTCTTCTCCGTTTCTACTGAACGCCTCCATGTAGAATCCTCCTCCAAGCTTTAAAGAAAGATTTACATTTTGATTACGTGAACACTTTATTTGCTTCAGTACTATGAATATTCAAATCAGTATCGAAACAATGTCACCTGTGAAACAGAGGACGTGATGAAGGATGAGTCCCAACACGGTTCACCAGACGATTACACACACACACGTTCTGGTTTCATGAACACAACAGCACAACCGGTTCCCTCTGAAATGAAACGACAAGATGCAATCAATTAACAACAACCCACAGCGTGTGCAATAATTCTGCAGCACGGCTGAATTTGGGGAAATAGACTTCAGAAACAGTATTAGGGGACCACCAAAACCTATATAAAAGGATCCAAAAAGGAGCATGTCATGGGATCTTTAATTCTCAGGGGAAAATGCAGTATTATCCCTCCTAACCCATCATGTGCATCAACGGACAAGCCCCCCCCCCCCCCCTACCTCCAGGAGCTCCTCACACCCCAGACCACCTCACGCACCCTTCGCTCTGCATCAGCACACACCCTCAGACCACCTCAGACCAAGCTCCGCACCCTGGGAGAACGGGCTTTCTCCGCTGCTGCCCCAAGACTATGGAACGCCCTCCCTGACCACCTGAAGGTCCCACAGACTGCAGCTGTTTTTAAAAGAAACCTTAATAATAATAATAATAATAATACATTTAATTTAGAGGCGCCTTTCAAGACACCCAAGGTCACCTTACAGAGCATATAGTCATCATACATTTTTAAAAAAAAACAAGACATTGTGGAAAAAATAAATAAATAAACATAAGCAATAAGAAATAAAAAAAAACAAAAAAACAAACAATCAAAACAGTGATAAGTTAGACGTTGTGTGCGAGTTTGAACAGGTGACTTTTGAGTTGTGACTTGAAGGTTGTAATGGTGTCTGACTGTTTTATGTGTGGGGGGAGGGAGTTCCAGAGCCTGGGTGCTGAACAGCTGAATGACCGGGCACCCATTGTAGTGAGTCGTGATGTGGGGATACATAGTAGTCCAGCAGAGGTTGAGCGGAGGGAGCGGGAGGGAGTGTATTCTTGGAGGAGGTCGCAGAGATAACTGGGGGCTAGGTTGTGGAGAGCTTTGTAGGTGAGGAGTAGGGTTTTGTATTGGATGCGGTAGTGTACTGGGAGCCAGTGAAGTTGAATGAGGACAGGGGTGATGTGGTCAGATGATTTGGTGCGGGTGATGATCCGGGCGGCTGAGTTCTGAATGATCTGCAGTCTGTTGATGAGTTTGGTGGGGAGTCCGGTGAGGAGGGCGTTGCAGTAGTCTATGCGTGATGTGACAAATGAGTGAACTAGGATTTCAGTGCTGGATTGGGTCAGTGATGGGCGGAGTCTGGCGATGTTGCGGAGGTGGAAGAATGCAGTCCGGGTGATGTTGTGAATATGGGGTGCGAATGAGAGGGTGTTGTCCAGGATGACGCCGAGGCTCTTGACTTTGGAGGAGAAGGGTACTGGGAATCCATCGATAATTATGAGTGGAGCTGGGGTGTGTTGTGATTTAGTGAGGGTGGATTTGACTTGACTTTGGAGGAGAAGGGTACTGGGAATCCATCGATAATTATGAGTGGAGCTGGGGTGTGTTGTGATTTAGTGAGGGTGGATTTGGATCCGATGAGCAGGGCCTCGGTCTTGTTTCCATTCCATTTTCCACCTTAAGACTTATCTTTTTAAAAAAGCCTTTTGCTAATTTCTCTTTTACTGTGTGTGTATTATATTTTTTAACAACCCTTTTTTCTCTCTTAAACTCTGTAGCACTTTGAGATTTTCGAATGTGAAGTGCTCTACAAATAAAATGTATTATTATTATTATTGCATTCATAACGATTTGTCATTAAAATTGGTTTTAATAACATTTCTAGCTTGAAATGTGCCTTTCTTTTCATAATCTTGTCATCATCACTCAACAACAGTAATAGTCCATATACACTGAGCATGAATACCTGACATATGAGTGAGTCATGGCCTCGGCGGCCCACAGGGGGGCGCTGTTCTGTCTGGAGCACCTAGTGTCTGTTTGCTGAGCTGGGAAGATGAAATAAAATGGAAAAACATATGCCTGGTCTTCAAAATTCTGCATAACACAACCTCCTCCTTTAAACTCCTTCATAATCCAACGTAACAGCAGCACTCAGATCACAAGAAGTACCACACAAGGTGACCTTCTAATCCCATTTAGCAAAAGCACATTTGGTCAACAATCATTTTCTGTTAGAGCAAATCAGAATTGGAATTCACTGCCTACCACTATCAAAGATATACATACACACTCCCCCTTACAGCACACCTTTAAACATGGCTGTCCGTCAACTATAACTGCACACATTAATCTCTGTCAGAGGTGATGTGTCTGTTGTGTTCTGATGTGACAGTCATTGTTGCCACCGCAACATCTCTGCTACCTGCCTGCATGTTCTGTCTTGTATGTACTTTCAATGTGACCTCTGTGGCCTCTTTTCTCTTGTCTCCTGTGTATTGTTTTTGTTGCACGAACTGCCTTGAAGTCTCTCCCATCATCTGTGCTTGTTTGTTTGTTCTTGCTCCAATTGTGTGCAATGTGTTTGTTTGCAAAATAGGCTAAAGCTGCTCCTTTTAATTTACAGTTCATCAAAGGGGACTGACCATGAAACTATAAACAAATCAACTAAAGACTAGTAGAGTAGTAGTCCCGATGGGTTTGGTTCAGGACCCAAGACGTCTGGGAGCCTACCCTACATCCACAGTAATCTGAAATGGCTGTCCACCTAACCCCACAAGGCCCGTCCTATAAGTGTGTGTTGATTTAATAGGTGACCATCTTTAGAACCATCACCCTGGCCTGTAGCCTTCTCGCATCAGAAACCTTAAGTTATACAAAAATGCAAAATGTTTTGTATTCTATATGATAATTATTACGATTGCATATTAGCATGGACCCATAAGGCTTCCATAGAGTCATGACGTCAAAGGTAGTGACATCAGAAATACGGTCCAACTGTTTTCTTTTACCCTTATTTCGATTTCCCACCTTTGTTTGTATTGTTCACTTTTGTAATAAAAAAGGCCAAACTTATTCTAGAGACATTTCATTTTGAGAGTTAAGCTCATTGCTTCTATAAGCTTACCAAGGGCTAACCCGTACTACAAACAAAAAGGGTAAACTCCTTGTGACCAAACTCCTCTGGTCTGATTCTGTGGTACGGTGGCCTGCTTGGGCCTTCTCGCACACACACACCCAGGCAAAGAAGGAGAGGTTCCTTCTTCTTCAGCTCAGCACCACCGCCTCAAACACTGACTTCTGTGTGCTGCAACATGGAAGCTCAGGGTCCTGTTAGACGCCACAGGGGAGGGGGTGTATCAACCAGCCTGCAGGGCTCATCTCTGGAGAGACGCCGATAGCTGGGGTCTGTTTCCTGTCGGGTCGCTTCTAGAATTCTCTCCATATTCTGTCACTCATTTGGCGTATGAGTCTGATTATGGAAATGAACTTGCTGGTATCCAGATTATTAATGATGTGCAGATGAAGCCTCTGTTGTGCTTTTGATTAAGTGTACCCCTAACCTTAAAGTGTAAACTGATCCTCTGCTGAACACATAAGAACATTCAATTGTTCCACTGAGTTGTTTATTATCATGATGCTTTATTAACCAGTACAACAGAAAAATTGTTACACGTACACAATAAACACAAGGAATCAAACAACAGAAGAACATTACTAATCATAAACAGGTGTGCACCTATCTATAATAACTGAACATGTTCTACTGCTGTGTTGTTCCCAACTGAACACAAGGAATCAATACTCAGTTTAAAGTCATTCACAACATGATCAACATCTTTTCCCAGACTGCATGCATCATGAATATAATTTTACATTTGTTTTAAATCAGATTCTGTGTTAGGCTTATCAAAATATAAACTGCTATCAGGACCTTTAGGTTGAATATGTTAATGTCGGAAAATATATAAAATATTGTAGTATAGACTCTTTTTTTAATTAACCATCAATCTATATTTTAAATACATTTGACATTAGAAATACAACCTTTGTAAAACCTGCTTGTTAAACCCGATGGAAGATCTTAAAAGTCTCTTCCTTTCATGGTTTATCAAGATAAACTTTTCAGAAGCCCAATACAAGTTGTATAGCTGAGTACCTGTAATAAAATCAACCAAACACAATATGTTTGTGCATGTGAATATGCATGTGTGCATTCATATATGTGTGTTTATGTATACGTGTGTTTATATATACATTTGTTTGTGTGTTTGACTGCATATATGTGTGTTGAAATATGCATGTGTGTGTGTGTGTGTGTGTGGCTACAACCGACATAGAGACACTGAGGCCCCCACCGACGCAAACTCAAACAGAGGGTATGCATCCCCTTTGGTGAATACGAAGCGGAGTTTGGTGATTTGTGTCAGTGTGTCTGAGGACCCTCCTCCACCTGGGGAAACTCTGTAGAAGGACAGATTGCCAGCCGGCCGTTCCAGATACACTCCTACTCTGTTAGAGCCAGCTGGGGAGGTACTTAGGACTTGGTCTACATCGTGACCGATAATGCGTAAAGAGTAACCACCATCATGACAAATAAGAGTACAGGAATCGAACACTCCAAAACTATCGATTTCTCTTCGGGCCACTCCTATAGCAACACATCCTTCCCACTCTACCTCCCAGTAACAGCGACCAGTCAGACCCTCTCTACACCACACCCAAGAGCAAAATCTATCTGTGAGATCAGGATACGACTTGTCCTCTACAACCAGTGTCACCTTTCTGTTGTCCTCAGACACAGAGAGTTGTTTGCGGGCTGTGTTTGGGTCCAGTGTGAGTTCACAGGCATCTGATGGGAGAACAAGATATGATGAGCTGCTGAACCATTCTTCATCATCATCACTCGTACTGCTGTCTTGCATACTTCTTATCCTGTCCTTTTTCAAGTGCCATCTACTCTAAAAACCTTAACATAGAAAGACAAAAAAATATTGTACGATAGGTACTATAGTGGACGAATGTGTCTTGACTTAAGATAGTTTAAGTTAATAGCAAATCCCATTTGTGTGTGAGTGGATGTCGAAAACATATGAATTGCATCTATTCCCGCAATATCTTGCCGAAACACACATATTATACTGTAAGTTGAAATATTCAGCATGATGAGCGTATTGCTCCTAGTACACATTGAAACGGTCTTCACCTCCTGATGTTTGGATGGACTTTCCATGTTTCTCTATTAACGTGTGTTGTGACGAATTAAACTAAAAGGACACTTACACCTCCGTGGAGCTGGTTTCAGCCTCCACACTCCACCGTGCTCCACACTGTGGGGGGGGGGAGAGCCGCATGTTGAAACATTCACCTTCATCGTCTGCTGCCTCATCACTTTCTACACAACATATGAAGCTGCGTTTTCAAACCACAACATCCATTAGCTGGATGAATCCTAGTACAAGATATTGGACCCCAGAGATGAGCTGTCCTCTCCATACCTTAGAGTGTCCAGTCTCCAGGGTGGATCCTCCAGTCCAGCAGAGAGCAGCGCAGCTCCTGAGTCTCCTGGGTGATTGTAGCTCAGGTCCAGCACTCTCAGATGGGAGGGGTTGGAGCTCAGAGCCGAGGCCAGAGAAGCACAGCCTTCCTGTGTGACCAGGCAGCAAGATAAACTACAAACACACACACACACACACACACACACACACACACACACACACACACACACACACACACACACACACACACACACACACACACACACACACACACACACACACACACACACACACCGGCATCAATTATTACTCTTCTGGATGTGAATCAGTCAAAAGTCCTCTGATATGGAACTTGAGGTTGTAACTGTTTGAACATTAAGTAAAACGTAGCTGTATGCTGTCTGTGGTCAAACCAAAACAAGCAAGACTGACAGCGGCAGCACTTATTAAGCGTCTTTTGACATTGAGTAAAACCGACCTGAGAGTTTCCAGTGTACAGTGTGGACTCGCCAGTCCAGCAGAGAGCAGCTTCACTCCTGAATCCTGCAGATCATTGAAGCTCAGGTCCAGCTCTCTCAGACAAGAGGAGTTGGAGCTGAGAACTGAGGCCAGAGCTTCACAGCATCTCTCTGACAGAAAACAGCCATACAGCCTTCAAACAAAAATAAACAGAACATTTTAGGAACTGTGATTAAAATAACATAGTGAAGGATTGTGTTAAAATCTTTTATTTTAATCTTCAATTAATATAAGATTGAACATTGGGTGTAAAATGTGTCATATTTGCGAATTTCGCTTGATGCTTCGTCATGACACCCCATCAGCGGTCACTCCCTGAGGTCAGAGTGAACCGCAACATGGAGGAGAAAGTGATTGTTGCCGATAAACAGAGCTCTATATCTTATCTTACTACTATATAATAGCAGGCCTGTAGCACAAGTTACTCAAGTTGGTAAGTGTGCATTTGCCAAGCAGCCTGCAGCTCACACACACACAGCACGCGCGAACGCACGCAAACACTGCACGCACGCACGCACGCACGCACGCACGCACGCACGCACGTCGCACGCACATACACACCACATGCACACACCCACACACGCACACGCGCACAAACACACACGTGCGTGCTGACACAGACGTTTCAAGACAAAGGCAGCGCAGGACACCGCACACACGACCACCACACACACATGCACAAACGAACGCGCTCTGACGCACACACGCGCACATTGAAAGAAAACGGCAAGTTGGATCGATCGCGCAGCCTCAATGCCTTGCACTATTGATGTCCCCCTGTTGACAGGTAGGCTTATTTCTTCTGCCTACCTTTTACGGCGGAATAATAACTCTAAAGAATGAAACTTGGAAAAACTGTGCACAACATGCCACTCTCCGTGAGAGGCGGGTACCAAGGGGGAAGAGAAAAGTAACGTCTCCCTCATAAAAGGTCTTATCAAACTCTGCCAGGTAAGACGTCCTGTCTATGGACTGTAGAAATTGCGACAAAAGAAGTGAATAATCAATTTCTCATTTCGACAAGCAGGTAGGTCGTTCATTCAAACATCTTGCCAACCGGCATATCAACACACAAGTCACGTGATCTTAAAGAGAAAGCGTCCCTATAACACAGAATGAAAACATGTCAATAACAGAGTATGGTGAATTATGTCTATAGATTCCACCATAAGACAACACTTTGTTGCTGAAATGTAATATTTCCTAACCTCCTTGAGCCTCCCGAAATGTCTTTACACTTTGTTCCTCAAACTTAATAGTACTCTCCTTCTTGAGCCTCCCAAAATGTCTGGTGATATTGACATCCCCCCTCCCACCTGCGGACTGTTTTTATGTTTAAATGTTCATATGTTTTTTGTATATGCTATGTGTGTATGTAGGCAGTGTTGGGGGTAAGGCGTTACAGTAACGATATTACTTTTTTGGGTAACGAAGTAAAGTAAAGCATTACATTTAAAATATCAGTAACTACATTACTTTACTAGACTATAGTAACGCGCTTTCCTGTGTTACCCAAGCCGTGTTTGCCTTTGTGTAAAGTTCTGATCTGTTGTGGTGCGTGCATGCTAGCGATCGATTTGAGTTACGTAGCTGCTTTTGCGAAGGAGTGTTCAAGTGTTGGAGCGCAGAAGCAGGTGATACAGAAAGACAGGCTGGTTGCAGGGTTCATTGTAGAAGACATGCTTCCCCTGTCGACTATTGAATCGCCAAGATTTGCGAAAAATACTAGATAAAATACCCACGGCTCGCAAGCCAACATCCGACAGGAAAACATTTTCCCATTACCTGAACAAGTGTTCAGGTGGAATCAAACACAAAATAATTTTCGAGTCCTCCCTGGATCATTTGTCCACCACCGCCGACATTTGGTCCACCAACAACAAAGGTTACTTAGGAATGACGGTGCACTGGATAGACAGCATTACTTTAAAACTTGAGAAGGCTGCTCTTACCTGCAAGAGGGTGAGAGGAAGACACACTTACGATAGCTTGCAAAATAGATCAGGTTCATTCAGCCTTTGGACCCCATAAAGTAACAGCATGTGTCACCGCCGCTTAAGTGCATTTCTGTTTTAATTGTATGGGATAATGTGACCTTTTTACATTTTTTATTGACCACTTAATTTTGGTTCTCATGTTTCCCAAACCCTGTGTTTTGAAACTTGTGTGTTGCTACTGATTGACCTCACCATAGCCTACTTTATCCTGTAGTTTGGGGATTTTATACTGAGGCATTTATTTGTGCAGACAGGGATATTGTTCTTTCATATGGTTTTATATGCTATTTTGTATAGCTTTATACAATAAACACTGAGTGATGATAGGGCTATGATGTTTGATGGTAACACCTCATAATAAGGTGCCATAATAAATAGCAAACTAGTCATTACCTAACCCTTTGTTAATATTTGTTAATTGTTACTAAAATATCTATTTGGTACAAGTTAATCGTTTTTTTCCACTGACCACAGAGTGTCGCTGGTCAGGGTTTGGGTTAGGGTCGTGTGATAGGGTTAGTCCCATGTGCTAGGGTTAGGGTTAGGGTCATGTGTTAGGGTTGGGTTAGAGTTATGCAAACAACTAATATTTTTATTAAGGATGAAAAAACGATTAACGATTTGTTCCAAATAGATATTTTAGTAACAATTAACAAATATTAAAAAAGGGTTAGGTAATGACTAGTTTGCTATTTATTATTGCATCTTATTATAAAGTGTTACCCAAAATTCCTCTGATATGGAACTTGGTGCGTAACTGTTTGCACATTGAGTAAAACAGACCTTAGAGTTTCCAGTGTACAGTGTGGACTCCCCAGTCCAGCAGAGAGCAGCTTCACACCTGAATCCTGCAGATCATTGTTACTCAGGTCCAGCTCTCTCAGACTAGAGGAGTTGGAGCTGAGAACTGAGGCCAGAGCTTCACAGCATCTCTCTGACAGATGACAGCCATTCAGCCTTAAGACAAAATAAACAGAACATGTTTGGAACTGTGATTGAAATAACTTAGATCTTTAAATTTAACATAATAAAGGAATTGTGTTGAAATCTTTAACTAGAAATGTTTTACTAATTGAATATGCATTATATCCTTATGTTTATTCAACATATATAATATTAAATAGTTGTTTTTTTGTGTTTGACAATCGTTTTGTAGATTAAGATTACTTTTCATCGTAGTATTATGTATATTATACATGATAATATACATATTTGTTATTCATGTTATTATTAAATCTACAGAGATGTTTTGTACAAAATAAGATGTTAGACTCCAATGTTATGTATACTAGAGTTTTTGCGCGTGCATTGCACACGCTCAAACTCTAGTTGAAATTCACAGGGGTAAATGCTCAATGGAAAGTGTAGTTGATATGCATGCAAGTCATTTATTAAGTAGCTGTTACTGTTATTCATGGCTGAAAAGTGCATTGACATTTTAAAATGCAAGGCAACTACTATTGGTTAGTTGAAAATAATAATCATCATTGAGATTAAACATCTCTTCCAGTGTCCTGGCCAAGACAGGCAGCAGTAGCCAACAGTCACACATAGCATAGCCTACACACAACACAAGAGAAAAATTAAACAACTAAAATACTCCGTAGTGGGGAAGGGGGGTATCAATATCGCAAGACATTTCGGGAGGCTAAAAGAGGAGAGTAATATAAAGTTTGAGCAACAAAGCGTAAAAACATTTCGGGAGGCTGAAGGAGCGTAAAGTGTAGTCTTGTGGTTGACTCTATAAACATAATTCAGCATAGCCTACTATGTTATTGACATGTTTTCGTTGTGTTATAGGGACACTGTCTCTTTACGACCACGTCACTAGTGTGATGATATGCCGGTCGGCGCGATTTTTGAATTTAAAGTTTTTTACAGGAGAAAAAGAACGACCTGCCGTTGCTTGTCGAGGTGAGAAATTGTCTCTCCCCTTATTTTATAACAATTTATATAAGTCTACAGACAGAACGTTCTACCTGGAAGAGTTTGTCCACAGCGGGGGGCCCTATTTTAACAGTCTGACACGCAAGTGAGAAGCGCCAAACGCAAGTAGCTTTGTGGGCGGTTCTATGGCAATGTGGTGTCCATTTCGAGCCAAGGTTCTTGCGGCGATGAATAACGTGAAGCGTGGATGGATTGTACACGCACACTCTCGATATCTTGATAAAAAATGGTTTATTGATCTTTTCCGGTAACAAAAAACGAATCCTATGCAATTGTAAATTAGGTAGATAATATAATCTTAACGAAAAGCGTATCAAACAATCAATTATATCGACAGTAGTGGTCAAAACAGAGTGATTAACCACTCTATCCTCATCCATCGGCCAACCTCAAACATTTGGCTGCCCCCTATACTTTATGACCTTTGCCTGTGACGTCAGCCATGACGTCTACAAACGCGAAATATTATACAAAATACAAATAAGATAATAATACAAAATCATTTCATCATCAACACTTTTCATACTTCAAAACAAGAATATAAATGTTGCTAAAAGTAAAAAGCAGCGAAATGGCTGTAACAGGCGATGTTGCTATTATACCGGTGTAAGTACCATATTGGCTCGGCTACCAGATCGGCTCGGGGTCCGTCGTCTGCTGATTACGTTACACAATATCATTGGCTGTACGCTTGAATGGGCGTAGGCTACATTGTGATTGGCTGCTAAGGGACAGTTGTGATTGGCTGTTTTGTGCTGTAGCTCTGGCTGTCGTCATAGCAACCACAGCGAGCACATGTGTGAGCGCGAGTAGGTCTGTCTAGTTTCGGTTTGTGTTGCCAGATTGGGCATATGTCCCGTTTTTCCAGCCTAACGTGATTCAAAGTAGCCAAATCAGGCTGAAAATGTGCCCAATCTGGCAACACGGACGGCTTATCTTAACAGCCAAGATGATTCCGAGGGATGTTTTGTTTTTAGAAGAAAACTATCCATACAGATAGGTTGGGAATGGTCTATGTTCAAAATGAAAGATCATTACAGGCTCTTTAATTTAAGCCATAAAAGACCTTATTGCTGTAGATAGCGTATTGTGTGACGTAATCAGCAGACGACGGACCCCGAGCCGATCTGGTAGCCGAGCCAATAAGGCACTTACACCGGCGGATAAATGTCTCTTGCGCCCGACGCAAATCTAAAAAGGGTTGCCCTGGTGTAGCCTAATTACCCGTAGGTGTGCTTTGGCCGTAACGTGCAATAAACCAATGAGAGTGCCATCGCCCATCCCCTTTAAGAGCCATGAGCGCATTTGAATCTGACAAGTTGATATTTTGACAGCGCGTTTGCAGTCTCCGATGAGACAGATGCATTACCAAATGAATTTCAAACTTCAAATAGCTCAGTTTCTGGCCAAATAATATGGCCTAATTCACACATGGAATAGTGTTTTCTTCCACAACTTCAGTTGTCCTCAGATACATTTCGGCAAAGAAAACTTAACACACATATGATATGCGGTAACTGTGGTTCTACTTAATGATACACGAAATACATTAACAAACATTGTTTCTTACCAGTATTGTATGCATTATCGTTATCGACTTGTGTTCCTAATATGCATGCGTCCCCCCGTCAATATACATTGCCATGGAATGTATTATGCGTTACTTGTTTAGTTTGCGTGTGTTTAAACAGATGGATGCACACACGCGCACCCGCATTCATTAATTATTTTACACAGACACACACGCGAGCCCGCATTTATTCATTATTTTTAACACTCACGGTAAAACAATGTTTTCTCACGATCAAATACTCATCAATCCTAAAAGTTATGGGCTTGTACACGATGTCTGTGTCAAGAAAATACGTGTTTGCTGTACGGTGTTTGGGGATGCATTGATTTAAAAGTACAACTTATTACCGCTGTATCAGCTGTTCTTTCCCAAATAATTTAACAAGAATGTGTGGCTAGTTAGATGAGAGAAGCAAAGTGTATGCGCGAGGTGCACAAGCAACATTATGCATGCGCCCTTAAAATAGCATCTGAACAATGTGCCACTGACTTTAAACCGGGTATTTCCTGGTTTGTGTTACCTATGTGTGTGTGTGTTTGTGTGTGTGTGTCTGTGCGCTACCGTGTATGTTTCGCTACTTTTGTGTTGACGCGGTGTGTGCTTGTGCGTGTGCGTGATGTGTAGTGTGTGTGCATGTGTGCGCGTTCCCATGTATGTTCGTGCACATGTTCGTGCTTGCGTGTGTGTTCTTACCTGGGCGTGTGCCGATGGTGGAGCCGTTAAACGTCTAACCTGTGCGACTGTGCGTCTGTGTTTGTGTGTGCTTGCGCATGTGTGTGCGCTTCCGTGTATGTGTCGCTGCCTTTGCTTTGACGTGCGAGGTGTGCGTGTGCTTGTGTGTTTGTGTGTGTAGTGTGTGCGCATATGTGTGCTTTCCGTGTATGTTCTTCTTGCGCATGTGCATGCTTGCGGTGTATATATGCGTTCGCGCTTGACACATGCGCACTTGAGTAACTTGAGTAACTGGTGCGACAGGCCTGCTATTATAGTAGTAAGATTGTGTTGTGAGGAGAAATATATAGGAGAAATAATATCAGAGCGGGCAGGAAAACACTTTGAGAGCACGGGAGTGAAGACAGCATTTGTGCCCACGTGGGCGTCAGTTGCGTGCTGCTTCACTTTACGTGCGTGCTTAATGAATCGTTTCTTCCCCACAGGCTTTATTGTTGCTCTCGCGATCAGAGAACTACTGAGCGATAGTGCAGTTAGGGTTTTTTAATGATTTGTATTCACGTATTCGTTCGTTTTTTGCTGGCGACTTTGGTCAGATTATCCGCCATAAACGTTGGAGGCCTGCACAGGCTCCGTGTCATAACACGATAGACTCTTCGCTCTTAAAACAAAGTCCCGGTACTGTTATAAGAGAGGACACGACGGAGGGAAAAACGTGATTCCCGGGTCCAAGATAATGCTCGTCGCAGGAACCGCGCGGCTTTCCGGTGACGTATCTTTGATGATTTATATCCCGTTAGGAGGATACTCCGGCAGTTAGCAACCCAAGCTAGCTTTACCCGAAACATCCAAAACATCCAAGACATGAACAGAAATACAAATAAAACAATCCCTAAATATACTCCCTCCCATACTGATTTAACCGTCAAACAACTATATATAGGTAATTAATAATAATAATAATTAATAATAGGTAAATGTTTAAATATAATTTAGCTGGGCGATACCTACAGAGGATAAGGTATTCTTCTTCTATGTCCTCGTCTCTTCCCTCTCTCTTCTTTTTCCCGCTCATTAGTGAGCTCTCACCTTCCTCCGAGAAGTCATTCATATCAACCCATCTTATTGGTTTAACCCAGTGGCGACTGGTGGAATTTATTTGAGGGGGGGCTGAACGTTTGCATTCCAAACCCAAAAAGGGGGGTCTGGGGGCATCCTCCCCCACAAGATTTATTTGTGATTTTCACAAACAAACGAAGCATTCTGGTGCATTCTGACAAAATAGTAAAGGCAAAAAAAGAACATTCTCTCTCGGCCAAGCCATTGTGTTGGTAAACGTCACTCATAAATATATCTACAGTCTGCATTAGTATGCATTTAGACAAATACAATGAAATATGAATTCCACAAAATTCATGTAAATCTGCAAACTTTTGTGTGTGGTTGTTGAAGACACACTTAAGGCATGATACCAACATAGGTTTGCAGAGGACTACATTAAGTACAATATGCACACTGAAGGCCTGATGCCACCATAGGTTTGCAGAGGACTACATACAGTACAATATGCACACTGAAGGCCTGAAGCAACCATAGGTTTGCCGAGAACTATATACAGTATGTACACTGAATAGGTTTACAGAGGACTGTATACAATATGCACACTGAAGGCCTGATGCCACCATGTTTGCAGAGGACTATATACAGTATGTACACCTATATACAGTACGGGGTGGGGGGAGGTTGTGAGGGTCTGAAACCAGTGTCCATCTCAAGGGAAATACATATTGGAATAAATAGAAGTTGCTTACCTCTAGCATGGCTAGCTTCACACAGTTGTTCATATGCACTCTTGCTCGCTTGTGTTTATTTGATCCGTTCTGACAGAATGTGTCATTCCTCTTACGTCAGGTCTGTGTCCACGAACTATCACACGCACTTGTTTTAAAAAGTATACAAGGAAATCAAAAAATTGCATTGGCATACCCACAGCTAGTTAGCCAAGCCTGAACCAAACTCTGTAAAAACTTCTCTTGTAGGCTCTATCGTTTTCTCTTGCTTGTTGGGTTACATTCACTTCTGGCTTTTCTGCTCCGAGTTCTTTTACTAGCTGAACTCACAGGGAAACAGTGGAAGCAGTACTCAAAGTCGCCATCTTGCTGATCTCTGAGGTAATGGCAAATGCGCGGTTACGCGCAGTGGACGGTGCACTGCGCTTGGGGCTATATCTTGAGCGCCCCAAAGCCATACAATCGACGACGCTGATTGGCGAAATTATGTACTTTTCTGCCTAGCAACGGGGGAACCATTGGCTAATAATTCAGGCATGTGGGGCTGAGCGAAAAGCGCCCCACGGAAGACATCTGCTTCACCAAAATGAACGTTGAACATGTCAGTGAATGAAGATTTAATCATGGGGGATTCTAAAGATATTCTAAAGTAAATGCATTACTCGAATGCAATTAAAATAGATGAATTCTCAAAATGAGAAAATATATATAAATATATTTAAAAAATAAAAGATGGACGGTCGGCGGGAGGGCGGCACCCCAGCGCCCTCTATAGGCGAGCCGCCACTGGAATAGTATCAATATAACCAAACGTTTTCATACTCAACTACAGCTGTATTCAAATATATTGCTTTAACTATTATAAAGTATTGCATCTACTTGTCTATTATTTCATAATTAATAGAGCTTTCATTAGTCTGTCTCTTCACCATGGTGACACAATACAACAATATATTTAATAATGAATACTGAGCGTAGTTGGCTTTTAAACTACAATTTGTGAGACAATTGCTTCAAATCATTTAAAAAAATATTTTTCCAGAGACCCTCTCAAATGTTTCTGTTAAGGCTTAGGTGTCCAATTAGGGGTCTCAGACCCTCCCAAGACCCCCTGTATTTCTCCCTGCTCTTAACTATCCCCGTCCCGTGTACGGGGGACAGTGGGAGATTAGAGATATGGAAGGTGTGGTGTAATCGTTTGCACATTTAGTAAAACTGACCAGAGAGTTTCCAGTGTACAGTGTGGACTCCCCAGTCCAGCAGAGAGCAGCTTCTCTCCTGAATCCTGCAGATCATTGTAGCTCAGGTCCAGCTCTCTCAGACTAGAGGCGCTGGAGCTGAGAACTGAGGCCAGAGCTTCACAGCATCTCTCTGACAGACGACAGCAATTCAGCCTTCACAAAAAATAAAAAGAACATGTTAGGAACAGTGATTAAATTATAATAATACCTCTTTTATTTAAAAAAGGAATCGTGCAAAAATCTTTAACTAGGAATGGTTTGTTAATTTAACTAATATATACTAGTCAATACATTAGATCCTTAAATGTTAAATAAATATTGGATAGAAAATATTGAATAATGAAAAGAGGTGCTTGGAATTGTGTTGTACATTAATATGACCTTTTATTGTAGTACCATGTAAGTTGTGTTGCATGTATATATATAAATAAAGAGATGTTTTGGATATTATCATAACTTTTTTTGTCTTATTTATATTGTGTTGTGTGTATTGTAATACACGTTATTAGTAAACCTACAGAGATGTTTTTGAGGCTTTGACCACTGGCATCAGCCTCAGAAGACTCTCCTCTGAAGCAGAGTATTCATGCAGGTCAAACACTTCCAGCTCCTCTTCTGATGACAGTAAGATGAAGACCAGAGCAGACCACTGAGTAGGAGAGAGAGATACCCTAAAGAGGCTTCCTGATGTCAGGTACTGTTGGATCTCCTCCACTAGAGAACAATCGTTCATCTCATTCAGACAGTGGAGCAGATTGATGCTGCTCTCTGGAGGGAGATCTCCATTTATTTTCTCCTTGATGTAACAGACTGTTCTCTGATTGGTCTTTCTTCCTGTCAGCCAAAGCAGACCTTGTTTAAACTGAGTTGTCAGTGATCTACTTCCTGTCTTTCCCAGCAGACCTTGTAGGAGTTTCTGATTGGTCTCCAGAGAGAGGCCCAGGAGGAAGCGGAGGAACAAGTCCAGGTGTCCGTTCTCACACTGTAAGGCCTTGTCCACAGCACTCTGGTAGAGGAAGAGTTCATCTTTGCCGGAGGTAGCTGGTACTTCTGAGAATAGATTGACACCAGTGTTGATGAAGGACTGAAGGACATAAAGTGCAGCTAGAAACTCCTGGATGCTCAGATGGACAAAGCAGAACACCTTGTCCTGGTACAGCCCACACTCCTCTTTAAAGATCTGGGTGAACACTCCTGAGTACACTGAGGCTGCTCTGATATCGATGCCGCACTCTGCCAGGTCTGCCTCGTAGAAGATCAGGTTGCCTTTCTCCAGCTGGTTAAAAGCCAGTTTTCCAAGAGAAACAATGATCTCCCTGCTCTCTGAACTCCAGTCTAGATCTGTTTTAGCTCTCCCATGGTACTTCATGTCTCCCTGTATGGACTGAACCCTCAGGAAGTGGATGTACATCTGTGTCACGGTCTTGGGCATCTCTTTTCCTCTCTGGAATGGTTGGAAGAGGTCTTCGAGAACTGTTGTAGTGATCCAACAGAAGACTGGGATGTGACACATGATGTGGAGGCTTCGTGATTTCTTGACGTGGGAGATGATCGCGTTGGCCAGTGTCTCATCTGTGAATTTCCTCCGAAAGTACTCCTCCTTCTGTGAGTCGTTGAAGCCTCTCACCTCTGTCACCATGTCAACACACTCAGCAGGGATCTGATTCGCTGCCGCAGGGCGTGTGGTTATCCAGATGCGAGCGGAGGGAAGCAGGTCGCCCCTGATGAGGTTTGTCAGCAGCACGTCCACCGAGGTGGACTCTGTGACATCAGTCCAGACCTGGTTGTTCTGGAAGTCCAGAGGCAGTCGGCACTCGTCCAGACCATCCAAGATGAAGACAACTTGGAAACGATCGAATCTGCAGATTGCTGCTTCTTTGGTTTCAATAAAGAAGTGATGAAGAAGTTCCACCAAGCTAAACTCTTTCCCTTTCAGTAAATTCAGCTCTCTGAAAGTCAAGAGAAATGTGAAGTGTATGTCGTGGTTGTTTTTGCTTTCTGCCCAGTCCAGAGTGAACTTGTGTGTTAAGACAGTTTTACCAATGCCGGCCACTCCCGTTGTCATTATTGTTCTGATTGGTTGATCTTGTCCAGGCAAGGGTTTAAAGATGTCTTCGCATTTGATTGGTGTTTCCTCCCTGGCTGGTTTCCTGGAGGCTGTTTCAATAAGTCTGATCTCATGTTCCTGGTTGACCTCTCCACTGCCTCTCGCTGTGATGAGGAGCTCGGTGTAGAAGTCATTCAGACCTGTTGGCTGTCCTGCTTTAGCGATTCCCTCAAACTCATTCCTGAACTTCTCCCTCAGATGAGACTTGATTTTTTGTTGGCACCCAACAGCAACAGCTCCTAAATGACAAAACAACATAAGATAATGTGACATTATTGAACACATTTCAATACTTCCTGTAAAATGGTAAACTTCATGACATTTAGTGGCACCGGAAGTTGGTCGCGACAAGGACTTCATGTTACAGATTAAAAAATTTAATATCTGGATCAAACAATTTAATATGATACAATGCCATTAAATTTCACCATTTAACCTAATAGAACTACAATAACCCTAGATATCTTGATCAATCCATTTAACATGATACAATGACATTAACAATACCTATCTGGTTCCATCCAACTTACCTGATATGACCACAATAATCATCCATATATGGAACAAACCATTGAACCTCAGAGGCTTTTTCTACCTTTTCAAAATAACAGTATATTCAGTTTTAAAATAAAAGTTTCCACTCTGTTTTGCTGTTTGAGTCTCTTACCACCACACAGTGTGTCGGCCAGTTCCTCCTGGTTCATCTCCATCAGGCAGAGCGTTGTGATGTCTACCACTCCCTCTATGGCGCGCCTCCTCTGCTCCTCCTTCTTACCATCCTCCTCCTCCTCCTCCTCCTCCCTCTGGCTCTCTGAGCATTGTGGGTAATCTGGGAAGAGAACCCTCCAGAGCTTCTTCATCTCCTTGTCTAGAAAAGCGTGTGCTTTCTCCTCAGCCCTCTGGAACAGAACAAACATCTAGGAGAACTTTACTCTGGACTAGCTGAGGACATCAGACGGATCTGTGGACAATTAGCACCACGGGAAATTCTTTTTAATGTTCCTTCAGAGCTAAAGTCAATTATCCTGTTGGATATTTACACACCTTGATCAGCTCTGTTTGATGCTGCTGTACAAATTGAGCACTGGTAACCTTTGACCTCTCCTGGGGTTGTCTGTGGAGAACACACACACACACACACACACACACACACACACACACACACACACACACACACACACACACACACACACACACACACACACACACACACGCACGCAGACACACACACACACACACACACACACACACACACACACACACACACACACACACACACACACACACACACACACACACACACACACACACACACACACACACACACACAGTATCTATTTATCCTGACTTGTAAACATCAGTATCAGTAGAGGTAGATAACAACCAACTGTTCTGTTTGAAACTCCTACCTCTTCTCAATAGACTGATTTCCATCTTTAAATGTGGCAGGTGGATCCATAGAGTGGTCACTCTTGAAGGAGACACAGCTGGGTCCAGGAGACACTGCTCTGTCCTGCTGCTCTGAGCTTCAACACAACACCCACACAGCTTTTAATCAGAGTATCAGACTGCAATTTTTATGCTGACATAAGATAATTCTTCTTACAAGGCAGTTTCTAGTTTCGGAGCATCTTCATATGAGCTAATTATATTACTAAAGATATTATAACTTGTTACTGAGAATTTATTCCTGGCTTTGAATAACTTAATGCTTGAAACTAGAATTACAGAAATATAAACCTGCTTGATCAACACTGACAAGTACTAAACTGCTTTTGCTTTGTCAAACTCAAAACGATTTCAAGCCTCTTATCCTTTCTATCTGTTATATGAAGAACAGACTATGACCACATGAGGTTCACTGCTTCATCTTGACCAGAGCCTAGCAGTCATCTAGACAACACCAGTACAGAACAAGTACACTTTTCATATCTGGGGAACTGCAAGCCTTCATGCTCAATTCAGATGTATTGGTTAGATCAAAGTGAGGTCGCATTGAGAGAAATCCCACCTGAATCTGATTCAGGACCTCGTAAAAAAAGTTAAGAAAGTGGCATAAATCAGAATTGATCAGACCAGATTGCATGTGATTTTTGCTGTTCACACTGTTCTAATTTTTTTCCACCAATACCATCTCCCCCCTTCGCCCCCCCCCCCCCCCCCCCCCAGATTCTTCACCACTGAAGAACCCCCCCTCCATGTCTCTGACCGGTCACTCTCTAAATCCCCACCTTTTCCCAATAGACTGATTTCCATCTTTGAACTTAGCAGGAGGATCCATAGACTGGTCACTCTTCATGGAGACAAAGCTGGGTCCAGGGGAGTCTGATCTCTCCTGCTGGACTCGTCTAGAAAAACAAGAACAATTATTACGCACTTTTGATATATTATTAGATTGGAGATAGATTGTATTTTTAAAATCTCTGATGATTCCTTACCCCTTCTCAATAGACTGATTTTCATCTTTGAACTTAACAGGTCGATGCATAGACTGGTCACTCTTCATGGAGACATAGCTGGGTCCAGGGGAGTGAGAGATCCTCTTCTTACCTCTTAGCTTTGCTCTGGCAGCCATGTTGCCCAGACAGACTGGTTTTAGAGGTAGGACCCACTTCCTCTCTCTCCTCATTCATAGTAGACTGGAGACCTAGACACAAACACAACTACATATTCTTTCTATTGACATTCAGTGATTGTTTATTCTCTGCCTTCACAGGAGCTCATTATTCACAGTCATAGCGGCGGGCTGTTGTTTCTATTGACTTTGGGCAAGAGGCAGGGTGGTCCTTCCTAGATGCAGATTCATAGACTCATTCTCAATGAGGGAGAAGATTTGGAGATGACATTTCTAAGAACTATTTAATAACTATTCATCATTCAACACAGAATGTCTCATCGGGCTTCAAATGTGTCTGATCAAGATCAAGTTTACCGTGCGTGCAGATATCATACCTGCTGTCCCCTGTGCTGGTTATGCCACTTTGAAGGCCTGTCCATATATGTACTTCCTCATGTCTAATGACATCACAACCAGATCTTTGATGCAGGCCCACAAAGAAAAAGACCCAGGTCAAGATGACGTTTAAACACCTTCACTAACCAAGATGGCCATCTTCCTGTCTAAAAAATATGATCATAATATCGCTTCAAATATAACAACTGTTCATTCTGTCCTATACCTTTAAAGTCACTTAAGGACACTTGTGATAATCGAAGTAATTTAACCTAAACCGCTGACTATATGCTGAAAGATTCTGGGTTTCGATCCCCAATGTACAAACCTGTACCATATATAGCAAGAATCAAGTAAATTATTCAACAGTAATTTTTGACAAAGTGCTTCGCATCCATACATTGGCTAACGTTTGAAATTGTTTTTAAAGAAAACTAACCGTCAACCTATTGATAAGATTCAAAGTTATGCATATTCATAATCTATATCAAAGTTCAGTACAGTACCTTAGCCTTCTTCCTGCTGTGATAAAGTGCACCACACCAAACCCTCTGACTCAGTAACAAGGAAATTATTTTGTGAACTAACCAGTTGGACCACTTCCCCTCCCAGTTCATACTCCTCCCAGACTTACGTCTTATAGGTTGCTGTTCCATGACCTGACTCCGTGATCAAGAATAATCGCATTGTTAAAATATGAACGATAGACAGAGAGCTGTGATGTGTAGAAGCTCAAAGAAAAACAAAGAGACACTTGATAGTTCAACCAGCCTGTAGAGACATGTCACTGATGCAGCTCATTCTTTACAGCAGAACCAACAGGAACATAAATACCATGTTCACTGAAGAGACAAATAAACATAACGAATACACATGAAGTAGAATATGTCCTCTTCTCTGTTTCTAGTGAACACCTCCATGTAGAATCCTCCTCTTAAAGACAGATTAGTAATTTGTTTACATGAACAATTTATTTGCTTCAGTGTGAACGTATAAATCAGTAGAATCTATACAATGTCCGTCCGTCCTGCCGTCCCGGCTGCGGGACCAGAAGTTAAGGTGGGGGATGTGTTCTGGTCACTGTTAGCCCAAATGGAGGAACTGTATTATTGAACTTACATGTATTGTATTTTTTTAATCATAAAAAAGAAAAAGACAAAAGAAAGCATTATTTAAAATAGAAAAGCATCAGCTGCTTGTTGCCCCAGGAGTCTTGTTGCCCCAGGAGTCTTGTTGCCCCAGGAGTCTTGTTGCCCCAGGAGTCTTGGGCCCCCACCTGGGAGTCTTGGTGCTCCTCAAACACAAACCTCTGTGTGTTTCAACATGGACGCTCAGGGTCCTGTTAGACGGGGGGGGGGGGGTTAATCTCTGGAGAGACGCCAGTAGCTGGTGTCTGTTTCCTGTCGGGCCGCTTCTAGAATTCTCTCCATATTCCGTCTCTCATCGGGCGTATGAGTCTGATTATGGAAATGCACTTGCTGGTGTCCTCATTATTAATTGGTAATGTTGGTAAAAGTCCCTTACCTGTACACAATAAACACTAGGACTCAAACAACAGAAGCAGCAGACATTATTAATCAAAAACATATCTTTAATAACTGAACATGTTCTGCTGCTGTGTTGTTCCCAACAGAACACAAGGAATCAATACTTTAAAGTCATTCACAACACGATCAAAAGCTTTTCCAAGACTGATATCTCAGGGCTCTGAGATATCAGAGCCCTTAAGCATGAAATGTCTGAAAATATACACAATATTGTAGTATAAACATGTTTAGATTTACCATCATTCAATAATTAAAATACATTTGACATTAGAATTATAGTCTCTGTAAAACCTGCTTTGTTAACCTTATGGAGGATCTTAAAAGTATTTTTCAGAAGCCCAAGAAAGTGTAGAAAATGTACTCAACTGGATTACAGTTGAGTACATGAACTTATATCACAAAAACACAATGTGTGTGTATGTGTCTGTGTGTTATACTATACATGTGTGTGTAGTCTGTGTGTGTGTGTGTTTAAGAATGTGTGCATGTGGATGCGCGCTGTTTGCATGTGTGTGTCAATATCTGTGTGTGTGTGTGTGTGTGTGTGTGTGTGTGTGTGTGTGTGTGCGTGCGTGTATTTGTGTGTTTATGCATGTGTGCAGTATGCTTGCAGTATGTGTGCGTGCGCGCATGCTTTTATGTATGCATACATGTGTGTGCGCGCCCGTGTGTTTATGTAGGCATTCATGTGTGTGCACACGTTTGCATGTGTTTGTGTGTGCATATTTGAATGTTTATATATGCATGTGTGTGTGTGTGTGTGTGTATGTGTGTGCACCGAATGTGTTAATATGTGTGTGCGCGTGCGTTTGTATTCATATATGCATGTGGTACTGTGTGCATTCGGTATTCCTATGTGTCCTCAGACCGGGAGATGATAGAGAGAGAGACTTTAAGTTACACAGAGACACTGAGTGACCAAACGATCGAGAGAACGAAGGGAACTCAAACCCAGGGAGGAGGTCCTCCTGGGTGAAGGTGGACTGGAAGGTGTGGATGTGTGTCAGTGTGTCTGAGGACCCTCCTCCATCTGGGGACACTCTGTAGAATGTCAGAGTGCCAGCAGGCCGGTCCAGATACACTCCTACTCTTTTAGAGCCAACCGAGAGGAGACGTATGACTGTTCTACTACCGTTGTACCAGGCGGAGTAAAGACCATCATTACAATGAAGACTCCAGGACCTGTTGTTCCTTCCAAGGCGGGTGTCAGCCCCTCCTCTCGATGGGATTCCTCTGTGGGCCACTCCTATAGCAACACGTCCTTCCCACTCAACCTCCCAGTAACATCGGCCGGTCAGAGCCTCTCTACACCACACCTGGGGACAGGAGTGAGATCCCTCTGGGCGATCTGGACGTCCAACCACTGTCACCTTTCTGTTGTCCTCAGATAGAGAGAGTTGTCTGTGGGCTGTGTTTGGGACTAGTGTGAGTTCACAGGCATCTGACGGAGAACAAGACATGGTAAGCTGCTGAACCATCATCATCATCATCATCATCATCATCATCATCATCATCATCACTAGTATTGTGCTACTAGTATAGTACTGTTTCACATTCATGGACTCTACAAACATTAACCTAGAAAGACTACATAATATCAGAGCTACTATAGTGTACCAGTGTGCCATTGCTTTGGAAATAGTGCATATTGTTTAGAAGATAATTTAAGTTAAACTTAAATGTAAATCCCACGTGTGCATGAGTGGCTGTCCCATTCAAACAATGAAACATGAAAAATGTATACGCTGAATCTAACGCAATATTTACACTACGTAAGGGATAATGTATAGAACGCCAGTCATCATCAGGAAAAATAAGCTTATTATTAGGCTTACTTTCGATAATTACCGGCGACGTTCTATACATTATCCCGCTTATTACATGGCTACTTGCCAAAACAAAAAAATAACTTCACTCTATGGGCCCTATTTTAACGGTCGGAAACGCAAGTGAGAAGCGCCAAGCACAAGTAGCTTTGTGGGTGGTTCTATGGCGATGTTGCTGTTTTACCGGCGCATAAATGACTCTTCTAATCTAAAAAGGGTGGGTCTGAGGTAGCCTAATTACCCGTAGGTGTGGTTAGGGCGTAACGTGCAATAAACCAATGCGAGTGCCATCTGCCATCCCCTTTAAGGACGTCTTTTTACAATTTGTTTGTTAGCAGCATTCGTAGTGTTGATCAGCAGAGAAATAGTCTGCCAAAGACGTTGACGTCGCTTAGCAACTGAGTACGCTGGGGTTGACAAGTTACCAGGCTACCTGCGGAATGATACGAAAGACGGCCAATTATACTTAGCAATAGTGAATTATCAAATATAATTCCCCATTGGAAGTTCTGAAGGGCCCATGCAAGTGAGTGGAGCGTTCGAATGGAGCCATGTGGCTACACCCCTGAATCTGAATGACCGGACGTCCCCTCCTGCTGTGGGATGGACTTTCCATCACAATAGTCAGTGTGTGATGTGATGAATCAAACAGACACTTACACTTCTTTAGAGCTGGTTTCAGCCTACACACTCCACCGTGCTCCACACTGGGGGGGAAACAAAGTGAGAGCAGCATGTTGAAACATTCACCGTCATCATCTGCTGTTGCATCACTTTCTAGACAACATGAGTTACGGCTGCATTTTCAGACTACTTCATCTAGCAGTGGCTTGAATCCTTGCAGGAGACTTTGTCCCTGAGTGGTGAGCTGTCCTCTCCATACCTGAGAGGGTCCAGTCTCCAGAGTGGATCCTCCACTCCAGCAGAGAGCAGCGCAGCTCCTGAGTCTCCTGGGTGATTGTAGCTTAGGTTCAGCTCTCTCAGATGGGAAGGGTTGGAGCTCAGAGCTGAGGCCAGAGAAGCACAGCCTTCCTGTGTGACCAGGCAGCCAGACAAGCTACACACACACACACACACACACACACACACACACACACACACACACACACACACACACACACACACACACACACACACACACACACACACACACACACACACACACACACACAATTACTTTTCTGGGGTTAAATCTGTTCAATGTCCTCTGATGTTGAACTTGTGGTGTAACTGTTTGACAGAGTAAAACTGACCTGAGAGTTTCAAGTGTACAGTGTGGACTCCCCAGTCCAGCAGAGAGCAGCTTCACTCCTGAATCCTGCAGATCATTGGTACTCAGGTCCAGTTCTCTCAGACTAGAGGAGTTGGAGCTGAGAACTGAGGCCAGAGCTTCACAGCATCTCTCTGACAGATGACAGCCATTCAGCCTTCACACAAAATAAACACTCATGTTAGGAACTGTGATCAATGTTTTAGGAAAATTGAAATTTTACACACATGAACAAAATATAATTATTGTTAATAAACTGGATCTTTAAATATTAAAGGACAATTCCGGTATTTTGATCATTGGGCCCCCTTTCTGGTTTGTTTAGGATGAAATAGAGTGGGTGACACCGAAATTTGAACTATAAGTCCTTTCTCGGGTATTTGGCTCATTTTGAATCGCTCCTGCCTGCTCCACAATGGTTGTCTGTGTGCATACACAAACCTGTCAACCCAGCAACCCTAAACGTTCGTTTTCAAAAATGTGCAAGTAACCGAGTGGTTAGTGGCATTCGTGAAGTTTAAAAAAAATATATCGGCGCAATATATGGTTTCCATCCGTGTTAGTTGCTAAATGGAACTATTTTTTCAGATACCTCACAACCGCATATAAACTTCCGCAAAAGGTCCCACTCCGTGCAGCACCTACTTTCGACGTCCGTCGGCATCTGCCTGCACTTCCCACAGGCACACCACCCGCCCGTGATCGTGGGGACCGCTTCCGCCGGAGCTTCAGGCGCCTCCGTAGCCCTAGCCTCCATCTCACGTAGCTCCTCTTGGGTGAATTCTGGTTCAAAACGATATCCTCTGCCGTCAAACTCAAAATCGAGTGCGTCCTCCAGAAGCCACCTTTCATAATCCATTTTCAGTGATTTTCCCTAATCCGAGGTGCGCACGGTACAAGACTTCAAACCCATAGACATGTTCAAACCAACGTAAACAGCCCACCTTTCCGGTTCGGCGGAGTAATATCATCGTGCAGTAATGAGTCTTCCAACTGAAATCAACTGGCGATAAATGTGCAATAAAACACGACAGAAACCATATATTGCGCCGATAATTTTTTTTTAAACTTCCCGAATGCCACTAACCACTCGGTTACTTGCACATTTTTGAAAACGAACGTTTAGGGTTGCTTGGTTGACAGGTTTGTCTATGCACACAGACAACCATTGTGAAGCAGGCAGGAGCGATTCAAAATGAGCCAAATACCCGAGAAAGGACTAATAGTTAAAATTTCGGTGTCACCCACTCTATTTCATCCTAAACAAACCAGAAAGGGGGCTCAATGTTCAAAATACCGGAATTGTCCTTTAAGAGTTAGATTTCACATAGTTTCCTTAAAAATAGATTTAAAAAGAGGCTGTAATTAAATCTTAATAAATGACTTTAAAGTCCCCCTTACTGTCTGATTACGTGATAAGCAGAATAGAAGTGTTACAACACAAACCTCATACTGTCATTAACAAACTCAGAATGTGTTACAAAACATCCCTCATCCTCTCAAAAAACCCTGTATTTCACCCCGCTCTAAACTATCACCGTCCCGTATACGGGGGTCGGTGGCGGGGCACTATTACTATATTTTGAGTTCACGTTTATATTTCTAAATGAAATGTTGCAGGCATATGGATCAATTAGAATATCCACCTAAACAACAAGGTGTGACATTTCCAATGATACCAAAGTCATGGAGGTGGTCATCACAGGTACTAAGTTATATGCTCAGTTATATAGCTGTCCTCTAATGTGGAACTTGTGATGTAAGTGTTTGACCTTTAAGTAAAAATGACCTGAGAGTTTCCAGTGTACAGTGTGGACTCCCCAGTCCAGCAGAAAGCAGCTTCACTCCTGAATCCTGCAGATCATTGAAGCTCAGGTCCAGCTCTCTCAGACTAGAGGAGTTGGAGCTGAGAACTGAGGAAATAACCTCACAGCATCTCTCCGACAGATGACAGCCATTCAGCCTTCACACAAAATCAACAGAACATGTTAGAAACAAAAACAATAATAAATATAACCGCAAGCGGTGATTAACAGGGTCCGAGCTAAATTAAAAGTCAAGAACACACTAATGGAAGATATATAAATATGACAAATAATTATGAAGGAAAGATGTTCCACTTAATGCAATACTGTGCCACGGCTTGCAGGTGAGCTGCAAAGCATTGGCCGAATGTAATGTTCAGCTTGTTCATAATGCTATAATCGGGCTTCGAACTCTCCACCTAAGGATCAACTGTACAAGGCATTATCCCATTGAGCCACTGATAAACCTGAACTGCAGCCTCATTCACATGGTCAAAATGTCTATTGATAAGCATACACCATCCAGAATCCTCCAAGCACACATGAAGAGTTTAGATGCAAAAGCCTCCAAGTTCGTCCGACCACTTTTCTTCTAAATCCCCATTTTTTTATCAGGCTTCTATGTTCAAGTTCTGTCATTTCATTTTAAAGGCAATTATAAGGATATTAGTTAATGAATAAAATGATTTTTTTTTTTTTCAAAAATTTAACTTTTTTCTTTTTGTTTTTTTTTACCAAATTAAATTCTCTTTTGCATCAAAACCAGCTAAATCCACAGGTACTTTTTTGGCAAAAACCTCTCAATGGTAGTAAAATCACTTAAGATGCATCAAAAACAATGAAAATGGTGAAAGTTAACACAATCAACAAGAAATGAAACATTTCTAAGGGGGGTTGGTGTGTGTGGATGGGGGGTAGAGGGGGTTAATGAAGCAAGCATAATCATTTTCTCCTTATAAGCCGTTTTCACACATGTCCTCCGTATTTTCGCCGCATTTGTATATATCAGGAGATTCGATCCTGAGGGTGATTCACATTTGCTTTAAATGCGGACATCAATGTCGTTTAGACATCAGTAGAATCAACAGGGGTTTAGGGGGGTGGGGTTGCACGGGGCGAGATATGACGTAGGGTCTAAGTTTGCAAGAGGCGGGAGAGGTGCGGCCGCTGTCACTCTAGTTGGTTTTGGTTTGACCACAGACAGCATTGAGGCAGAACGGGCAGAACTCATCGCAATGCTTCATATTCATTCCACATATAAAAAGCACTGGGAAAAGGGTTAGATTGGGTTGGATTTTTGTGTTTAGCTGAGAAAACAGAGAGTGGAAGGACGGGACCCAATAATGTTCAGCTAACTATTGTCAATAATAATAATAAAAACTATATTTTCTATATACGCTTGCAGCAGTGATCATTTATAGTATGATGTGTACTTTTAGGCTTATGATAAGACCTATCTTTTAGCGTTCAGCACGAATTACTCTGAAAAGCAGGGACAACAATTAAATATCTTTTAACCATTCAGCAAACAAATGGTGTTGCAAAATGATAAATTCTTCGCTCTTAAAGTAAGTGAAAAAATTTCCCGGTGCCTTTATAGGGAGAGGGTTTTAAAAAATGAATACTGAACAAAGTATTCTAAATTTCAATTACATTTTAAAAGATTTTTCCATTGACCATTCAAAATGTTGCTGTTAAGGCTTTCAGGGGTCTTTAGTGTCCAGGGATCCCTATCACTGTCCCGTGATATGATTTAACTCATAGATACTAGTCAATACATTAGATGCTTAAATGTGACTAAGATGCTTAAAAATGACTAAATTGAATAGTTAGTCTAATATGTTGGATATTGAAAAAAAATTGTGCAGTGTTTTTGAAATGGTTTTGTATATTAATATTACTTTTCGCGTGTACAGTACATGTTGGAAGTACAACTACAGAGACTTTTTAAATAATATTTAAACTGGTTTATTTTAGTGCAATGTATTTGTTGTGTGTATTGTAGTATATGTTATTAGTGAACCTACAGAGATGTTATATATTATACAACTTTTATATTCTCGTATGTATATTGTGTTGCGGGTATTGTAATACATGTTATTGGTGAACCTACAGAGATGTTTTGGAGGCTTTGACCACTGGCAGCAGCCTCAGAAGACCTTCCTCTGAAGCAGCGTATTTCTTCAGGTCAAACACAACCAGCTCCTCTTCTGATGACAGTAAGATGAAGACCAGAGCAGACCACTGACCAGGGGAGAGAGATTCTGTTGAGATGCTTCCTGATGTCAGGTACTGTTGGATCTCCTCCACTAGAGAACAATCGTTCATCTCATTCAGACAGTGGAACAGATTGATGCTTCTCTCTGGAGGGAGATCTCCATTTATTTTCTCCTTGATGTAACAGACTGTTCTCTGATTGGTCTTTCTTCCTGTCTTTCCCAGCAGACCTCGTAGGAGTTTCTGATTGGTCTCCAGAGAGAGGCCCAGGAGGAAGCGGAGGAACAAGTCCAGGTGTCCGTTCTCACACTGTAAGGCCTTGTCCACAGCACTCTGGTAGAGGAAGAGTTCATCTTTGCCGGAGGTAGCTGGTTCTTCTGAGAATAGATTGTCACCAGTGTTGATGAAGGACTGAAGGACATAAAGTGCAGCTAGAAACTCCTGGATGCTCAGATGGACAAAGCAGAACACCTTGTCCTGGTACAGCCAACACTCCTCTTTAAAGATCTGGGTGAACACTCCTGAGTACTCTGAGGCTGCTCTGATATCGATGCCACACTCTGCCAGGTCTGCCTCGTAGAAGATCAGGTTGCCTTTCTCCAGCTGGTTAAAAGCCAGTTTTCCAAGAGAAACAATGATCTCCCTGCTCTCTGAACTCAAGTCTAGATCTGTTTTAGCTCTCCCATGGTACTTCATGTCTCCCTGTATGGACTGAACCCTCAGGAAGTGGATGTACATCTGGGTCACGGTCTTGGGCATCTCTTTTCCTCTCGGGAATGTTTGGAAGAGGTCTTCAAGAACTGTTGTAGTGATCCAACAGAAGACTGGGATGTGACACATGATGTGGAGGCTTCGTGATTTCTTGACGTGGGAGATGATTGTGCTGGCCAGTGTCTCATCTGTGAATTTCCTCCGAAAGTACTCCTCCTTCTGTGAGTCGTTGAAGCCTCTCACCTCTGTCACCATGCCAACACACTCAGCAGGGATCTGATGGGCTGCCGCAGGGCGTGTGGTTATCCAGATGCGAGCGGAGGGAAGCAGGTCGCCCCTGATGAGGTTTGTCAGAAGCACGTCCACCGAGGAGGACTTGGTGACATCAGTCAAGATCTGGTTGTTCTTGAAGTCCAGAGGTAGTCGGCACTCGTCCAGACCATCCAAGATGAAGACAACATTGAACCGGTCGTATCTGCAGATAGCTGCTTCTTTGGTTTCAATAAAGAAGTGATGAAGAAGTTCCACCAAGCTAAACTCTTTCCCTTTCAGTAAATTCAGCTCTCTGAAAGTCAAAAGAAATGTGAAATGTATGTCGTGGTTGGCTTTACCTTCAGCCCAGTCCAGAGTGAACTTGTGTGTTAAGACTGTTTTACCAATGCCGGCCACCCCCGTTGTCATTATTGTTCTGATCGGTTGATCTTGTCCAGGTAAGGGTTTAAAGATGTCTTTGCATTTGATTGGTGTTTCCTCCCTGGCTAATTTCCTGGAGGCTGTTTCAATAAGTCTGATCTCATGTTCCTGGTTCACCTCTCCAATGCCTCTCGCTGTGATGAAGAGCTCGGTGTAGAAGTCATTCAGACCGGTTGGCTGTCCTGCTTTAGCGATTCCCTCAAACTCATTCCTGAACTTTTCCTTCAGGTGAGACTTGATTTTATGTTGGCACTCAACAGCAACAGCTCCTAAATGACCAAACGACAGAAGACATCATTTAGTGCATTGTGATATAATTGGACACATTTAAATACTTCCTGTAAAATGGTAAACTTCATGACATTTAGTGGCATCGTTACTTGTAGTTGAAGAAGTTGGTCGTGACAAGGACTTCATGTTACAGATTCAGAATGTTAATATCTGGATTGAACCATTTAACGTGATACAATGACATTAACAATACCTATCTGGTTCCATCCATCTTAACTGATACAACCACAATAATCCTCTATATGTGGAAAAAAACATTAAACCTCAGAGTCTATTTCGACCAAATAGTAGTTTCAAAATAACAGTATATTCAGTTTTTAAATAAAAGTTTCCACTCTGTTTTGCTGTTTGAGTCTCTTACCACCCCGCAGTGTGTCGGCCAGCTCCTCAGTTACCACTCCCTCTATAGCGCGCCTCCTCTGCTCTTCCTTCTTACCATCCACCTCCTCCTCCTCCGTCTGGCTCTCTGAGCATTGTGGGGATCTCTCCTGATGTTTTCTGTGGAGAACACACACACACACACACACACACACACACACACAAACACACACACACACACACACACACACACACACACACACACACACACACACACACACACACACACACACACAAACACACAGGATATATTTAACCTGACTTGTAAAAATCACTATCAGTAGAGGTAGATAACAACCAACTGTTTTCATCGTCTGTTTGAAACTCCTACCTCTTCTTTCTGGAGGGGCGTCCATCTTTAAATTCAGAAGGTCTATCCACAGAGTGGTCACTCTTCAAAGAGACACAGCTGCATCCAGGGGAGTCTGCTCTCTCCTGCTGGAGTCTTCTAGAAAATCAAGAACCAGGAGGATTTAAGGAGGTTTGATAGAAGCTGTATTTTTGTAATCTCTGATAAATACTCACCTCTTCTCAATAGATTGATTTCCATCTTTAAATGTGACAGGTGGATCCATAGAGTAGTCACGCTTCAGGGAGACACAGGTGGGTCCAGTAGAGACTGCTCTCTCCTGCCTCTCTGGGCTTCAACACAACACACACACAACTTTTAATCAGAGTATCAGACTGCAACTTTTATGCTGACAAGATAATTCTTCTTAAAAGGCAGTTTCTAGGTGATCATCTTCATCTTGGCTAATTATATTACTCAGTTAAGATATTATAACTTGTTACTGAGATGTTATTCCTGCCTCTGAATAACCTAATGCTTGAAACTAGAATAACAGAATTGCTGCTTGATCAACACTGACTAGAAAAATGCTTTGTCAAAGTCAGAACATCTGATTTCAAGCCTCTTATCCTTTCTATCTGTTATATGAAGAAATGACTATGACCACATGGAGTTCACCGCTTCATCTTGACCAGAGCCTAGCAGTCATCTAGACAAAACAAGTACAGAAAAATACACTTTTCATATCTGGGGAACCTCAAGCCTTAATGCTCATTTCAGATGTATTGCTCCAACAGATGGTTTGGTTTGGTGTTCACATTGTTTTGAATGTGGCCAATATGATGAATGACGATCTTGAGTTAGGTCAAAGTGAGGTCGCATTGTGAGAGATCCCACCTGAGTTGGATTCAGGACCTCATAAAGAAAGTAAAGAAAGCGGTATAAATCAGAAATTATCAGACTGACGCTCAAGGCACAGAGCTGGGCGTCACACAGACGAGATTGCATGTGATTTGTGCTGTTCACACTGTTCTGAAAAAAATTGGATCGAAGCCTTTTCCCTCTTTAACATCTCCCGCCTTCGCCTCCCCCTTCTTCACCGCCGAAGAAGCCCCCCTCCATGTCTCTGACCTGTCACCCTCTAAATCCTCACCTTTTCCCAAAAGACTGATTTCCATCTTTGAATTTAGCAGGTGGATCCATAGACCGTTCGCACAACCTAGGGGGGCGCTGGGAACGTGATTTTCTTTTGTAATTTTTTGGGGGGGATTTTAAACTTTCATGGTTTTCAAAAGAAAATTGTGAAGAAATGGGCTACCTGACATAAATAGCCTATTTTCATTTATTGGTTTCTAACCCCTCTACCGTCTCAGATACTTTTTACTGTCTATGGGCAGTGTAACAGTGGTCATACAGCGCGGTTCGGTCCTGCACACGCCCGGACTCCCGTTACATCAGCTATCGTCATGATCTCTATCGCTGATAAACATAAACCAAGTTCGTGGGTTAACAGTTCAATAACCAACACAATACAATCAAACATGGGGCGATAGCAAAAAAACAAAACTAATTTTGTTTCATAGCACGTTTTCCTCCTTCCTCTTGCTGTTGTTAGGTTCCAGCTGCTCTGAGCGTAGTCTCCACGAAAAGACTGTTGCATTTCGAATACAAAATATATAGGCCTTATTAGGCCTCTGCGCGCGATCTGTTTTCGCGGTGCCCGTGTTGCCCGGGCTGCGGTGCCCGTGGTTCCAGGGCTGTGGTGCGCGCGTTACCTGGGCCGCCGTCACGGTGAATGAATGTTCAATCTAACCATTTCTTCCTCAACTCTTCTTTCTTGGCCAATAGATCTGTCTCTCTCTCTCTCTCTCTCTCTCTCTCTCTCTCTCTCTCTCTCTCTCTCTCTCTCTCTCTCTCTCTCTCTCTCTCTCTCTCTTCCCCCCCTGTTGCTCTGGAGGTTTAATTGGGTTTATTACAGTGATGGACAGTGCTGTTAGCCAATCAGAGGTGAGACATTTGCATGTCATGAATATTCATTCATATGTATTTATATACTTTTTTTCACTAAAACCGACTCAGAGGGCATTCATTGCTATTAGTGTCCACCGCAAAATCAATGAAAAACGATGCATTGACACCTTTAAGCAATATAACACGAGTGTGAGTGGGGTTGTTAGTTTATTAAAAAATATATATTAGAGGGGGGCGCCAGAGGATCAGGGTAAGGTCAGGGGGGCGTTTGCTCAAAAAAGGTTGAGGACCACTGCTCTAGAGGGCATTATAAATTTGGCTCCATTGGCTATCAAATTGTTTCTTTTTATCTTTTTCCTCTAACATTGATCTTTCAAAAAATCTTTCAAATACTCACCTCTTCTCAATAGACTGATTTCCATCTTTAAAGTTAACAGGTTGTTCCATAGAGTGGTCACTCTTCAGGGAGACACAGCTGGGTCCAGGGGACTCTGGTCTCCCCTGCTGCTCTGGGCTTCAACACAACACACACACAGCTGTTACTCAGACTAACGATGGAGTCATGATATATCACTGCTGAGCTCTGAGATGGACAACTGTCACAGACAGTGAGATCCTCTTCCTACCTCTTAGCTTTGCTCTGGCGGCCATGTTCCTTCGACTTCTCCTGGTGTTTTCTGTGGAGAAAACACACACACACACACACACACACACACACACACACACACACACACACACACACACACACACACACACACACACACACACACACACACACACACACACACGCACACAGGATATATTTATCCTGACTTGTAAAAGTCAGGTAGATAACAACCAACTGTTTTCATCGTCTGAAATGAGCTTTGACAAATGAGCTTATAAACACAAGCAGACACACATGTACACAAACCAACTCCTACCTCTTCTTTCTGGAGGGGCGTCCATCTTTAAATTCAGGAGGTCTATCCACAGAGTGGTCACTCTTCATAGAGACGCAGCTGGGTCCAGGGGACTCTGCTCTCTCCTGCTGGAGTCTCCTAGAAAATAAAGAACCAGGAGGATTTAAGGAGGTTTGATAGAAGCTGCATTTTTGTAATCTCTGATAAATCCTCACCTCTTCTCAATAGATTGATTTCCATCTTTAAATGTGACAGGTGGATCCATAGAGTGGTCACTCTTCAGGGAGACAAAGCTGGGTCCAGGAGACACCGCTCTCTCCTGCCGCTCTGGGCTTCAACACAACACACACACAACTTTGAATCAGTATCAGTATCAGACTGCAATTTTTATGCTGACAAGATAATACTTCTCAAAAGGCAGTTTCTAGGTGATCATCTTCATCTTGGCTAATTATATTACTTAAGATATTATAACTTGTTACTGAGATGTTTTTCTTGCCTCTGAATAACCTAATGCTTGAAACTAGAATAACAGAAATATAAAGCTGCTTGATCAACACTGACTAGAAAACTGCTTTGTCAAAGTCAGAACATCTGATTTCAAGCCTCTTATCCTTTCTATCTGTCATATGAAGAACAGACTATGACCACATGGAGTTCACTGCTTCATCTTGACCAGAGCCTAGCAGTCATCTAGATTCTAGACAAAACAAGCACAGAACAAATACACTTTTCATATCTGGGGAACTTCAAGCCTTAATGCTCATTTCAGATGTATTGCTCCAACAGATGGTTTGGTTTGGTGTTCACATTGTTTTGAATGTGGCCAATATGATGAATGACGATCTTGAGTTAGGTCAAAATGAGGTCGCATTGTGAGAGATCCCACCTGAGTTGGATTCAGGACCTCATAAAGAAAGTAAAGAAAGCGGTATAAATCAGAAATTATCAGACTGACGCTCAAGGCACAGAGCGGGGCGTCACACAGACCAGATTGTGATTTGTGCTGTTCACACTGTTCTGAAAAAAATTGGATCGAAGCCTTTTCCCCCTTTAACATCTCCCGCCTTTGCCTCCCCCTTCTTCACCGCTGAAGAAGCCCCCCTCCATGTCTCTGACCGGTCACCCTCTAAATCCTCACCTTTTCCCAAAAGACTGATTTCCATCTTTGAATTTAGCAGGTGGATCCATAGACCGTTCGCACAACCTAGGGGGGCGCTGGGAACGTGATTTTCTTTTGTAATTTTTTGGGGGGGATTTTAAACTTTCATGGTTTTCAAAAGAAAATTGTGAAGAAATGGGCTACCTGACATAAATAGCCTATTTTCATTTATTGGTTTCTAACCCCTCTACCGTCTCAGATACTTTTTACTGTCTATGGGCAGTGTAACAGTGGTCATACAGCGCGGTTCGGTCCTGCACACGCCCGGACTCCCGTTACATCAGCTATCGTCATGATCTCTATCGCTGATAAACATAAACCAAGTTCGTGGGTTAACAGTTCAATAACCAACACAATACAATCAAACATGGGGCGATAGCAAAAAAACAAAACTAATTTTGTTTCATAGCACGTTTTCCTCCTTCCTCTTGCTGTTGTTAGGTTCCAGCTGCTCTGAGCGTAGTCTCCACGAAAAGACTGTTGCATTTCGAATACAAAATATATAGGCCTTATTAGGCCTCTGCGCGCGATCTGTTTTCGCGGTGCCCGTGTTGCCCGGGCCGCGGTGCCCGTGGTTCCAGGGCTGTGGTGCGCGCGTTACCTGGGCCGCCGTCACGGTGAATGAATGTTCAATCTAACCATTTCTTCCTCAACTCTTCTTTCTTGGCCAATAGATCTGTCTCTCTCTCTCTCTCTCTCTCTCTCTCTCTCTCTCTCTCTCTCTCTCTCTCTCTCTCTCTCTCTCTCTCTCCTCTCTCT